>NC_055671.1:24787987-25101408 GCF_017976325.1 Chelmon rostratus | reverse complement strand
TGCGAGCTGCTACGGGCCGGCCCTGCTATTTCTGCCCACCCGCGCCCTATTGGACAGCTGTGAGTGATTACGTCGGCTACTCGCGGCACATGGCATTCCCTTCCATCTGTCGCCCGCGTGCTGAGCCGGTTGCAAAGCGGGTCGACTCCGACAAGCCCCCCCGCCCGCCGTGCCGCCCGCCCTGCCCTTTCGCGGCCACGGCTCGGTAATGACTCCCCTTCCCCAAAGACATCCAGATCGTTTCCAAGTCACCCCCACGGGGCCGGTGCGCCCGTCCCCGGCTGTCAGTCAAAACAAAAACACGACAAAATGTTGTCGACGTGCCGAAAGGCCTCCGATTTTCTGACATCACATCGCCGGGCTCCCGTTTTTCAAAGACGACCACACTCACCGTGCCCCCCTCTGAAATAGGGAGCATGGGCTGCTGCCCTCAAAATTGCCTCCTATGCAGCCACAATTACAACCTTTAGAGGACGGCTGAGCCTGCCAGCATGAGGGAGGAGAGTTTTTTACAGAAGGGGGTCAGATGAAATGTGGGTGAGTTGAGGATTTGACTGGTGTTGTGGGGGGGCTTTCATCTGGAGTTTAAAGAACGTGTCATTAGACACAGACACGACAGCAAACAAAGCTTTTTCATTAACAACACAGAGCTTCTCATCACTCCTGATTTAAAACAAGCTCTGAGGATGTACAAATATGAGCCAGCAGTATTTTAGCCGTCAGTGTGGCGTCAGATATGGTAAACAGTGCAGTACATCCTGCCTCGTGCTTCATCACACGTGATTCAGAGTTAATTATTTTACTATCGTTATAATCCCCCGAGTGTTGTAATGTGCTAAAACTACTACGAGCCGATGCAGCGTGAGTCTAACAGGCTTGTCCTCTCTGGGCTTTTTCACTGGGACTCACAGAAAGCTGTTTACGCCTCAGACAAGTCAAACTGAACTGTGGCCCTTTCTTCTAAATAGATTACAGCTCAGCCGAAGTCTCGGCGTCTGCCGTGTAAACGGATAATTCTAGTCATGTTCCACCCCAATCTTTCTGCTGCTCGTCATCATAATGATTGATGGTGGTCAGCGTTTCATTTCTTTACTTTGCTTTTTGAGCTTGAACTGCGTTCACCCACAGGACAAAGACTCACAGCTGTGACCAAAGAACATACCAGGAGCTATGTGAAGTTTTAACATTGCAGACTGATGAGCAAGCTCTTACCAATTTTATAAGTTGAGGAAGATATGTGGATATTTTTGATATCTCAGGGCATGTACCACCAAGTGGTGTTTTAACTAGGAGAGAATCTGCAGTCTGAAAGATTAAATGTCAAAATTGTCAGTGATAATGAAAATTATGCAACCTGGCACCCAACTATATCTTTTTTTTATTCTTTACTGTCTCTGTGAGAAGAAAAGTGTAATTTCAGTTGTACAAAAATAAACTTTTAATTAGTTTGACACACCACGTAAAATAAAACCTCTCCCTGCCTCCCTCTTCCCTCCCAAACCCGTGCCTGCTGCCTGCAGCCTGTCAGTCTGTCACCAGGGCATAGCGACATGACGTCACTACAGCCAGGCTTGCACGCTGTAATGTTTCCCTGTTAACAGTGTGCAAATCACGTACTATTGGCTTCATAATAAGGTTTTGGATGTACTTAAAAAAATCTGACACTGTTTTAGCATGTGGAGTAAATAATTTATATTTATATATGTGTGTGTATATACATATAAAATGCTAAGCTAATGCTAGGCCTCACTGTGACTTGAACAAGCTGCAGGGGTGACGTAGTCTTGCTCTCTCTCTTTCTCTCTATTCTCTGAGTTACTCTCTCACCCAGATGTGCTCTCAGATGTTAAAATTTGCCGCAGATTGATTGAACGTGAATGTACCGTGTGGTACCAGTGTAGTTTGGTCGGTACCTTTAAATGCACGGAGCACAGTACTCGTCCCTGCCTGCCTTGTCTGATAATGTGATCACAGCAGATTGAAATTAAAACGTGAGCTACTGGTAGTTTCTTTCACTCAGCAGTGTTTCACTTGGTGCTTTCATCTCTGTGAGGACAATCGGCTTCAGCAGGCCAAACTAAAATTAGGATTTCCAGAGGGTCCAGTTCTGACTGCAATGGATGTTTTTAGGGAGAATGGTAGATCCACAGATAGGAAGCACAACGAGACATCTGCCCCCAGATGTGTTGACATAAGAATTAACTGACCAGAGCAGAGAGCATGACAGTCGAGACGCGTTACAGCGGCTCGGCACACATCACACCAGCTTCCTCTAAGCGTGGGTGTAGACTTTAATTGCATGAGGGCTAATATCAGGCTAATGGAAAACAGCTGCCATGGGGCCTGACAGACAGAAAGCTAGTACACGATAGCTGCTTTGTCAGATATACTCCAAACATTAATGTGAGAAGCAGTCGCTGAAGAGCACATCGGGACCTTGTCGGCTGTTATTGTATCACTCGTTACGTGACTGGAGGCGCTAAATAAGGACAGCAAAATTCACAGGTAGCAGTGGAGGAAAGCCTCCCACCCTCAGCTGCTGTCCACAATATTTCCTGCTGGGTGGATGAACAGCGTTCCTTCATTCATGTGAGATCGGACAAACACTTCCTGATCTCTGATTAGTTACAGTTTTTGTTGGACCGTTTCAGCCAAGACGAAGGTGCTCCGTTTGCATTACTTCTATTGGTTACTTCATGTCAGCACTTTTTTGTGCCTGATGCAGTTTTGTACTGTTCTTGCACAATCCAGGCTTTTCAGGCAGCCAGCTTGTGAATGTAATCTTCAGGTCTGTTGGAGATGAGCTATCAGATGCTCCTTATCTGCTTGTTTGGTTTTAGATAGACCTCCCCGTTTCTTTCCTCTCTGAAAACTACCTGACAGCCATTCTTCACCTTTCAGTGACCGGATTTCTACATCCTGTTCTTCGGAAAAACAGGAGCAGAAGAAAACCTCGGCAGAATATCTTGATGCTAGCGACCAAAACGAGCTAATCGGCTCGCTCTGTTTACGTATGAGTGTGTGTTGTGAGGCTGGCAGGAGCCGCGCTGATAGCCCGCGCCATATGGTGCATCCAGGCAAACGCTTGGAAATCCATGTGTTCGGGAAGCTGCTCAGCTGCCATCTTGCGCCTGCAACTCAGAAAGTGATGGGGCGGGGGATGCGGCTGGTGTGGGGGGGGTGAGCGGGAACGTTGGAGCGCCCGGTCCCACCCACATTCATCACAGGGAGCCCGGTGTCTGCATCTAATCAGATTTCTGCTGAGAGCCCCACCAAAACTTGATTAAAGGCCGGACTCTTGGCGTTTTACTAGCTTTCTGCGCCACTTAACCAGCCTTTCACCACCTGCCCCTGTAAAAATATCTGCCGCTATAATGTTTATTTATGTGTTTATTGGCTTTGAGCCATTAAGGAAGCTCTACGTCTTTCCCTCTCTCCCTCTCTCGCTCAACCTCTGCACTCCCCGACAATTTCTATCCCATAAACGGGCATTGCCTGCGCATGAAGAGAGTCCAGGGAGGAGGCTGTTGGATAGCTGTTGCCGTGCAGAAATCAAGGGCTGAGCTGAACTCCTGTTTCCAGAAAGATCTGTTTCCTCTCCATGCACGCCTTCCTTTCAAGCTCTAAACTAATAAACTAATATCTACAGGGTTTGCACTTTAAATATTTCTGATTCCACTGAACTATATTGAGGAATTTTATTGACTGACTGATCATGCGTCTAAAAGAAAGCTTCATACCAACATGTGATTGCAGTCGTCCGCAGCTTTGCTGAATTGTTCCTGAACGGGGGCTACTTGCTAAGGATTTCAGTCACAAAGCTTTAGAGAGTTGTCTGAATGCTTGCGAACCCGGCCTCAGGTCTTTTAAATAATTGAAAGGAGCCAACTTTATTTTCCCATTCACAAATTGTGTCCCGTTCTGTGACTGGCTGTCGGCCGGCTTTGAGCATTTCAGCATCAGCGCTCGACAGTCTGCAGAACGTAGCTGGGTCTCTGCATGAGTTGAATTTCAGATGCGCATACTGTATGTAGGCCTATTAATTAGCTGTCAAGAGAAGGCCAATGGCGAGACATTTCGGCTTATTACAGATAATTCCATGGATTCAGTTAAAAGTAATTATGATGATAATGTTGAGTCCAAGTCGGTGCCGCCATAAGAACAGATGGCAGATAATCAGAGCTTCACACAGTGGAGTCAAATAGAGCGAGGAAGAAAGAGCCAGTTGCCCTCATGCTGAAATTTAATTTGTCTGCCACTGTATCTGTAATTGCTGGAAGTGCCTTTGAAGGGCAGAAATTGACGGGCTCTCTCTTCAAAATGGGCTTCAAGGCTGGCTGTCTCTCTGCCGTCCACAAGGCATTTCTGCGCACAGGAAATTGTCTCCCAGGTGTCGCGATATCTGCTCTGTTAAATATTTGAATATCCAGAAAGAGGTGACGGCGCGCCCTCGTCCCCCGTTTGCTCCTCTGCTGCTTGTGTCGGCGCTGCACCGGCTGCCTCCTCTTCGGTATCTGTGAAGGTGGTGTTGTGACTTGCTGACTTGACTCACAGAAGGACAGTCATCCGGGTTTTGGGGGGAATGGTGACCATATTCATTCCTCTTCAAAGTTCTTATTCACCGAGCGGCTGAAAGCTTCTATATCCGTATGTTTGAGAATTAATTAGTTTCCATTTCTGATTTGTGCAACACGAGTATGTGGTGCAGGATCAGATAATAAGGAAACGACTGACGTGACGTGCAGCTTCAACGATTGATTCAATAAGTTCCTCATTTGGTGGTTTGACGATGGTGCTGAGAGCATTGTCTAAAACATCACTCTGAGAAGAGATGTGGTGACTGAAGTCCACCGTCACACCATTTGCAGACTCATCAAACCATTCATTAAGCTGTCATCCTCCGTGTGGAAACACCTGCGCTCGAGTTTCTCAGCTTGTTTATGCAGGTTTTCCTTTTCGTTTGTCACCTATCTGTGCAAACCAGAGGAAACTTAAAGAGTCCCTGAATCTGTGCACAGAAATACCCCCCAAAAAGTACAAAAAACAATACAAAAAACTGTATTGTTGCACATACGAACCAGCTGGAGAAGTCCATTGATGTCTCAGGTCCTTACTTTCAAGAGTCTTTACAATTATTGATCTTGACAGTTGAGGAAAAAATGCGAGATGCCAGCAGTGACAGCGGATCCCCAGGGCAGCCCATGTCAGACACCGACTGCACCTGAACTCCTGTGGAGGTGTTTGTGTAACAAGGTGAAAAAGTTATTTGAAGCTGGAAAAGTGCTTTAAGATACAAAACCTGTCCCAGACGATAAATCACAACGGGAAAAAAATAGCTTCACTTTTGTCAGATGGTTGATAGACATCCTGCTCGGACAGGAAATACTCAGGCCGGTGTCTGCAGAGTGGTGCTTCAGGATGTGGCATCTCTGATGGTAATTACCAGTTTCCACAAATTCCAAGATCTCTAATCAGTCACTAGAAATGCACAGCTGAGTGTCGGCTTAATATGTGAGGTTTGGTGACAATCGTTACTAAAAGCTCTTCGACAGCGCAGACCTCCATCAAGGCTGCAGAATCCTTTAAATGTATTATTGTAAGACGAGACGATGGAGATTTAGCTTTTCAGAGTTTTTAGGAGTAATGCAAACATATTTGAGGCTCTGCGCAAGAATGACTTGTGCAAAATCCTAAAATTATAGCCATTTAACTTCATAATGTTGCTGTGTACTATAAGTTTTGCATGAATGAATGAATGCCACTGAGTAAAAAACAGGCACAAGACTACAGATATCTCAGCTGACTGGACACAGCTGGGATCCTAACAGAAGAAGGTTGCATCAAACGGAGCTGAGGACTGAGGAGAGGAATGTTTTGGGGCACATTTGCCTGACCGAGTGGTCACAGTCGCGGCCCGTCACCCTCAGCCGTGGTAGTCGCCGCTCACTTGTCCCACCTTTCCTCCACTTGGACAAAAAACTGAATTTTCTAGCTCTAGTACTGACAAAATGGAGGCGCCAACCTGCCAACCTTCAAAGCAAACCATTTAGAAGACCTCACAGAGGCGACGTCAGACACTGATGTATGAATGAAGCACATTTTCATGGTTATTCATCTCTGCAGAATGATGTACAATTCTTCTGCTTTTACGTATAAATTTAGAATCCATTAAGAGCCGCGGCGTGTTTCTCCTCTCTGTCTGCAGCTGCAGGTTGGTGTTAATTTGTCTGGAGGATGATGGATCTGAAGTGGAACTGCGATGGGGTTCATGATTTCAGCAGCCGTTGCTGTTGGCTTCTCCCCGACCGCCACTGGTCAGCGCTCTGCCGAGCGACACGGCTTTGCGTCGCTGAGACGACCTTTTAATTAGCGAGGCAGAAAACATCTCTCCGATATTTTTGCTCCTCCCCGGATTAGCTTCCTCCCAACGCTGGTTGTATGAAACTGTTAGCTGAGGGGGCGTCGGTGCATGTTTGTTCGTGGCCTGATGTGGAGCCGCGGGGATTAGAAGGTAGTTAAAGCTTTCCATCCGTCGTGTGTGGTTAAGATGAAGAATTGTAAACACTAATCCGAATGCTTGCTCGCTGACCGTTGAATGTGCTCGCCTTAAAGTGAATCCCACACTGTGAAGAAGCAAAACTCTTGTAGATCTACAAAGGGAGAAAATAACAACCAGTTTATAAAGAAATTCACTAAACTACTGATTGGCAAAATATCACCATGAGCAGATTATCATGGATGATTTCCCTAACTGATTTTTAACAGAGTCCTTGGAGCTTAAGTGGAAGGCAAAAGGCTGATAGCTTCTTTAGTGCTGGCTGGTGGGTTTAAGTGAGGGATTTTAGAGAAGTAATCTCTGAGACCACAGTGTGAAGGATTGTTTCATAAATCAACAAACTGTTCCTGCAGCCTCGCCAACAATAATATCATCTATCCATCACTGCGGAATATTAAAAATGACCTTTGCTTAAACAAACTGCATTAATTTAGCTGGCAATCCCCCGCCTTCAATCATCTGTCTGCACCAAAGAAATGCCGGATTATTTGATTCCTCTCAGTTCTCCAAACACTCGGGTTCCTTTTTGAAGCTCCTGCGGGTTTCTGCTCAGTGGTCATCTCCAGCACATGTCGGGCAGATCGCATTAATGCTATCACGCTTGAAAGGGGAATAAAATCTCTCCTGTTCCACACTAACGAAGACAAGCAGATGATTTGAGTCTTTCCGTTCTGCTGCTTGGCTCCAAGAACAAAGCGAAGGAACCTTAGCCGGCTCCTAGTGTGCAGTTTCCCAAAGGCTGGGGGCTGATTCGGCGCACGATAAACACTGAAAATGACTCCAGAGCTCAGAGGATAGCTAAAACAAAATGAGCTGACAATAGTCGTTTTCATGAGCCCAAATTTAGATTGTTATGATTTCAGTAATGATTTTCCCTCAGCTGTGGGAAAGTAAGTAATTAAACCTAATGAGAGAAAGTGTAAGAACTGAAAAGGCCGGCTCCTGGGCTGTTATTTTAATACTTTGTTTTAGACGCAGGTGAATGTTTTGTTGTCTTGAGCATTTCTATGCTAATGAGATAAACAGGCTGGATGTGTTTTCCACTTTACTCTCTGTTCTGCCCAGATGAACTCTTTTGTGCATGTAGCTACAGAGTAAATGTAAAACCAAGCCTTTTCTCCATCTGCTGCAGCCGTCGGTCTTGCGTTCGCTCTTTACCGATGTTTGCATTTCCCTCTGCCTCGTGAGGAACAAAATGAAAGGCACTCAAAGTCCATAACTAATAGGATCAAAATGGTGGTGCAGACTACATGTGGATAAGAGCCTGAGATAATTGAGTTTGAGCACAGAATCAGGATGCACTTGCAGGCCTGCAACTGTGGTTTGAAAGCCGGTAATCTCACTGTGCGTTGATCAGCAGCTCGACCACACCACCGACAGACATCATCAGAAATCTTAATTACAGCCTTTTAGATATGAACCGTAGCCTGCACTGGAAACATTCTGCCCTCACCCTCCGCGCTGAAAACACAGATCTGCACCTTTGTTCCCGTCTCATTATTGTTTCTCTGTCAACAGAGAACACGCTGTTCTATAGTTCCAGCTCACTGCTGGGGGGGTTGCTGTTTTTGGGTTACGTACTTGGTAGCCGGTCCAGCGTTTTGCTATTCTCTTTCATGTGCGGTGTTGTTGTTCACACAGGCTAGCTGCACTTCTCCATCCCTGTCCAACCCACCCCTCGGCCCCCCCGTACAGACGAAGGAAGCCTAGAAACATGTGTTGTGGAGTTAGGTTACAGTTACAGGCCTCACGCCTCCACAGATGACTCTCCTCGCTGCTTACTGAGCTTTGCTTTAGGACAGCATGGCTGTCGCTCGCAGTGTGTCGGACTGAGTGAAGGCCACGTCCTCCACACGCTCTGGACATCGGCCGTTTGGAGTCCACCGCGTGTCCTCCTGCCCCGGTGTCCGGTTTAACTTCATTGACTTCATCGGCTTTTTCCCTCCAAGTCTTGCCGGCTTTTGTCTAGACAGCTGTGCACTGCTGGCGTCTTTGTGCTCTCATCCCATACAAGCGGGGAAGGGGAGAGACCCCATATGTTACCAGCTGCTAGACGCATTTGCTCTTACTGCTAGTAACTGAGCCCACTGAAGGGGAGGGAAAACCTATCTCGGCTGCTGCCATAACTGAATTAAAGGGCCACCTGAGCCACTGCCTCATACTGTAAGTTATATAATGCTCTGAAATGCTTCCTGCCATTCGGAGGTATATATAGCATATATCACTGTAACATTGGTTTGAGTGGAATCGTCAGAATCGCTGCTAGTTTGTTTTACATCGATTCATCTGCTGTCTTGAATGTTGATTTCGCTCCTCACCAGAAGGCAACTCAACCTTGAGGCGTAGTTATATCCAGTATATTGTTTGCATAAGGAACCAGGCTCCATATATGGTTAAATATGCCTGTTTGTAACAAAGAGAGCCAGCTGCATCAACCACACTCCCTTTTAAGAGGCTGCTTTATGGTCAAAGACATCCCTTTAATTTATGTCCACACGCAGGCCCCTTAAGAAGCATGTGAACCTGAGACACAGTGAGTGGATAGGCTGCTCAATCCCCCCAATTGATTTAAGACCCTCCTCACTCATGGCTGCAGGGAAGAACACATTACTCTGGTCCAGGTCAAGAACAGGTCTAATACAGGTCCAAACCAACTCGGGAGGAAGACCAGAGCAAGCTACATACGTATGGTTCAATATTTTTCTCTCCAGATCCGTGAATATTGCTTTGGGAGTTGTTCACAGATCAACATGTTGTTCTGTTTGCAGCAGCTCGTACTCGAACCTTCAATTCAAATAAATAATTAATTGGAAATTCAGAGTCTTGGGTGGGATTCAACAGCTTGTTCAGACCAAAGGATAAAACTTGTCGTTTCTCATTACATTTAAAATTTCCCATATTTGGGTTCTCTGATCTGACAGGAACAGTATTTTCCAGACTGTTGAAAAAAGAAATTCACCAGAAACATTCATGTTGGGTTTTCTGAGGCATGAAATCGACTCAGGGTGAGAGAACTAAGGGGGCTTGGAAGGTTCTGGAAATATCGTGGTTGCGATTAAAAGAAACCAGCGCTGACTGCTGGTAGGAAGTGGGAGACAAACTGCCGTCTCTTGGTTAGATAGCATGCTTTCGTACCCCTCCATCCACCCCGACCTCCACCCTACGAAGTTTTGACGCTCTGTAGTGATGTGCTACGACTGCTTTTGCTCCTGACAGACAGGCGCTCGCTTTAATTTCACCACATGAAATGGTTGCATGTTTATGGCCTGTCTGATCACCTGACTGCTCGTGTGTCCTTCCCCCAATCCACTTGTTACAGCAATTTCTCCATGTTTACAGAATTTCAGCAATTATTTGATAGGTGCAATGTTCTCCTAACGGATGGAAACGGTGCCCAAAACAGAAATAAGACCCAAGATGTAAAAGCCAGATTTGACCTCTGGTGCATAAGATTAGAGGTCCTTGAAATGCTCGGCTGCCCCGGAGACAGTTAAACCATATTTATTTCTTATCTTTCGGCTGCATCTGTGCACCCTCGAATAATAAAAGAACGCACAGCGGATAAGGTTTATGCATTCTGACCAAACCCTGCTACATGCTGTCACACGCTCTTTTAATGGTTAAAATAAAACCAATAATGTTTTACAACGATCCCAACAGAGAGAAGGTTTTATTAATAACCCAGCCATGATGTTCTCATTTCTGCGAGCAGCGAGAAAATGAAAATTAAAACTTCACTCCATTTGTTTTTAATATCACAGGCCATGGGCCGACATTAACAACGCAGTTATTGCCAGCCTGCTGTATAGATTGTTTCTCTGTGCGTGTCACATGGGGTTGGCACGGAGACGGAGATTAGCTGCTTCTGATACACCAAACAGCAGACCAACATCTGTTGAGGATTGAACTATTTTCGGAGAGGTTTTCCCTCCTCTTTACCGGAGGGGCTTTAAAGTAGATCCATGAAGTTGCAAGCCCCCAACTATTTGCATCCACCGTCTCATTGAACCAATGGAAAATTACACTCAGGGCTTGTTTAGCCGCTGTTAAATCTGGCATCACTGACAAGGGACACGATACTATAACACCGAGGGGTGTGACTGTTCTTGGGCCACGGGGCGAAGTGTGTGCGCTGTGTTGTAATACTTTCATCCGAGTGTATGAAAGCTTCCCCTCACTGTCGCACTGACCTTAGCGGAACAAATGATCAGTTATCTATTTACATATCAGTCTGCAGGCTTTTGTTGCTGTTGCGCAGAGCATGATTATGCACATTGTAAAGATTTCCATGTATATTGAAAGAGCAGCGCCGACCGGAATGTGAAATCCACAGAGGAGCACGAGGCTGTTGAATAAAAATGCCTTCGCTCCACTTCTGCATCGTGGCCTCGACGGCTCTTTTATATAGGAACCAGCTGTGACCACTCTCAGTACCAGCTCGCCTTGATGAAAAGATTATGGACCCCTGGCTTTGATGTACACACTTCTATACAGTAGACACCGTCCGCTCACGGCGAACCCACTGTTCTCCAGCCGTGGCCGGCATAAAATACATACAGAGACTCCCGTTTGAATTCAAAGAATAGGGTATTGTTTGCTGAGATATTTAACATTTTCCTTGCCCCCCTGCACATCTTTGCAGCTGTGTACACTTAAGAGGATCTTGAAGGATGTCATTCGTTCAGCAGACCCCAACAGTCGTGGTTTTTATGTTGTGCATGACAGAGTCCTCGGGGATGAAATGCATGAGAGGATTCATAGTGTGAAGAGTTTAACAGATGACACAATAGAAATGAAATATATGTCTGCTTCGCCAGACCTGTAGTGGGGAGTTGGGGGTTGGGGTGAACGTGGGGGGATGGGGTTAACTTCATACAGCAACGCTTGCTACCAATTTCCATGTGCTTTGCAGCGCTGGAGCTGGCTGTCATTTGCTCAGCCATGCACAGACGACATTCATCCCTGTCAAGTATTCAGACGAGCGGGCTCTTCCACACTCGTGTGACCACCAAATTTCCTTTGTAGTCGCTGTAAGGATTCAGAGTTAAAGATAATTTGGATTTATTACAACGTGGGTCTTTTTTAGTTATGATGTATGTCAGTGGTTCAGGAACACTGTGCAGGTTTATGAACAGATTATCTAAAGCACAGAAAGAACTTCTCATTGCAATGAATGTTTGAGTAGTCACATTTTTCTTTGTATTCTCCTCCAATAAGAGTCGCTGACCAGAGGGTCATCTGACCACTGACAAGGTTGAAACCCTGCTTTCCACTTTTCACTTAAAACCCAAAGAAGTCCGCCAGCTCAGCAAATACCGTGCAGACTAAGACACATCCCTCCACATGCAGCCGTGCCCTTTTGCCCGGTCCTGATTTGTTTGGAGCCACAAACTCTTTGACTGATAAAGTATTCATGGGGCATTGAATTTCTCAAACCTTCCATTTGCCCACATGCAGGCCAGGCAGATGACT
This sequence comes from Chelmon rostratus, assembly GCF_017976325.1. Classification (NCBI taxonomy): domain Eukaryota; kingdom Metazoa; phylum Chordata; class Actinopteri; order Chaetodontiformes; family Chaetodontidae; genus Chelmon; species Chelmon rostratus. Next base: position 25,089,380 of record NC_055671.1, on the reverse strand, counting down.
GGTATGTGGCGTTCTTTGGCGAGGCGAAGAAAAAGGAGGCGATCGCACAAATAATGGATGGAAAAAGACTTGGGGAGGGGGCTGCTTCTTGCTCCTTTTGGAAGCACTTTGAAAGTTATTGGTTACTTCCTAACCTCTGTCTAGACACGGTTAACAATTCTGGAGTGTCATCTGGAATATCCGTGTTTGTCTAATTGGGATTTTAATGTACTGCAAAAGATATTTAAAGATTTGTTCACTTGATTGAAAAAATGCTTTCGCAGTGACTCATTCCTGATGAACTGGATCATTGGTTTCCATCTGGAAATCTTTTAGGAAACTGGAATATTTTTAGCCTTCATGCACAGGGGAGTCTGCCTCGTGAATTATTCATGTTGAAAATCGGTGCCGTACGCTGTGTGTTATCTTAAACTGTTTAGTTAAGAAATAGATTTTAAGACCAAGTCGCAGCAATGTAACCGTAATCTCCATGTCGACTTCTGAGGAGAGAGAACTCTGTTAGAGAAGACTCCCCGAGGCAGGCTTTCAAAGGCCTGCCTTTTTGAAGGCGTTATGAAACAATAACAAATCAAGACACCCGAGAAGCGAACAAAGTTCCCATGGTCGATAGCGCTTGTCACACTTAACCTCATTGTCCTGACAAATTTTCCTGACAGAGCGTTGTCAGACACCATGTGAAAGCTTCCCATGCTCTGAACATCCTCTCATTCACTTTTGTCTAGTTGGCATAGAATTAAGAGGCAGCGATGTAAAAGCTCCCTATGAGCTCCCCGTGATGAGAGGTTGTTTGGAGGTCAGTGTGGAAACCTGCAGAGCTGGAGGGCGCCAACAATCTCTGGGAAAGTGGTACAATAGAAGCCTCGGTCATTCCAGAGGCCGGACAATGGACCCGATTGTCATCTCACCTTTGACCTGTGGTACATTTAGCACCGACCATGTAGACCACAAATGAATCATGTTGATAATGTCTTCCTTCTCCGAGTGGCCGTAGAGTCAAAATCATGGGCTTGTTTAAGTCTTGTTTTACTACCAGACACTGGCAGCGACAGCTCAGGTGCATTTCCCAAGATCCCAAACATTTGGCTGCGTGGGCACCTGCTGGAAATGATGATGATGATGATGATGAACAGAAACACACAACATGAGCTCAATGTTCTGAATTATTGATCATAAGCACTGTAGACCAGTGTCTCTGAGTTGGACAGGTTCGATCTGGCCTTGATGAAGTTTGACATGGACTTTTTATGGTTTCTATACATGATAATTTTGGATTTTTGCTAATGTTTTTCCACTTCTCATTCTTATTCTCTCAAATGTTTCCAGCCTGTAAGCCAGGGCCAAGAGGTCCCAAGACAAATCTGGTGGATCATGAGGTGATTAACAATAAAGGAAAGAAACAAACACAGAAAAGTTTATTTTCTTTACATAGCTGCAGTTCTGCTTTTCTTTTTCGCAGAAGTACCAGGTAGCTTTCACTCTTTGGTGCTCTTTCAAATAAAACATGAATAAATAAAGCGCTCTGTGATCTTTGGCAAACAGTCTCACACAATGAATTTAAAGAACAGCGTGCTCTAACCACTGAGCGTTTCCATCCAAATCGACTGGCTCGTTAATTGTTAGCGGAGCTCAGCTATGTGGCTTTATGTCACATCACTGAGCATGTATGGCCCACAGAGAACGGTTGGCCAGTTTTTACCACACAAATCCATGTCTGTCACTGGGGGAAGGGCAGCAGCACTCCTCTGTTGGTCTGCTGCCACGCTAGATAAATTGGTTGTGTGACTGGGTGAACATGTCTTTGCATTGGGAATCTATCTCGCTGGTTTCCCCCTTAAGGTTTCAATTGTTGAACGGTGGCTTGTGGGCCACTGCTGTGTGTAACTTACATCTTGTAACTAAAGCTGCAGGGGAATGCAACAGCCCATGAGGGGTCAGGTTGTCGGAGGAGATTCTTCTTAAATTTTGGGAGTCCAAAGCTGTGGCAAACCCGTCAGAACGCTGGAAACGCTCGTTTTTCTGACAGTTTAAGCTAGAGTGGATTCATTTGTGTTGGTCGGTACTTACCCTCTGTGAAGGCTTGTCCGCCTGAGCAGCTGTGCGGGGTGAATGAAGAGGTAAAACAGTTGAGACACGAGGTTTCTTTCGTGATTTCTCATGCCCCGCCGTGTGAAGTACGGAGCCCGACCCGGACGTTAACACGCTTCAATTCAGAGACCTTTGAGCAGGGATGAACTCAAGGCTTTTTTGGCTCTGGTCCCAAATCAACAGAGCATGTGGAAAAACACAGAAAAACAGCCGACACAGAATACCCCAAACATCCAACTGCTACACAACTGCATAGCCGTGCCAGTGCTGAGACCACGACTCCAAGAAAATAATTTTGCTCCAAAGAAAACGTTGCCTTTTTTTTTGTCAGTGAGCCTCAAATTCATCTCTTCTGGGGTGAACTGTGCTTGCCAGCGCTGAGAGTTTTATTCTCTGCTTCTTAGTGCAAATACATCATTGCTTTCATCCTTTACAGCATTGTGAACCTAAGTGGCTGTTCATTGGTTGTGAAATTTATCTTGCTTTAGCAGGTGGTGAAGGGAATCCACACAAGGATGGCAGAGCCTATACCAAATTTTTCACAGCCATGTGTAAAATGGCAATCACATCTTGTTGTTTTTGTTCCTCCTTTTGTGTTATACTCGAGAGGTAAATAAACCCTCCTGGTCGATTACTGCCTGTTTCTGCTGTGTTTGCTCGTAGTCTGTCGGGTGTCTGTTCTACATTTGACATACATAATTATGAGCCTAACTATTCTTGAGTTACTCAATGGTACAGGATGGGTTTATTCCCCTGATGGATGACCTATCCCTCAATACCCTTGCCAAACTCTGGATTAAATGATCCCCTAGCTGGCCCAGTGCAACTCTTGTTAACCGTCATCAGCGATCATAATTGTAAACGTCACAGCTAATTTGGCGTGCAGTGACCTTTCCATCAAGCATGTGTGTTGAAGCAAAGGGACGACAAGCAGAGATACGGGAGCGAGCAGTGACGTCTGTGCTCGTGTATGAAGAGAGGCTTTCATACGCTCGTCTTCATAAAACAGTTGTTGTGATCATCTTGGTGATGTAGTGAGTGCTGAATCAGTTGACGAGATGTATTTTTCTACTTGGTTCAGGTTCTTTTCACGGATTTGTCAGATGTTTCTGTGGCGTGAACACATGAAGAAGGTCCTGAAGGAAGTCCAAACACGACATACTACCTTCACAAGTCTAGTCCCACCTGGATTAATTCTCTGGCTTGTTGCTAGCAACTGTGATCATTCACGTCCCACGATTCAAAGCACACCTCGCTACGGGAGGCGGTGAGCTCAGACTTGGAGATTATACCTAGTTGGCAAATCGAGGTCAGATCGCGTTCACGCCACAAACCGACTGCTCCAGAGTTCATTCAGGACCGGCCTGAGGCCATCACAAAGAGGTGGTTTCGTTCTGGTCGTTTGGTCAGCACCGGGGTTTGATTGGCAGCTTTCACACCAGCACAAATGAACCACACTGCACCAGGGTCAGTTTAAACCGAGCCAAACCGGTTAGGTGTGAAAACAAGCTTAATCAATCACTGCGTTGTGAATTTATGTTTATGTCTGTAAGATATTCCACTGGATTGACTTGATCTCAGTCACTGTTACAAACTCTTGTATGACTGAGCCTTAAGGAAGCTGAAAGTCAGAGAATAACAAAACATTTCGAGAAAGAAACAGAGGAGAGGATCAATCTCTTCCTGTACGGTCGGTTTGAGAAGTGTTTATCTTAACGTAGCACAAAGACTGAAAGCAGAGGGAAACTGTTCCATCACATTCACACAACAGATGTGTGTTTACCAGCCTTCTCCATTCGTCTCTCACTGTGGGCAGTGAGCACTGACCACCGGTGACCGTGCACATTCCAGATGTTAATTTGTGCAAACAGGAGTCGGTCTATGACATTTCAACCAGTAGTGCAAGCAGCAGTTCTGTAATGCTGACTTCCTTATAGACAGATGAACCAGACCTGCACTCACTCGGCCAATCGTGAGATTCCCGTAAACACGTTAGACCAGCTGAGGATTAGCTGGCCTCCCCTGACGGTTTGCAAATGCGCACCAGGCGAAAAAGAATCTGCATTTCTTGTCAGCTGCAATATTTCAGCATACTGAGCAACAACTTATCGGTTGCCATGAACATGTCGACTTGTCTCAGAGATCCAGTTGATCCATCTCCTCTGACAGGGCAGTTCTGGATGGATAAGTCACGATTTTGGGATTCATTGTGCCCACCCTGTGGAATTGATGCTGTTTGTCCACAGTTCACTTCTCACTGGTTAATGGGTGATTAAGTTGGCGCAGGAGACCGCCTGACTGATGAGGCTGCATGGCTGAATTGCCAACTACAGTGAGAAACTGGCTGTTGCTATTAAGCAGAACTATTCCTGCTTAAGCGGTGCAACCTGGGCTCAATGAATCAGGATGGTGCACAAGTCTGTGTGTTGCTTAGAAATACATAGACCAGTTCATTCATTCTCAGGTTAATTTCAGATTTCTCTGGCCTCTCCAGTGATGCAATAGATAATATGATAATACTAGTGTATGGCCGAACAAAAAGTCAATATGGCAGTTTATTACAGTAGCTTGCAATAATGTTATTAATCCCCTGCTTTCATTTATTGATGATTTTATTCAACTGAAAAGTGCACTAAAAGGCTTCCCCTGCATTAAATCTGGTACAGTTTCTGCTTACAAATGATTGTGAGGGAGCTTATCACACTGATAAACGGAGCACCCGTGTTAAGTTCCATCAACTGAGGAAGAATGACTCAATTTAGAGGAACCGTCACCTTGTAAGTCAGAAGTCCTGGCCTCTTTTCGGATTAAACAGTGCTGATGGGATCTACTGATGGAGATTATGCAATCGGTGAGAATCGTCTCATGAAAGAACTCGAGCAACTCCGTGGATATGCACGGCCACCTCGCTCCTAATCCTCCTCATCGTGTGCGAAATCTGCACTTTTTTCACGAAGGCGTACGAGGTGCAGGTTTTTCTGTCCTTCACTGCAGACGTTTTGACCCTGAACTCGTCTATGAAAACTTTTGTGCGACTGGCTGCCCTTCGTGAATAAAGTGAATGAACGCGATCTTACTGCAGTCACATATCGTTCATGACAGATTACTTTTAATGGCATGTGGTTTCTTCTCCAATCACAGATCCCGTGATAAATTGCAGGTGACAATGCTTTATTTCAGAGGTGGGATTGCAGTTCTGTTCACACTCTCTGGATAATAATTTTACTGACTTAACTTTCTCTTCTAAATAAGCCTGATGTTTGTTTACCACCTGTCTGATCACCTGACTGCACATTTGTCGCCCTGTCTCACTTCTTTTAAACAAATTCCCTGATAAGCAATTAAATTGATGAGTACAGTCCTCTCAGAGTCTGACTGAGACTCAGAGAAAAGAAATAAACTTTTGTGTGAAGACCCTAATGCTGTCTTAAAGCCTGTATAATGTTGCAGCTACGTGAGCAGTTGTTTTCATACATTTGTACGTCCAGACGTCCCTCAAATCACTTCCACACTCGGCCAGTATGTGCAGGTTTGTATCTTAAGTATTTAAATCTGAACACCAGGGATGACTTTGATGTTAAAAGGCAGCAATCGAACCCTTGAACCCTGCTACCTCGCACCACATTCCTAATCTAATTCCAAAAATCCACAGGGGAGTGTTTCCCTCCAGAACCGACCACACAGAGCAGAGTCGGCCAGCGAGGCTGCGAAACAACATGAGTGTGTGTCTGCCAACCGCCCCCGAACGCTTCATGCACGCTGCGATCCCCGTAACCCGTCTGACATTCACTGGAGATATTAGGCAAAATCAATAGCTGACTTCAAAGTAACCGTCATTTACCATAATATTTGCAACACCCGGTAAGTTCGGAGGATATTAAACGGTTTCGGTCGGTGCATTCCACGGATCAAGCAGATAACCTCGGAGCCAACCTGAATAAAGACAACTTTGCTTTGCATGGGAGCTTTGTGCAACACCAACACAAACTCTTCCCTCACAGTCACAGGACCAGTTGTTTTCGCTCCTTTCCCTTCCTCTCTTCATCTGGTTTTCGAGCTTTTGTTCACAGGAAATGCAGCATTTTCTGTCCAGAGCGAGAAACCATTTCATTTAGCATGGAGAGGATCCACCGAGGACGAGCTCTATTGATTTTAATGACCTCTGATGCTTTGTCTGGTACCGCTGTTGAGTGAAGATGCCCCTTTGTCCAACACTTTGCTTGATGGCAAGACATTTCAAAAACCATTTATCAGATTTCTGGAAGTTTCTCTGTGGATATTTATTGTCTGAGGGGGGTGAATCTCTGTGACTTCATTGACCCTCTGCCGTTTCATCATGCCAGAAACACAGAAAATTAAAACGAACCGAGCACAAACATGCCGACCATCTTAGACTTTTTGAGAAATGTCAGCTTTGCTCATCTGATTATCAAATCATGAAACTTGCGAAACACTTCTGTGCTTCTAGCCCCTTTAATCCTCATGATTCTGAGTCCTCTCCTTTAACTCCAACCTGAGGACAATCGTGACATTCTTCACCTCATAATATCTCCATCAGTTTGTTGTGTTACATCTTGAATCTTCATATTTTGGGCTGTTATAAACATCACAGCCTGCATGAGCTGCTAGCACACTGGTTGCATTTTGTCCCATGTGATGCATCTGCTTCAGAACTTGCATCGCCTTCACTGCGGTGACTCACCAGTTTGCTGTGAATCCAGTATGTTTTCTGAATTTTGCTGATTTGGCCACGAGTGTTAGTTGTTCTTTGTGTCTGGTTGATTACACACTGAATAATACTTGTGGTTACTGAAGTGTTAAAGACTATAAAGCTTATTGAATCATTATTTTATGTATATTTTCATTGTTATAATGATAATCCCAGCAAATAAAGTTAATTCCTTTTTGCTGAACAGTCTTGGCACAGCCGGCAAAGCAAGTCCTCTCTTTATTCTAGCAGATTGTTCTTGGACTGGATTTGTTCTTTTCATTTCACGGCACTTTGTAACCTTGTTTAGGAAAATGCTGCACATGCTTGCTTACTTGTACTTGCTTTGGAGACTCTCATGTTGTTAACTTGAGGTGCCTCTCACGTGTCTTCTATGATCAAGAGTCACCGTCTCTGCCTGATTATGTAGCACGAGTCAACACAGCGCCTATAAACCTGAAAGCACTTTACATGATTTGTATTTGGATTCCTGAAGGCGGGGTTAACGGTTAAATGTTTTATTTATCCTTGGCATATAATAATGAACAGTGATGCTCTAACTTTTAATTTAATGTGACCGTGCAAAACCTGGAAAGATCACAGGTTCAAGGCTTTATGGGTTAGTACATTTTGTGGTGTTAAGTGCGACCTGTGGGTTGATAAAATCTGTGCATTCAAATGCTGCAGCCCTTGCTGTTTTGTGTTGACCACCACCCACTGATCCACACTTTCCTAGTTGTGCATCTGCACACATGCAGGAAAAAAAGCCCTTTCTGAGGGCCGTTTCTTTTCTTTTTTTGCACCATTGTGCATGGGGAGGTCTAAAGGGCTCATTTGCATATTATGTCCCTCCTTTTCACTAAACTGACCCCTCTGATTTATGACGACCCTATAAAAAGCACGACTGTCAGGGATGGAGGCAGCGCTGACAGATGCAAATTGCTTTGAGGATTTATTGATGAAACCCTTTACAATGTAGTGTCTTAATGCATTGTAAGGCATGCACATCCATAGATTTCCCCTGGTAGCCATTGGTTTCTATTAATTTTACAATGCTATAACAATAACTATACTTGCTAATGATAAGTGATCTGTCAGAGTGAATAATTTACTTCCTTGTTTTTTTTGTTGTTGTTCAATGTGATAATGCGGTTGCAGCTGTTTTAAATGCATCAGACGCAGCTACTGAAACATGTTGCGTTCATGAGCTCTGATGTCACAAATTCCAGCTCAGAAAATAAAGATTCAGCAAATGAAAACATTGGGAAGAATAATGTGATTGTGGTCCTTTCCTTCGCTGCAAAGATTGCATTCGTGTTCAGCGGCGAGCTCAGATTGTTGAGCTCAATTTTCCCTGCTGTGGGATTAATAAAGGATTATCTTATTTCTTAAGTGCAATAAATTTCAAGTCTCTGCAGTTTGATTTTATCGCTGAGATCAACCAAACCCTGGAAAACTGCCAATAATGTAAGAAACCGACCCAAAGAAAGTGGAGGTGTGCTTTGGAGCACGCTCAGCAGTGATGTGAAGTACGTGTGATTTAACACTTGATGGGCTAAAACGTAGAAACTTACTGGCGTGGCCTTTTCATCCTGTTATACAGCACACCTCAAGTGTTTGTATCTATACAGCGGATGTACCAAACCTACAGCCCACATCATGAAGGAACTCAGCCCAGCTCAGTCTGAGTGTGTGCGGTTGTATGAGCTATCGGACGGTCTCACGCCTTGCCTAATAGTGATAAATGGTTCAGGCCAGCATGGCGCCCAAAGGCTAAAGGAAATCAGTAGCCAGTTAACGCGACACAGCAGTGATGCACTTCATGAAACCAAAAGCTTTCCATCTAGCTTCTGTCGTGGTCTCACACCCCATCTGTGCCAGTCTTGTTCAGGTTTTTGCTGCATTTGCAGAGGTTTACATGTAATGTTTTCGCTCCGGATTGTACAATATGTCTTTTAACATGGTTGCGTTGTAAGATTAGGTAACATGACAAAGGTTATTGTGCACCAGGGACCTGAGACAAACTTCTAGTTAATACAAAGTCAACAACCATGCCTTCTGAAACGGGGGGCACGTTGTAGACATCAATCTAAACGAGTGGAGGGAAGAAAAAGCAAATCTTGGCTATGCTAGTTATTTCGTTGGGGTCTCATGAGGTGTCCTAGACACAGACTTGGTGTCTGCTCGGAATAAAAAGACAAATTGTTGTACTGGTTTGTAATTTGTCTTACTGGGCTGATGTTGCATGGTTTGTTTCTGGCACACACGTGTCAGGATTATATTAGAACATGTTTTAAAAGCACAGTCAACACACACCTTGTTGAGTTTCTGCGCAGAAATGAAGCTTTGCACTCGACGCTTCATTTTACAAGACCTGCTCTTATCTCTGGCTCAGAAGCTTGTCTGGCTAAAAGTACATTCAGCATCCACCATAAAACATCAAAGTCAAGTCTTTTTCCTTTGCTGGGGAAGGTGTTGGCTTGAATCAATGACTCACTTGCACCCCGTTCACCCGGTCGGAGCCCTGTCATTAAAAGTCCACATGTTCAGACTTCGGCCTGAGTCACTCTGATTACAACTGTCTGCCGTTGTCTAATCTATGGGTATGTAAATGGTATAATTTCACTAATGTACTTTATTTTTCTCCCCTCCTGCCATGTGGCAATCTGGAACGACCTTTCTCGTCTGCCACGTTAAGGTAAGAGAACTTCATTGTGCTTCTAAGATCCTTCTTGTAGGAATTCATAAGTAATTTCCTGGAGCTTTTCTTTGAACACACACATAAAAGCCAGAACACGGCATAACCCACGACGCTGACCCCCACCATTCATTGCTCCAAGATGTCCTTGAAAACACACAGAGTCTGTCGTACATACCGTACAGCCGGCAGTGAGTTCAGCGAATATTAGCGTGTCGGCTGAGGAGAAAGGTTATTGTCTCTGTTCCCAAATCTGCCTGTAAACCTCCTCACACGAGTTCAGAGAGGAGCGTTTCACTGTGGGCTCGGCGCTGCGCTCTGCCTTACAAGAACACTGTACCTTGAGCGTCTTCATCCTGCCGGCTCTGTGGGAATTTAGGATGTTCAAAGGAGTCCTAGTTTAGCTTCTGCGGCATCATTTTAAGCAGAGAGGAGAAATCTACCCCTCCACCTTTTTTCATCTGCTTGTCTCATCCTCTGCAAATGCCACTATTTGACTGTGGAAGTGGAGAGCAGGTGTTTTTTGTGTGTTGTTTTTCTGATTAGCAGTGCCTGCATGGAGCTCTGTTTTCCCTCAAACTAACGGTGGAGAGCTTCAGTTGCTGAATAACAAGCCTGTTTACTCTGTGGTGGCAGTAATGTGTGTTTACCCTTGAACGGCTGTCATTAGGTTAAAGCTGTCAGGCCACGGGAGATGTCTCCGACTGTCTTTGTTTGATGTTTCCTGTGAAAAGTAAACCAAATGGATTTGGAAAAAAAATGCAAAATCACTCCTAGAAAACCTGTGTTTGGAGCTCATTTCACCCCGACACCATCTGCATCAAGCATCATGCCCCCTCTCCAAAGTTACAGCTCAGGATCAGCTTGACTTTCTGTTTCCATAAACATCATACCTCTGTGCTTGTGTTGCTTTTTATGGTGGACATGCACCAAAATATAAAACGGGAACACCTGAAATCATACTCACCCAGCTGACAATGCTAAAGCTCTATCAGCACGATTCTTCCATGCCCGGAACATCAATGCATCGATACACAGATTTTTACTGTGAACAGACGGAAAAGCAAAACAATTTGTGCAGCACAGAAACACAGACGTGCCGACTGATGGCAAATCTGAGCCGTCTAACCTGAGAAGAAAAATGCTAAAGCTGCACTGTATCTGTGCCGTTAGCCTGTAAATAAAGACAGTGAGACCCCCGGGGATGGGATTCAAAGTGTAAATGTTTTTGAAAATGGATTTCCAAAGCATGCCATCCCTAAAATTTAATGTTTAAAATTAAAACTTTACAAGTCTGTAACTGCTGGGTTTATTACCATTTTAGGACATTTAAATGCAATGCTGAGACCCCCTGTATGAAGGTTATGGTAACAGTTAAATCAGACTTGTATGAATGTGCGTGACAGATGAGAATCAGTACACTTTAGCTCGAGTCTTGAAGGTAGCTGTGTGGCCATGGGAAATGGGATTGAAAGAAGTGTGTGTGTGCACATATGGCCTCACATGACCTAGTTGTTTGTCCTCCTTTCCAATTCTCAAAAGGTTAGATTGAAATTCAGGTTAGGGTTTGCTCTTGGCTGAAGGCAAGTGAGGATTCATTGTCTCTAGTCTAACAACTGATGGTTCACGCAGGGCAAGGCCGCCGTCGGTTTAATAACATTGCAGCACAGGCTGGGCGGACGAGCTGAAATGTATTGCATTTCAATATCCACCTCCATCTTCCCCACATTCTCAGAAACGTGAATCCCACAGTTTTCTTTCGCTTCTGTTATTTTGCAATCTTCAGTGTTTTGGAATTATCATCACGATAATCGCATAGTGTTCTGGTTTAATGAGTCTCCCCCAGCAGGCAACAGCACGCCGTTTTAACAATTCTAATATTGGAGTGCGGAGCGGCGGCGTGTTTGCCGTAATGTGCCCGAGAGCCTTGCCGGTGACTCGCAGGGCTGCGCTCTTCTGTCTGGGAGGAGATGAGAGAGAAGGTGAGGATGGAGAGAGCAGCTTAGAGGACATGTTAAATGCAAATGTCTCCCCTCCCGTCTCCCGCGCTCTTGCAGAAACAATAGGCTGGATTCTGTTTGACATGGATGAGCAGTACGCGCTCTCTCGCTCTGTCTCTGCCTCCGTCTTCCTTCCTCTGAATATATTTCACAGCTGTCCAAGAGGGCTGAGGGGAACTTACTGCAAATATTAACAGTCTGTAGCTGTGCCTTTTGTGGCAAACTGTTCCAAAGCCACAGAGGCTTAGAGGACAAGATAGAAATGCAGTCCTAAGACCAGCTAATACAGATTTGGTAATGAGGAGGAGGAGGAGGGCTGAAGGAGGAGGAGGGCTGAATTAACGCCATATTCACGTCACATTGGAAGGAGTGGAACAGGATGGCATTTCATGGCTATCACTTGGAAGTGCTCAAGTGTTTCACGTGCTGGGTTTCATCCAGGTGCCAGACAGATGGCTGCTGGTTGGTTAAATCTGACTTGATGTGACCCAAGAGGAACATAGATGATATTCATAGGCATGTCAGACGGGTGTTTACTCTTTATAAAAAGATAAGCAGGAAAGTCAGTTCCCCTAAAGTCTGTTGGACCAAGCTGACTGAATTCCCATCTTCTGTCTTCAAAGAGCGTCTGATCTAGTCCAGGTTCAGGTCTCAGTTACTAATTTCACTTGTGATGTGAGCTTTGGCAGAGATTTTGGTGAATATCGTTCCATTAAGGGCTGCGAAGGCATCGAGAGAGCTGTGGTAGTTTTTGCCTGTTTGTCCCACCTCAGGTCCACTCAGGCTCTGCCCCCCTTTCCCAAACTGGTGTTTTCTGGCTTCAGCAACTTTGATTTCCCTTCAGGGGATCGTCTTCTTTTGATGTCCTCCCTGCAGAGTGTCTCTGGCCATGGAAATTATGATTTAAAGACAAGAACCCCACAGATCATCATCATGGAAACATGGGCAAAGGATCAACTGAAGCTTAAATCAAGCGCACCTCACAACTAGTAACATGAGAAAACTTTCTCAGAATGGACAATATACAGTCAATATCAGTAAAACAATATAAATTACTAATAAATGTTCCTCAACAATTTGTGTATCTGCTGCATTTTCATTTCTAATGCTAATGATTTAGTTTCTTCATGTCTTTTATTAGAATAAAACCAATCCTTCAGGCTGTTCTTAAATGCATCTTGTCCACACTGTGATGGAAACACCAGTGAAAGCACCGCATGAATTCAACCTGCAGGTGTAACCGGGCAGGGTGACCCTCATGTTGTACGCTACGCTTCATCCCGGAAGTGAGCGTTCTCTACGCTGGCTGTGGGAAAACGGGAGAAGGACGGAGGTCGTTTCCTCCCTTGCTTCGTATTAATTGGAAGTTAATTAGCTTCATTTGGCAGTCAGCTTTCATCCAGACAATTTGGGGATTTCTCCTTTCGGCCTAAAAGAAAAAGACACCGTGTTACTTGGAATTTAATGCACCCCAGAACTCAGAATATCTTTTGAGAGACTTCTGGGGGAAGATTCAAAGATTTCTTTATTGTCATTGAGCATGACATGTGAATGAAATTTGCATTGCAAACCCCATGTTAGAAAAAAGAAAATAAGAAAGATAAGAAAGATTATAAAATAAAATTAAGATACTAGAATAAAATAAACCAACATGCAATAAAGTCACAGATGCTGCATGATTCTCTGCACTTTATGTTGCAGACCTTGATATCTTTCCTCAGAAACCTCATTTAATCTTCTTATTAATGCATATGTGAGTCCTCTCAATGAACTGCATCTCAGCTCTATTTAACAGCGTCATTTTTGGGCTCTGAAGTGACCTTGATTAGAAAACGTATTGTTCTGACCTGCCAGAACAAACTAGAACGGGAGAGCTGAATGTACCACAGTTCAAATGTTCTACATGCTTAATGAACAGATTTAGGTCCATGCTATATGCATTATGATGATGTTGAGTCACATGATAACTGGATTAGTTTCAGAAATTAACACAGCAACACTCTGTGCCAGTATCTAATGACTGCAGCTCTCCCACCAGCCGTGACTCTGCCAGGCCTCTAACCAGTGAGAGTCTGAGGTGAATACATTAGAAGATGGAATGGAGAAAGAGAGCAGCACAAAAGATGTCTGTAATGCAATAAGAATGAATAAAGGGCTTTTTAATGAGGAGGCCTCCCTTCCTCTGACGCTGCCTCTGCCAATGCAATTGTTTCATTATTCTGAGTGGGAAGTAAGAGCAGCAGGGCTTCAAAGATGGGTTTACTGGAGACCGAGGTTAACAAGGTCAAAGCACGATCTAATCACCATTCAGAAGGATATTGTTCAGATTTTACTTCTCGTAAAGGTCATCTTTTACCTTCCACCCCCACAGCAGCAACATCCGCTGCGCTGCTTAGTGTTTGTGTTACCTCGGCGTCCTTTTGAAGAGACGCTCAGTGTTTTCAGGGATCGCTTGAACTTTATCCTTCTTAAAATAAACCAAGTTCTCCTTAAACCTCAGAGCGCGTACGCAGCGTCTGTGATGTCAGCCGTTTGTGAAGTGAGGTCTGAACAGAAAATCCAAACTCGGTCAAAGGGATGGAGGCTGTGCTGAGGTGGAATGTGCAAGCGTGTGAGGCTGGATGGCAGACTGTGATAGGCTGAGGCATCTGTCAAACAAGCAAACACACCCTGAATCGTTCTTCTGTTTAGGTCTTATTATCTCCTTAAAGGAGGAAAAGGAGCTCAAACCTCATACAAACTCATTTTCCTCTCTTTGTGTTTCATGTCATGTAATATGAAGTACATCACCTTTTTATTTGTGTGAATGTACACATACAGACTGTTCTGTAACAGCAGTTATGGTCAATGCTGCTATGCAGAATTCTTACAGAAAGCTCCTGCTGAGCACATCTTAAGTTGTTTTCGAGGATAGTTTGTTGCTAGATCAACAAACTATCCGGCTGAGATAGCTGGTCAATAATGGAAGTTTTGCAAAGCAGCTAAGATAAATCTCTATTCAAAGAAGTCCAGCCCCTCGAGCCCTTCTGCATTTTTGTAGTGGCAGCATCCTTTTGTAGATTTTAACCCGTTCAGGCACGAGGGCTTGTGCACTCACCTCACATGCGATGGGTCGTTCGAGTTCGTCTTCAGTGCTCACAGAGGAATGGAGCGTTCATAGTGTGGCTGTAGGGCATGGCTGGCGTTCAACTGGATTGAGCTATCAGCCATCTTTGCCTTGTTGCACACCAGAGGGGGGAGCTGTATGAATCATTCAATCACAGATCATTCCCGAGTGTAAACAGGCTGCGAGTGCACATTGAGTTCAGTGCATTAATTGGATCCTTCGCTGTGTATCTGTGTTTGTGTGTTTCCTTCGCTGCATATTCTGTGAAAGCTAATGGGGATGGAATACTGCTGCGAACTTATCGGATGATCGTTGGATGTATTTGCTGGGAGTTGCTGTACTGCTGATCTGAGAGCAGTTACTGAGTGGGTGAAAGCCTGCCAGACCAAATCCAGGGCAATTTGCCGTGCCGTTTCTCCCTCACTTATTTTCATTTCACCTGAACCTTCAGAGGGTCAGTTTGATTAGAGCCGGGTGTGAAATGACTTTTTCTGGGACACTAGCTAAGCATTCCTGAGGAGTTCCACACTTCCAGAGATATTTACTGAGCTATTTTCTATTGCTTTGAAGCTCAGATTCCCTGTGTTGACATGCGGAAAGTGAAGAATGTTCAAGGATGTTTGGATTCTTTCAGAGTTCTTCATACAATATTCGCATGCCAACGTCAGCATCATTGTTGTCCATAAAATGAAGAGAATCCAGGCTCCTCGTGCTCCTCGTTGTTGTTGTTACGAGGCTTCAGCAAACTCACTTTATCACTTAAAGTAGTTATTTTTGATGAGAAGCAGCACTTTGCTGTCATTGTTGTGACTTTAGCACTAAAAGAAGCAGAACTTTGGTCTAACCCAGACAGCTGAGGCCTCGTACGAGTTTCAGCTGAATGAATTTTTACACGGGCAGAGGGCTGTGAATTTCACCCCTCATTGCTAACAGTGTGCTCACAGTGGGAGGGATCAGCTCGCTGCCGCTGCGAATGCTTAGAGTCTCCATTTGCTCCTTCAACGTGCAGACGAATGTGCCTATTTTATTAATATGGAGGTGAACAATTCCAAACCTCTCCTTTAAATCAGGGCAAACATCCAAACGGTCGTTCCTGACGCAGGTCTGGACCGTTCTACCATTAATGGGTTCTCTGCTTGAATAAACACCCTGATTCAACATGTGTTTTTAAAGCTTTCTCTTATGAAACAAGTGATAGAAGATAAACTTAAAACAGTATTTCCTTCGCCGTGTCTTTTGAAGAGGAAAGTATTTGATTTTGGAGATAAGGCAGGTTAGTGTCCTTGAAAAACTGATGACAGCGCTGTAAAGGGGATCAGTTAGCAGAAAGAAGGGATTTATTGCATTTGTGGTAAATGATTTTTGGCTGGGAACCAGAATAAATTAATCTTTGAAGGGAAACGGTGTAGTCTGTGTCTCTGATTTACAGTATGTAGGTGGAAAGGCAAACTTGTGTTTATCATTTTTTCCCATGTGAGGTATTTTAAGTAATTGCTCCCAGTGGATTTGCCTCATAAACAGAACATATAAACAGAAAAAACTGGTCGCCACGTTTATGTATCTGTCTCCTTTTCGGGCTTTCTCTTGGTATCCTCCCTGCGCTCAGATAGTTCAAAACACTGTGAGGGATTTTTGTTCCAAGGTTGAATTTTGCATGCAGATAAAAATCCTTCTTGAGCTCTTCAAAGGTCACTGAGTGCTTTGATGTTGTTTGACAGCAGCGTGCACAAATAACCCCCACCTGTCCTAAGCAAGCACTTCTGACATTTTCCTCAAGCAGCAGTGATGGATTGTCTGGGAAAGCAGTATGCATGAGCGTATCATTCCTCTGTGAAAGTCTGACCATGACAGGGTGGTGTCAGAGGAACGCTGCAGCGCTTCAGCCTCAGACGCTGGAAGAAATGAGGAGCTGAGATCAAACTCATCATCACTATGTTTATTTTGTGCTGAGGAATCAAATGTACTGCTCGCTTTTCTACATCTCGATTTTAATGCACAAGAACTTTTCTTCACATGGGTGCTGTCAGCGCTGCTGCCTGCCTGACAGCTGTGATTGGTCAGACAGCTGTGATTGGTCAGGTCAGGCTTACCTGTGCATGCACACTGCATTGTGGCTGCGATGCAGCTCCAGACAACGCTTGTGATTCCACCGGAAGGGCCGCAGCCATTTCAGATACACGCCGAGTCTATTATAGACGGAAGCCACGTCAAGCTGCACGCAGCAGATCAAGCCAGGCAGGAAGTCAGGGCAGTTTTCAAAATAAAACACAGCGTCACAGATGTCACACACAAAGCGTCAGTAACAGACTTATGTTGTGCAGGGTCATCGTAAACCTGATCAGATTCTCTACAGATTAAACAGAGAAATGCTGCCTAACATTACTTATAGCATCATCTGTGACTTCACCCACCTGTTTCCGGCTGTGAAGTTTGGTGTTTGCTGCTCGTCCTTCGTCAGCTGAGGCTATTGGCAGTGTGTTTGTTCTCATGTCGTTCGTCAGTTTCTGAGGGAAGAAAATCCTGACTGAGGGGACAGACTGAGACATATGGCAACACTATTGTTTTAAAGATTCCAGATGACCTCCAGCTTTTTGAATAGTGTGACAGACTGTTAACATCCACGTTTTGCTCTTCGTTGTGCTTTTTACTGCACTGAGTTGTCAGTTAGTGAAATAATGTGAAACCATTGGCGAGAACATGTTATGCTCGGATTAGCCTCCTGCCGACTGTCCTTTTGTGTACGATACAAGCAAACATGGACCTCCTCTTCAGGTTTCCTGTGATGGAACAACGTGACCAACACACATTAGAAAAGATATTAACTCTTCAAACTGTCTGACTTTGTATTTCTGAGGAGATTTGGAAACTTTGTGGTCTTGCCCCTTATTAGGCACCCACTTAATTTACCGCTCAGCTTGTGGTTGCTGGTTATGTACGACATCTGAAAACAGACCTTTCATGTCCCTTCCTTTCTGATATGCCCTAATTTGCAGTCTTCCTCCTTTTCCTCTGACACGCTTCCTTCGTAAATGAAATGCATATGTAAATGCTGCATGCAGCGGGTTTGTTGCGAGGCCTCGGCAGCGAACTCCTGCTACCTATGACAAGCGAGAGGAAAAAAAAATGCCAATTTGGCTACTCTGAAATCCTTCTTCTTCGGGGAAAGCTACATCTGAGAGCCCGAGCCTGCTTTTCCTGTCTTTTATCATCATTCCCTTTTCTTATACAGTATATTGCTTCGCCTTGCATTCCCTCAGCCTCCTCTCCGTCTCTTTGTTCTTACCGTCTTTCTCTGTACTTTAACTCTGACTTTGTTCTGTTCTTTCTTCTGCTGTTTTTTTTCCCCTCCCTCCCTCGTCGTTTCGCTGTCCCTCGTTTCCTCTCTCTGGGGGAGTTTTGGATCAGAGAGGCGTTTTGGTGCCAGACTGCGACAATACTTCACGTTAATAAAAAGGGATGGTTGGGAGCACAGTGGGAGCTGCACAGGAACATTTTTTTTTCTGCTAGTTTGCCATGCCTCGTTTTGTTGTGGTGGGAAAGAGTTCATATCTTTTACAGCGGCGCTCCATCATCATCAGAGGCGGCAGTTTGTGGTTGCACTCATACTAATATTTTAGCTACTGTGGATTTCTTTGTGAACTTGACCTTCTCTTAGTTACTCAACTTTAATGAAAGAGATGTAGACCTGGAATTGGAAACAGAGGTACAAAATTCACTAAATTGGCCTTCAGCAGCCTTCATTTTCAGAGGTACCCAATGGGCTGCTGCCTGCAGACTCACCCCTGTTATTGAGTTAGTTTGAAGTGATGTGAGAGCATGCAGAGGCAGTTCCTCAGTCAGCCATACCATGATTCCTCCTTTCAAACACCAGTGGCTTTTTATTAACCTAAGTGCGACATGTCATCACGCTCATCACAACTCCGTCGAGTGTGTCGGCAAGTTAAGAGGTCCTCATCCTTTCAAATCCGTGAACTCCCGCCCAACCCTGACACACTCCGCCTGTACGTTCTGCATTTCCTCACTGAGGCTTTTACGTTCCTGCGTCGCCTCCATTTGTCTTTTTTAGCCCATCGAAATGTATTAAACATGATCTTGGGCTCTTGAGCCGAGGTACTGAATAATGAAATGGTACCAGCTACTATAGCTGAGTGGTGAAGTCGCTGCTGAAGTGCCTGATGCTAAAGTTTTTCAAATGGCCATTAACTGCTGGCTCCAAAAAAAAATCTGTGAATTAATACGTGAAACTGCACGACTGACTGTACTGAAACTGAGGATTTTTATTCACATTTTCTAACATCTGAATTATAGGTATAGTGAAAATTCATACACCTTCACAGAGGCGTTATACGTTCTGGGTTCTGGGTTTTCGATTGAAAGAGCTGTCGTCAGCTCTTGCACGACTACTGCAAACCTCCACAATCCTGTAATCGATGCTTGGCTGCCGACCCGGCTTTTGAAATTTGAAATCTGTCAGTCTGTGAAGACTGTGCGCAGCGTCGTCTTGATCATCGGTTCCTGGTCCGTGTGGAAAATTGTGCTGTGTAAAACACACATCATCTTGTAGACCGGTTCAATTGCGGTAATTGAGTAAAATGGTTCCATCTCTGGGAGAGGCAGGATGTCAGGATTTTGCGATTTGGAAAAGAAAGACACAGTGACGAGCTGATTTAAACAGCACATAGCTGTTTTTTTACCTTCACCTTCAGGGTGGTTCTGCTCTGTTGGGATTTGTAGAAAGATGTAAGGTGGAATAAAACATGTTCAGATGTAAGTGCACACACAGCTGCCAATTCAAACTGCTCTAAATAAATAAAAATGCTGCTTATCGCGGACGCAGCGGCACATGCAGCCGCTCAAGTTTCTTTGACAAGCACGAAATGCCAAAAAAGGGAGAATCTTTGTTTACATTTTCATAAGAAAGATCACATACGGCACATCGTGGCGTTCTGACTCTGAGGATAAGCTGCTACACATTCACGACCGGTTTCTGCTCCCCGAACTGCAAAGTGGGAACACTCAAAGTGTCAAAGTGGAGGTCTGCCTGTGCAGGCTAAGAATCCCACGGTCATTACTTAAAGTGGCCTGCTGGTGATTCTCTGAAGTCGGCAGCAGCACCGGGCCATATTGTTATTCACATAGTGTGTTCAGCTGCTGAAGACGTCGTCATAGCAACTAGTAGATCTGTTGTTGCTGATGTTTATTGAGACCCATCTGTGTGTGTGTGTGTGTGTGTGTGAGAGAGAGAGAGAGAGAGACAGAGAGAGAGAAAGGTGAGTCTGATGTCTAATTGTTAGGGATGCTGACCCCAGGGGCTTGTCATCCAAACTGCTGATGACACACGGAATCACAGCAACGCAACATCCCTCGTTTCTTTTCTCTGGGCCTCCTGTAACATTCAAATCACACCGGTTAGATCGGGATCATTAAGCCTTGAAAAGGAAGACGTCATGGAAGGGGAACAGAGGCCTGTTGTCTTCTGCCTGAAGCACAAATGTGTCTGTGATCTAAAAGCTGAATAGCTAAAAAGTACACCAGGGGAGAGTTTGATGTCTTGCATAAATCTGCATTCCAAATTGTTTGTGCTTGGTTCATAATCTTTAAGTGAGCCGCTTATCAGAAAGCATTGCCAGCAGATGACTTCTGTATCAGGTTTAATTTATTTGTGTCTGCAGCAATGAACAATTACCAAAGGAGCAGCGTTTTTAATGTTGAGGTCTGTTTGGTGTGGCCTAAGCATGACGTCAGCAGTGAAAGGTAGCAGGTTTATGAGACCTTACTTTAATGTGGAAATGATCTGATCTCTAAGCAAAGTCTAAACTTGCTGGAAGTGATTTTCCTGCTGGTTTGGTCCTGGTGTTGCAGTTTTGGATTCATATGCATCCAATCCTGTGGTGAACTTTGTGTGAGCCTTCTGCTGCCGTAACGCAGCAGTTATATATGGCTGCGCTTTTTTTTCCCTTGTAGTTTAAGGTCAGATCATATCTTTTTAATATCAGCCAGATTCTGTCTTTGTGCTTCATCAAACATGTGAGGATGCTCTGAAGAGCTAACTCGGGAGCTGTTCTTTGCTAAAAGCAAAGAAAAAGGACGCATCTATCAAGCAAATTATTCACACTTGCAGCCAAAGTGTTGGAGCCCTTTAAGGATCAGATGATTCATCACATGTATGTTCAGAGAGGAACAGCCAGTCATACGTAGGCCCCGTTTAATCCTGCAAGCACAACGACCACACAAGTGCAAAACACCCAAATCTTCTTGGTTTGTCTACACTGCTCCAGCAATCATCACCAACTCTGGTCTGCTCAAAACAAACCTTCAATTCACCAGATCAGGAGAGGAGCGAGAGAGAGGACGGACATTAGAGACGCAGCCAAACAGCGTGTAGTCCCGGATGCTACGACCGGAGAGATTTCAATATGTTGCACTTCAACAGATTTTCCCAGTTAAAAAAAAGCTGTAATTACTGCCATGCATTATGAACACATTATCCTGTAATTTCAATGTGTACATTAATAAATGAATACGTTTAACCAGCTGGTGTTTCTGGTGCCAACTAACGAGGCTCGCAACGTGTAATTGACTCGTCGAGTAATCGCGCACTTCCCTCGTCACAAAGTGTTCATTCTTAAAAAAATCACATTTTCTGAGTCACATTTTTTCTGCAAAAGCCTGTGTGAGTTTTTTCATGTGAAGTTTGTTTGAATTTCCACATTTGTCTTCCGCAAATTATGAAAATTTCACTTTGAGGCCAACAGCATCTCTGCAAAAGCATTTAATGCGGAGGTTGCTGGAGATGTGTTGATGTAGAGCTGATGTTGGGTTGTGGTTTACAGTCTCTGGAGTATTGATGCACAGGGCCGGGGGCTCAAACAGGATTGGTCAATTCCTCGAAACCCCAGTTAACAACTTGGTGTTCAGGGAAAAAAAAATAAAACACTTTCAAGACAAAAATTCGGGCCCAGGGACAACTGATTTCCTGAATGGAGGTTAAGGAAATACAAACATCACTTGTACACTCGAGCTGACGCCTTCCTCCCTCAGAGTGAACGACAGGTGTGACACTCTGCTGTGCTCCAGATGCAATTCTTCACCTGGCTTCCCTGATGACACCGTGTGGGTTTTAAGACTGATGGCTGTGTGACACAGCCCACTTCTCCAAGATTGTTTTCTGAAACTGTAATAGCAGAGGCAGTTTACATTTACTGCTCCCCCAGCCTTGAAATCATGCAGTCTGGGAGGAGGGAGGGGTCCGGGCAGGGCCTCCGCTGCTGGTATGTGTGAAAATGTTGGTGGAAGCAGCCATTGTTGAAGGTAGAATGTTCTAACTTTGATGTGACAGCACAGCGTGGACAGATGGTTTTGCTTGAACAGCGTTCAGTTCAGGAAACTCTTCTCACGATGCAAAATTAACTAAACTTATGAAAACGCTGCAAAAAATATAGTCAACATTTTGAGTACTGCATCCTCTAACCCTTCCTCGTTTCACACACAACACATAGATTACAAATCAGTTGGCAGAGTTATTGATTTGTAGGATTTACATGATCATGATGCATTTGGATCATGGATCCTTTAACACCAGCGGACTGTGTGTAAGCCTGCTGAGCCCAGTGATCAGAGAGCTCCGGCAGCCGACTGCAGGAGGAACATGTGTGCACCTTATGCATGATAATGCATGACGGCTCAGCACTCCTGTGGCCTCACGGAAAGCAGAAACATGGATCAGATCACTGGCCCTTTCTTCTGCGCGTTTTATTTTCATACCACGTTGCAACACGAGACGAGTTTCCACACCGGCGTGATGGTAAAACTGAAAAACTGAGCCTGTGTGAATTTAGCCACAGTGCTCTTATTTTCTCTCCCAAGAAAAACAGCGAATCAAGTGTGATGGAGTTCTGCTGCCCTGTTTGAGGTTATGATAACATTTTGGTTTGGTAATCCAGTTGAGCAAAGCTCACCAGTGATGTTCTCCACTTGCTTCTCCAGTCCCAGCCTCCCAGTGCGTCAACACTGCGCTTCTATAAGCATCTGAAAGCATTGAGCAACAACACGCTGCAGACAGCGTCGTTACGCAGGGACTTCTACAGATTACTGCAACAAAATGATTTAACCTCCACAGTCTGCTCCAGTTGAGGTTTGCTTGAGTTTATCTACTGTTTTCGGGCTAAGGAAAGATGTGCTGCTTAAAAGAAACCAGTGTTGACTGTTGGTAGCAGACAGAACATTAGAACAGAGAGAACAGTGGTCTCCAGGTCAGTCACACACTTTTTGAATGGTTTTAAGGTGGTATTAAAACGTTGCGGTACACCGCCTTTGTTTCAGGCAGATGAGTCATAATTCACATGGCCACTAGAGGTCCTTCTCCGGTGAACATAAGCAGGACTAACGCTGTCGTTTTTCTCGTGAGGACGGTCTCCAACCTTTCCAGGAGGGGAGGCTGAAGCAAGTCCGTGTTTGCTTCATTTCAGACTCTTGTAAGTTGAAAATATGCACCAGGTAGTGACATTTTTAGAGGTGAGCCAGTAAATCAAGCTTTCGACCTGTGAACACAAATGTAGCGCAGTTATAATACGCTTGTTGATACGCTCATGACCTTCCAGGTATTAAATCAGTCAGAAAAGGGGTTTTATGCCTCAGCTACGCATTGCTCTGTGGTTTGTGACTGACGGACTACAGCACGGACATCTGGTCTGGTCAGATTTAATTGTGTTTTCTGATTAATAATGCCAGCAAATTGAAGCCAACACTCTGTTGTTTGGTAATTGCACGAGAGGCGTCGGGAGCATTGTGATGGGGGCCAGTGATTAAAGAGCAAATAACATAAAAGCGGAACCAGTACCTTGATGATCTAATAATTGAGATGTTCCCATATGGGGTCATTTTGAGGTGTTAGGAGGTTTAATGGACTAGCATAACTGCTGGCGTCTGGGCCGCAGGATATGGCTCATAAGCCATCGGCAAGCCCTCCGATGCCCGGATCAATGAGGAACAAGGCAGCACAAGCCCATTAGTGGATCACTGCAGCTTCAGGCCACGGTGAAACACTTTCTAGACACACACACACACAAGCACCTCACGAATGGCCAGCTTTATTTATCTGCTCTGTCAGATGAATCAATAGCTGCTGATTTGATAGCAAAACCGCACTGATCATCATCCATCCACACGAGCACACGGACACGCCCACACACACCTTCCACGCTTTGGGTTCGGGAGCCTCGGGAGAGCGGCGTGTGCGGAGCCGTTCAGATGAGCAGCGGATCACGGCGGCATCTGAAGTCTGTGGATATTCTGCACCGCTTCAAAAAGCCCGTGTGATCACGACTTGAAGAGATACCTTGACATTTTGAATTTCAGCGCGTTCACTGAGGATCAGTAACAAACGCTAATAAGTCATTTAGGGGAACAGCAGGACAAAAACTGAAACTTTTCCCCCATGACTGTGGAAAATACCAAGCTATTACTGTCAAGAGCTCTTGAGCTTGATTGCTGTCTGCCTTTTCACCTCCGTTCAGCCTGATCTTCATTATAACGCAGTAAAAAGCCTGAAATTCGATAACCTGTGGTGATCTGACCAATCTCAGGTGTGGAAATGATACACGGACATGGACATTTGCAGCATGGCTGTATATATTATTTGCTCCGTCTCCTTCAGTGTGAACCAGATGAGTATCTTAAAGGTATAAGAGAGGTGCAGTCATCGCCTTTCCTCTCTACATTACCCATTAGTTGTGTCATGATACATGTTTCAAAAGCGGTTAGAGTAGAGTTTACTGTAATTATCGTTGAATTTTTGACTCCAGGTGGTCTGATTTAAGATTATGGTCTGTGCTGGCAGTGCTTGTTGGCCTAAAACTAGCTGGCCAGACTACATCATCTTGGCTAAGCTTGTCTGAGTTGTCATGTTTGCCTAAAAGTAGTTCGGGTTAGTTGGCACAACGTGGCACATTTCACTAGAGCTTGCCACCCTTGTCAATACGTCCAAATACTGTTTTCCAGTGCAGTATACCAACAGCATGACCTGGACTTGCTGCCTGCGGCTGGGTTTGGTCACCCAGCTAAAGGTTACCGCACTGGTATTTGTAAATGAGGTCAGTTCCTATTCATAGAAAAATCAAATGCTATCTATTTTTACTTAAAGATATCCAGTATAGGGGAGGATTTTCTTCTGATAAAAGTTTCTACAGTCAGCAGCTGCCTGAATAAGATACCTGAAGCCTGAAATGATGATATGATAAAGGCTGAAAGACCCCGATATCCTATCTGGACAAAGTTGTTGAATTTTGTGGTGAAATTCCTGCATCAACAGAAGGTTTTATTTGTTGAGAGTGGGGTCAAACCCAGTTAGGATAAGACTTCATTCAGCAGAATCTTATTTCCCCGCAGCATTAGCTTATTTAACAGTGCAGATAAATATTGTCACGTAGGAGAACAGAGTGTCTTTATTGTCCACCAGCTGACCAGTCCGTGTAAACTCAGACGTTGCTCATAAAATCTCAGTTCAATATCAAATTGATATTAACATTGCACTCGCCGTCACCCCAGTTGCCTGTGCATCCTTGTACAAGCCGAGCAAACAAAATGAGCTGTTGATGTCCCTGATCTGTTGTTTGGCTGGTAGTGTAGCTCAAGACCAGGACCCTGAGTGGGTCAGATCCAGACAGAAGGGTCAGTTGGACAGAGTCCATCTGGCAGCTCACGCTGTGTTAAGAGCTACCGTACATCCGGGATGTCGTCAGCACGACGAAGGATGAGATCATGGTGAATTTGATTATCTGTAATTCAATCACTGCATGCGAGGGCGGGTGGCCATGCTGGAATTATTCAATTTAAAGCAATAAGAAGTGCACCAGTGCATGAACGCTTAGTGCAGAATGCATCAGCATCACAATATTTTTATTTTCCGTAAAGCTCCTTCAGAGGGAAAGCACTTGGTCCGCTCTCGTACGAGTCAGCAAACATTCAGACACCCACAGGACCTGGACACTGACGTTCAATTTGCTTATAAAGACTTAAGACTGGACTTAGACATCCCCATAGACTTCCAAACATCTCTGGATCCAATTATCTCGACAGAGGAAAGGGGATTGCAGCTGTTCTGAAGCTAAATAACTGAATGTGGCCGAATCTGGCTCTGATGCGTCAGAACCAAGTTTATCCATAATTAAAACACAGCGTACGACGGTGGTGTTTGTTTTTTTTCTGTGTTCTTCAAGTGATTTCAACCGCTTCGAGTCCCTTCACTTCAACCGGAACTTGAACTTACGCTATCGCTTGATTACTAACACTTTCATCTCGTGCACTTTAAATGACGCTCGCGGTGCTGGCACTTCAACAGACACTTCAGACTTTTTTAAGGCTTCAAATTGACGCTTCAGCGCTCAGCTTCACAGAACGATGCAAAGAAATAAGATATCGTGACATTTTCACCTGTTCCAGCGTAACAGCAGGTTTTTATTTTTTAATACTGCATATTGATGCATAGAATTATAAATTCTTTAATTTATTTTCTTTGGATGATGTTTTTGTTGAGACGTGAGTGATGCTTGTCTTTCACTTGACAGTTCCGTTAAGATGAGGAAAAACATGCCCGGCATCTGAGCACGTCTCATTTAATGGCAGCTATATTCACACTTATTGAAAGTAAACAATGCATCTTCTCCAGGTTCAGCTGCCGCATCGATCGGCTCGCCTTCTCTTTTGTGTGTCTCTGCTGCTCTTTGCAAAGGTTACGCATTGGTGACAAAGTGACTCTGGAAACAACAATGCCAAGACACGGAGGAAAACATGTCGTGGTGACACTGGCGCCAGGGGTTGTGGAGGCAGCGTGACGTTAAGTTTACAGGAAGTCAAGGTTAAACAGATTCTCGCTCTATAAATAAAACGCCTGCCTGCTCGGTGTGCGTTGCTGTTTAAAGTGCACGAGCGTAACCTCGATTCTAGTTTAAGATGTAAAACTCAGAATATCGTCTTAGCATTAAAGATGTGTATGAGCCAGTTATTTATGGGATGCACATGTCAAGAGTGATGTGTTTGCTCGGTTTTCACGGAGTTCACTCAGTATTTGAATAAACGCGCTATGTTTCGTTCCAGCGCTGACAGCTTCTCTCATAACGTGGAGTTGCTCTGTATACTTTAGGCCCTAAAACTTAACCAGTCCCTCTCCTATAGATTAATACTGTACATCAGATCAATACCTCCATCTGTCAAAGCAAACAGAGGCAGGGCTGAAAATGCGGGCACTATTGACTCGGCTCTACCTCTCACAGACTCGTGTGTGTTCTTTTCTCTCTGAATATGGAACAGCCAGGATCAATATTTTTCCATTAGTAACAGCATGGAGATTGGACGGGTGCATGGTCACAGATGGGCGAGCTGCAGAACAATGGGCAGTGGCTGCAGCCACTTAGTTAATTACGAGATATTGGGTTTAATTCCCCCCCGAGGACCAGAACAGTGAACGTTAGGCTGACGTCTCTTTGACAAACAGAAATACTGGTTCTGTTGTTGTTTCAAGCCTTTTTAACATTCTAACAAGGAGGATGCTGGATTTTAGTTATTCAGTGCACTTTTCTTTTATTATGATCCCACTGAGCCACAGGAAAACAGTGATGTTACAGACAATAAATGCAGAAAAACAACCTCTGTAATCAAATCCAGGCAATTTTCCACGATCTCACCCAACTAAAAGTAAAGACCGAGAAAAAGGTCTAATTTCAGCTTTGCAGTGGTGATGTTATGATCTGAACGCTGGACCGGAAAAATACCAATTGAAAGAATAGAGATTAATTTCTTTTAGTGAGAGCGGTTGGTCCTAAAAAGTCTGAAAGATTAATAATGTGTGCAGAACATTGGCTTTACTCCTGCTGGCTCATAGTTGTACACATCAGTTCCACAGAAAGGGACAAAAACAATCAAAGAATCTTGAAGTGGATCTTAATGAGCTTTAATTAGTATAGTCATGCATAGAAATAGCTTCAGCCACCCTCACTGTAATGCATTTCGGCTCCTGGAAGAGTGAAGATTTCTCAGTCTGGTTTCTTGTGTGCGTGTAAAGTTTGAGAGCTGAGCTTCTTTCTGCAGAACCTTTTGACGGCAGAGTACCAGGACCAGGAACTGTCTGTGAACCAGGACCAGGAACTGTCTGTGGACAGAATATAAGGCTTAGAAAACGCTTTTATCAAATGACCGTTGTTATCCATGATGTGACCTTTATGAGCTACACAAGTGACTCATCATTCAGCCGACTTTCTGTCACGGTGCATTGCTTTCGTTTTCAGATCAATATTGGTTTTTAGAAAGGCACGCCACATCAAAATGCATCAAAATACTTTTGTTGTGTTCTCTTCAAGGACACATACATGTGGAGATCCACACTGCTCACACGCTGCATTGGGAACCACAGTTAAATAAGCCGGCACACTGGAAGTGTTGATATAAACCCAAAGACAATCCGCACTTTAATCCACCAAGCACTCGTGTGATGATCTCCAGGGTTGCATCAATCAAGCGTTCCACACGGTTCCTCACGGTTCCTCACAGTTCCACGCTGTCTTACAACAATCTGGCGGCTGCAGCAAAGCTCACAGTGACAACAGAGAATGGTCTGCTTCAGTATTAGATGTGTCTCCTAATAAACACTTCAGCCCAAAGTTTCCTGACCAGCTGTGCACTCTCCACCATCAGAACATGTGTCCTACAGCGGGTCCTACAGCGGGTCAGTTCTCCTGTCTGCACCCTGCACCCGCTGGTTCTTCTGTATGTGACAATAAGGAACCATTTAAGCAATGGTTACGTCCAAACATTCAGCCCTTTTCGTTGTTTAAACTCTCTCAAATTGTAATACTGGAAGATTTGAAACTGATAATTGGAAGATCTGAAGAAAATACTTGCTTGTTTCTAATAACTGTAATGTTTTGTGGTGCTCCTGCGATTCATTCAGTGCCTTGTCCATTATTATCTACACGTCATCGCAGTTGTTTGAGCGTTGTAGCAGAACCAAAAGCTTTTGTTCGAGGGATGAGGCGCAAATTGGACTCTTAACGAGGTAACTATTTGAAATTCGCAATAAGAACCCAGAGCTGGAGAACAGGGATTTCAGGCAATTCGCCATTCACCGTCCATCAGCAGCGTCACATCATGCAAAGGTACTTGTCATTAGGACAAAAGAAAAGAACGCCAACCCGTGTTATCCAGCCTGTTCAAAGAGGAGTTTTGGGGGGGTGATGAGTTTCTTGAAGAGTGGAGATAATCTGATTAGTAATGCGATACACTGCCGGAGGGAGGGAGGAGGCAATGAGGCCTTTTGAGGATAGAAAGTGGTGCACATCTCTGGAAAAGGAGGACACACCATTTAAGTAGCTAAGTGGAGTATTATGGGAACGATCGACAGCAGGCACAGTTTTGGGTTTTTGGTCCTTCAGAGGGTTTTGTCGTTTCTATTTCTGGGGTTCTCCGCTGTGCAGACTCCGGCCGGCGGGATTGGCACTTCATATAAACATAAATAGTATACTATTATCAAACTGGCTCATTGTACAACTACACAACGCCACCTCTCACATTTTCTATTTTGGCGTGAGGCCAAAATGATTTCCACCGTCTCCAGCAAGCATCAGCATGAAAATACACAAAAGACTGACACTTTCCTTTGCAGGCCTGGAGGCAGTGAGCAGCAGAACATTTGACAGGCAGTTCTGGGTTGATTTTTCTTCAGTATGGGGTTAAAGATGTTGCTTGGCCGTTTTAGACAGCGGGAAAACTCTGACATTCGTATGTGCTGGCCGTCATATCGGACGCTATTTATTTAGCCTGTTTTTTTTTTTTTATCAGCTTTGCTCAGACACAGAAGAAGCCAACAGGACAGCAGCCCCTTTAATCCCGCCCAGTGGGGACTAAAAAGACGAGCTGGATCCTTCGGCATGTAAAGGATGTTATCAGCTCTGGGCACTACAGGGCCGACGTCCAGCGTGTTCTGCTGTGCTTTATGAGCAGGGAGTGGGTGGGAGCGTGGTTCAAGCTATCACATGGGACATCAAGAAAAATATATGTTGCGCAATAAAATATATTCATATCATTTTTTCAGTCTCCAGGTATTTGATGATCTTAAATGGCTTCAGCTGTATGTTTTCAATTTAATGCCACAATGTCTTTGTGTAGTTTTTGAAAAGGCCATCAAATGTACGAGCCTTAAAGCTGCTTCACTGTATTTCTCACTATGCGTCGTTTGCTCGTCTTTGTAGTTTCCTCGGTTTCGTTCTGCTGACTTTCCTGCCACATTTTCCCACTGAATCAATGAATACACGAAGACGTCATTCTGTTTAAAGCAAACAAGAAACGGCTAACGAGCGCTCTCGTTCTCATTCTGTATTTGTTTCCTGAGCGCCCGTTAGCTGATATATTATTGTGATGGCATTTTCCATTTTGTTGCAGGAATATTAGAGACATTAATGAATGAATTATAGCCCTTTAACATCATCTCCCCTCACAAGCTGTTTATGCTAATCAGCCCATTTTTGCATAGAAGGCATTAAACACTTGAAACCAGCCAGTAAAGGTCAGGAGTTGTCTGCATAATTGAATGTGTTTGGCCGCTGTCTGTTACCACGCTGGACTTCGCTGTGGGCAGAACAGAGCTGCTAAAGTTGAAAGTCCTCAGCAGAGCTGTTAATGTTGGTCTCGAGACCTTTTGGATGAATGTTACAGCGTCCTAATCTGTCAGCCCATTTACAGGCGTGTGGATCCTGCTTCTTATTCAAGCACAGCCCCCAAGCAGGAACCTGCGTTTACACTTACAGAATCGGCTGCTCTTGCGTGGGCATCTGTGAGTCAGCAGTAACTGGACACTTTGGTCTTTAACCCCTTAACGCTGATTGTCACGAATTGGCATCATACTGCTTTAATCCACATTGCAGCCGAATCGCTTGTGCACTCCTCTAATGCCGGTTTGTGCATATTGAAACACACACCTAGGAACCTTTGCAAGCACTGGTTTCTGGTCAGACCGGTCAAAGTGAAGTTACGATGTGATGGTTGAAAGCCAATTTTGTGACTTTTATGATGCACATTTATAATTTCTGAAAAAATAAAAAAATTTGATTGCTTTCAAGCATTAACGCCTCGTTGCTAATTTGCATCATACCTAAATTTATATCTATTGTACGTGCTACAGAAAAATTAACAAACTCCTCCTAATTTGGGATCAATCTGAAAGCAAAAACACAAAGAATTAATTTTTTAATATAATTCTAAATAAATTCAGGCGTCAAGGGGTTAAACATGAAGGCCCCTCAGCACACTCTAGTGACGGCAGTGTTGTCTCACCAGTCGGAAAGTCCAGTTGTCTTTGTTCTTTTTAGTAATTCTAATGATGATACATGATGCTACATTAATTTGGGTACTAGGCACCAGAGCTCAAGGTTGTCTGGTCCACTTGTTTCTGGTACTCACTGATAAAGATCATGTGATGCCCTTTAGAAAAGTTTTACCCAATTTGTGTTTGTGTGTGAAAGCTATTGAACAATTTAACATTTGTTCTTCATTATGCAATATTTGACACTGACAAAAACTCCTCTGGTTCATTTTCAATGTGTACATTGAGACAGTTCAGCAGACAGAAGCTGCAGGACGAGCGCAGGCTGATACATACAGCAGAAGCGTCGCTCTGTAGAAACAGCAGCGTTTTTAGAATAACCTGAATTATTAAGACCAGCTGTTTTTTTTTTTTTTTTGCTGTGTCCAGTCGCTCTGTTTGCTTGTCAGTCCCAAAAAGTTTCAAAAAGTTTTATGCGTAGATCAAACATGACCCAGAGTCTATGAGCCTGGCTGCAGCATCACTTTGAATAAAATAAAAAAGCCCTCTCATGCTGTGTGATCCTGCATTAGACAGACTCGCTGGCTACATTCATGTATGTGTATGTGGCAGAGTTTATACATTCATCACCTCGTGGTCCGTCTCGATAGTCCACAGAAAATGTTTGCTCCTGGATGCTGTCCTCCCATGAATCGAAGGGGGGGGGGGGGTCCCCAGAATGCCCAGATGAAAGATGGCTGCCAAAGTGAATATTTTTTCTGATTTCTATGAAGCAAAGGGAGCGATATCCTCTCCTGATTTCTTCTCTTCCTGCGGTGTGTTTGGTAATTCACGGTGCGACGTTGCTGTTATGTTTTGGCTTTTTATGCCGAATGAATTTGAATTTGTTGTCAACAGATTTTCTTTTTATGTCTGTTATGTCTGACTTTTGTGATTATGAGCTCTTTTATCGCAATTTTGAGATGTTAAACTACAACCGTGATACACAGTTGGGAAGTCGTGTAAATTAAAACAATCAGAGTGCAGTAATTTCCAAACAAACTGTGTTCACCATCAACAGTTTCCTGAAGTGTTCCTGAGTCCAGGTATTCATCTCTTTATCCAATCAGGTGTTGACAAAGTGTTGACCCTCGCTCCATCCTCGCTGTGAACCACTGAGCCTTTCAATCATGATGCTATCAGCTGCTACCAATCAACCTGTTTACCTGTGGAATGATCCAAACAGGTGTTTTTGGAGCGTTCCACATCTTTTCAGTCTTCAGTTGCTCCTGTCACAACTTGTTTGAAACGTGTTGCTGCATCAGATTCAGAATCAGCAGATATTTACAGAAATCAATGAAGCTGGTAAAAGATGAGACATATTGTCTTTGTTCTCTGTGGCTTATTTGCTGAGTAAGAAAGACGTATTAACGTGTTCAATCTAAAGTTGTTGTTGGAGCCAAAATGTATGGTTTCTTTATATTTCTTTATATTTGTCCACTGGGTGGCGCATGTTAATTAACCTTTCGCAAGGTATACAGGTAGGAACTATGTGTTGTTGGTCAGGCGTCCTACCCGGAAGGGCAAAGGGTTTTGACCGCTATGCTATGCTACGGTAAACGCTAAGCGCTGTGCTGTCCTTTTTGTTGTTGGATTTTGGCTTGTGACTACGGTGCCTAACTTGATGTATTGGACTCGTGGAATAAATGGATCACCCTTGATTCAACAAGTACGATCGTTTTGTTTTTGATCACAGCCTCAGGTAACATCTAGCGGGTCAGCCTAGCCACCACCCGCGTCAGTGACGCCTCAGTAGTTCCGTATTAGAACAGAACTCCTTTAATAGTCGTTAATCAAGCTGCATGTCAGTCAATCAATGATTTTAGCTTATTATCTGGCCCAATAACAAAGTCTTTCTTCTTCTGTTTTCCTTTCCCTCAGCCTGAGGAACTCACTTCCTGAACACCTCCTTATAGCGTTTGTCAGGACCTTTTGATTTCATCCTCTGTTCACTGCTTACCATTTCCCCCTTGTTGAGGACCAGAAGGCATCGCTTCTTGTACTTCACAAATTTCTTGAGAGCTTGCTGAAGGAAAGAAATCTAAATGCAGCCCAGGCTTAAACCTCCATCTTCAGATAACCATGAGTGACATCACAGCTGATCACAGCTATGGTTTGATTATTGCTGAACTCTGCGCCTTTTGTCCAACTCTGTGTATAAACTGCAACGGACAAGGTGGCTTTGTTCCAAACTGGATTACAGGCGAGAAACTGTGGTTTGAAAGTTATTGGTATCGATCAGCAGCCTCACAAATATATTACGCTCATTCAGTGTTATGGCACAGTAAAAACCTTCTCTTACAAACATGCCCTGAGTGCCAGTTCTATACTTTATATGATGATAATGAGATTTTCAAAGGATTGCTTAATTAGTGCTTTTGGTGTGTGAAGATTGAGGATCCATTTATAGGAGCAGCACTTAATTTCCCAATCCCCAGATACCAGTACAGGGTGGCAGTGCAGAAGTCTGGCTGTCTTTTCAGAGGCAGTGTGCTGATGCAAATGCGTGCTGGCATTTGCTGACAATGGAAAAAATCAGCCTCTAATGTTTGGCTTGATGAGCCATCCTGGGAAAAAAGGGGGAGGGCTCGCAGACTGGATCCACCAGCGCGGGCCGCGACCGCACACTCTTTCCCTTCATCACCCTGAGAAAGCGTGGTCATCTCCCCCCTCCCCAGGTCTCAATTAAAGTTTGTCGCTGAAATGAGCACAAATGGGCGCCCCCCCCCCCCCCCCCCCCCAGTTTCACCAAGCTGATCTGGTGCGAAAAAAAGGAGGCACGTCCTCTGTTCTCGCTCTGTCTCTGGGGCTCGTTCTCATCTTTCAGTCGCACTGTACTCTGAGGCAGACAGATGTTCCCATAACTTCCCACATTAAAGACCCCGTCACGACCTCTGGTAAAGGTCTCAGCTCCACTAATGGCCACTGGAGATGATTTCTATGTTTTTTTCGAGGTAGGTAGGGCGATAACCGTGTCACACAGGGAACCTCAGATCAGAGCGGTCTCTTCGTTAATTGTGCGAGCCTCTATGTGGAGAATATGAGAAGTGATAACGTTGGCGCCCCTTGTAGTCGGATCAGAGCGATGCTCCACCTCCGACGACACAAAGACTTCAGCAGTTGTCTTTTCTTTGAACAAAAGCATATGCCGTCAGAGTAAATGGAGAGATTAATCACAACAAATCTACACATGGTGGCTTGAAAAGAATTCGGTATGAACTAATTCTGATTTTGCCGGGGACTCTTTGGAACTGTCTCAAAGACCACCGGCATTCCCCAGGCCCCCACTTTGGCAACCGCTGAAAATACCAAGTTAATACAACCATCTGTTAAAATACGGCCTTGGAAAGTTCCTTTCTGCTGCAGACGGCTGTTGCCTTAATGCCCACATATTACAAAAACAGATCCTCTTAATTAGAAACAAACGGTTCGTGAAATCTGGGGGGCAAGCTTCTTAAATTTAGCCTGTGATGTGAGTGGACCCTAATCCCAAAGACAGGGGAGGGCTTTCATTGGCTGGGAGAAGTAGCTGGGTGTGTGTGTGTGCGTGCGTCGTGTTTATGTACATTTCCCAGCAGCATTTATTTTTCGAGGCGGGTTGGATCGTCTTTGTTTCCTGCTGCTAAGAACACACGTCGTCCGTGTGAGGGGTGTTTATTTGCCGTATCTGGTGCCCCTCAGGATTCCAAGGTCTCTCTTTGCCTTATTGACTGTTTGTCTTGGTTCAGTGTCTCCACTCAGAATTAATATACTTTCAGAAAGCCCAATGAACAGCCACATCTGGCTGGGAGCAGCCCATCAGTGGCGTGCAGGTCCTGAGTGTAATTTGTTGGAAAAGAGAAAGTTAACCAGAGTTTAAAAAACATTTTGTCGGTATGTTCAAATGGCTGCTACAAATTCAGTCTCTGAAAAATTCAGTTTAAACAAGTTAAAGAGCTTTTAACCACTTCAGGCAGTCTGAGGCCTTGACCACTCGTATACAGATGTGTTGTTTTTGAGCTTCTTGTTCGCGCACAAACAGCATTTTCAGTCACTAAAACAGATTTTCTCCAAACTTCTAAAGTGGCGATTTATTTCTAAACTCTGGTTTTGTGTATTCTGTGTGCACATTGTGTTTAGCAGAGTGTTGAAATGATGATGCATGTTGTTGTTTTGTGGTTGACTGCACTCGCTGGCTAGTTAACCTTTGGTTAGAAGAGCTTAGCTGTGTGCCGGAAAGGTGTTAAATAAATGAATAATTAGCTAATATTGTCTGTATATGAAGTTATTATCCCCCAAAGAAAATTAGCTCACTGTGCCTGCTCACAATCTTCTCCTCTGGTGTCTGATGCACATTTATCGCCACCTACTGGCTGGACATGCATGTTTGAGCGTTTCTAATTGTTTTCATGTTCCCGTGAGTGCAGAGATATTTTGTAAAATGAAGTTCAAGTGGACAGATTTCTTTTAAACGGAGGGGGGAAATATCTATTAATAAAATATCTGTTTACATGTGGTCAAGGCCTTAATAAAAAATAAAGTAGTTGTATGTGTGTGGACCCTGGCGTAAGGCTGAAGAATTACTGTAAGCTGCACCCATGAATACACAATATTGACATGGGGGGGTGTTACAGTCATCGACCAGAGGACAGCTGGAGAAAGATCAAGGAGGTCGTTCACCCTGATGCCAAAGGCAGCGCTGATTGATCTCCCCTCTTATACGACTGCTCGTTACCACGTAGCTGAAGGAGCAGGTTAAAGTCACATTATGCCAGCTTCGTCTGCTGAACAGAGGCTGTGAAATGCAATCACCAATTTCAAACAGACTCAACCCATGTATAACCTAAACGTCTTTTCATTTGAAATGAATGAAAACCGTGCTCTCTGGGAAAGCATCGGAGCAACCGCGGCAGCGGTGGGTCGAGTAAAAATGGAGACCAGGATGGAGGCATCTGGAGGTGATAGGCTTTGACATAGCAAGTATCACATTACCGCGTTTCCCTCCTCGACTGCTCTTCTGAGCTTATTCCAGGATGGAAACCAACAGCTGCGTTTGCCAACTTTGCACACTCGTGGCCCCACGTGGCGGCGAGAAATACCAGAAAAATCTCAACCTCACCCGCCAAAAAATCCTGCGAGTCGACACCAGTTACTGTAACTGCTCGCTCAGAGGCGGTCTATGATTCATGTATCAAACGATGCCAAAAGCAGAAGAGGCTGGTCCGGCTCTCTCTGGACAAAGTGCTTAGTCACTGCTGATTAGGAGGCGCGGCGCTTCACTGAAGAGATTCAGTTAATAATGAGTGAGGAGGTGCTGACTCGAGGATTTCTCACGCTGCTCTCTGGTGGAGACTCATGGTGTGATTCAGGCTGATAAAACAGGTGTATTCCTCAACAACGCACCTCATATGGCAGCATTTAGAGAACTGAAGCTACTTGGTTTAGGTTCATGGTTGAAGCCAGTGTTGACCGTAGGAGACCAGAGTCGACCTGCAGTCTCTGGTGTGGTGGTCTCACTCTGGGTGCATCAGAAGGGGCACAGTCAACGCTGGTTCTTCTGGTCAGGACGGACTCACATTCTTCCATAAAACTTTCCACTTCACGCAGCTCCAATCAAAAACTTATTTCTGCAACCTTGGGGTCCCAAGACCATGAAGCTGTCCCAGGACCTAAAATTAGTGTGGTCTCATTTTGTCCGCGTGGAACACCCCAGATTATGACCAGCGTTCAGTCACTTCCTTTTCTCAGTTCGCTGATTTCTGAGTTTTTACGAGAACATCGTCTCCACTTTCCTGCTACAAAGACAAATAAATCCCACATGCCTCAAAACAACTCTCTCCGTTCCAGCCATAACATTGTTGGTCTGAGTTCGGACCGAGTTCTCAGGAAATTAGGAGAACACTCAGGGAAATACTGCTGTATTTTCTTGTCCTTGTGCTGCTTCTCAGGGCGTTTTGTGAGACTTTGAAGAGCTCTGCGGCGTGGAAGCCAGGGTAGCGTTGTGATTTTGAAGAGCTCGCTCAGATTTGCTTTTACACAGATATTGAAGTTTTTCTGCAAGCAGCACTTTCAATGAAGGGCTAAAACTCGCATTTAGCCTCTCAGGCAAAGGGAAGCAATAACATGCGAGGCCGTAGAAGAAGCAGAGGAGAAATTACATCTGGAATATCTCGTCCTCACTTAGAATTTCCCCTTTCCTTCTTTATGCTGTGTTGACTTTTCCAGTCAGAGAGGAAAAATGAGTGCTCTGGAAATCTGAGGACTCCACGTGGTTACCGCAAGTGGTCAAACCTTTCAGCCAGAGCCGGTGCTCTCATCATTCAGCTATGTGCATTTGCATGAGCGAAACCTGTACGAGGAAGCATCCGAATCATTTGCAGCAGCTTCTGAATGACTGTGGCGTCGCGGAGCTGGAGAGTGTTCGAGCATATGAGCTGGCTTCGCAGCAGAAACTCACGTCAGATCCAGGAAAGCATAAAAAACTTGTTTAAAAAAAGCTCATCTGTCGCCGTCACAGAGACATCACATCACACTGTGACATCTCATAAGCTACATTGCTTAATCTTCAAACATCACTGATGTTTGACTGAACACTCATTTTTCCTATGTGTACATTTGGCTCTCATTCTCTTCTAGAGGAGGTAAAGATGAAGATAATATTCATAGATTTCAGTTATTGATGCAGAAATCTAATCAATCTAATGAGCACTTTCAATGTTCTTGAGGAAAATATACAATTTTTCGAAATTTCACACAATTTCCATATGTTCTGCTTGTCTTTTCCTTCCACATAATCCCATTGCTGTTTGCAGCTGCTGCAATAAAATTCCCCAAACAGATCACAAAAAGATCCCAAAATATTTCCTTTTATCTGGTTTTATCTGGACTCTGGTTCTCGGTCACCACCTGTCTGCCAAAACGTTTGCCAATCTGACAAAAGGGTATTTTAAGAGGAGAATTCCCAGCAGTCCATCTGAATCTGAATGATGTGCCCCAGTATTATATAATGAATATGCAACAACCTAATGGGTTGCAAATGAGGGGAAAGTCCTGGAAGAGTGCCACCACTGAAAAAGCTGCTGAAACTTTTGCTTTTTATCTCCAGCATAGTCTCTTAAATCAGCTCCGTGTTCGTATTGTTTTACCCTGATAAGACGACCAGGCTGGCCCAGGCTACAGTGCAGGATGCTTGTTAATTAGGTTGTGTGTTCACATATTTCCGACGCAAATCCATGAATGAATGAAATGAGGCCAGTTTACAACCAGACAGCCACATGCGACACACTGAAGAGTTTGGTTGTTTTTCATTCAAATATTGCTTCTCGTAATTGTGCATGGAATAAAATCATCTTTTCACTCACAAGTAACGAACCACGGCCCTTTAGCCGGGCCCAACACCCACACACATCTGAAAATCAACCAGAGGTGAGTAGAGGGATGCAGAGGGCGTTGGGACGAGCCGCGGTAGCTCAGAAGCACCCTTAACTCCACTTTGGAGGATAAACATTTTGTGCCCACTGAGGTCAGACTCCCTCGAAACGTTTGGTGTGTGTCATCAAATCAGGCAGCAATTTAATCCAAGTCCAAAAAATTACTTCTAACTCAAAGTCTAAAAAATGTACAAACACTAAATGTTTCTCTCCAAAGCTTTTTCAAGGACTGACAGTTTTCACACCTGCAAGCACATTTTTTTTTATTACTTTTCAATTTCTGCTCCGTGTTGCAGGAGTGTCTTTCAGCTACCTTTTGCAAATTTGCAAAACAAGGTTAGAAGTAGATTGTGGATTAGTGTTTCTTTCACTTGTGGCCTGACTGCATGCGAGCTTCCTTTCTTTTAAAGCAAAATACACGTAAGATGAAATGATTGGACGGTGAGAAGCTGCACGGAGATTTCACATCCAGAGCCACCAGCACATTTGTGCGCTGTGATAAATGATGCGAAACAATATTTTAATAAGCTGCAGGGTGGGAAATAGCGGACCTATTATTCAAATCAGATTGGACATCTCTGTGATCTTTTGTCACGTTCCCTGAAACAGCAGCGTACATTTGCAATGCAATCTAAGATCTGTGCAGTGCATCATGTCTCTGGTGCTTGTGTTGCTGGCTGATATTGCTGTATTTAAATCCCAAACATATCGCCTTGACAACATCATACCAGAGATATATTACACAGTCAGTGATTGAGTGCGTTGCCCCCGGCCCCACTTTGTCCTTGATGGCAGCACCCTTCCTTAAACTGTAATTTATTTGTTGTTCGCTTGTCACTTTTGTTCGTCATCAACCATGCATTTTACCTCTAGCGATAGCTCATCCGTTTAGCGTTGCTTTAATAAGAAAGACGTTAGCTGAGAGTCATCTTTCAGCATGCACGGGATGAAGCGGCGTTCACGAAAATATGGGGATATTTGCTGATAAATGTGGACGATATAGAGTTTATTAAACCGTGCTTTCAGCTCCATCAGCCGTGTTTGAATGTTTCACAGCCAATCAATAATTGTTCATTTCTCCATTCTTTCTCTGGGTTGTTTGGTGTTTGGCAGATACGGACTAACAGATGTCATAAAATGCATCAGAAATGACATGAATGCGACCGTCACCTTCTCTTCTCTCAGCGCCGCCTCTATATTTAGTCATTCGTCCGATCCGGCTGCTAGAAGAGATGCTGGGATTGTACGTTTCTGCAAACCTCGAATATGTTGAAACTTCGATTTTCGATTTTATGTCGTGACAACTGTGATTAAAGTCTGATTAGGTTTAGGCATGAAAACCAGATGGTTGGGTCTGGAAGATATCGAGTTTTGGCTTAAAATCCCACAAACATGGCTGGAAAATGTTTCAACCTTGATTTTAGTAAAGGAATCAAAATGAGGACTCGGGTGAAAAAAACTGAAATGTTGCAGCATTTCTATTGTCAGCATTCAGAGACCAGGAGGGCTCGCTATTGACATGCATTACACGTAGGAAACCTTATGGAAGAATTGATTCGTCATCTTTTAAGTCAAACCCCTGCACGGCATTCAGGCTTCTCTCCTCAGAATTGCTGATTTCCCTCTACTACACAGCTGCTATTGACTCGATGCCTCCCTGTGAATGAGCCATTTTAATGAATGGATCCCTTGAACACGACGTATATTAAAGGTTTTCCCCAGGGTTTTTGTTTCCAGGCTGTGATAATCACTTAATACGCACGCCTTAGGCCAGGCCAACAGCACAGAGATCGCAGATTATCATTCCGTCTGCTAACGAGTTTATTTTCACGAAGTGCTCGTCGTTCTCACCGTCACACTTGAATATGATCTCGTGATGATGCATAAATGATTTTATTTTGCCTGATCGTCATCTTAGCATTTAGTCCGGACACCCCTTCACCAGTGTAACGAGTGAGACCGTCCAAGAGGACCCTGGGAGGAAGTGATAAACTTGGCTGTTGTTTGACAGCATCCGAGGGTGAATAACACGCCCCCATCGTGACAGGAAGCCGCTTCTGTTCCTTCCCAGTCTGTCATGAAGGCAGTTGTCTCATTTTTATTGGGGTAGAGGCCCAGCCGGGGTGAAGAGCAGAGACGGACTGTAGGTTCACCCGGGCGATGCATGTGTTTGCCCGAGGAATGTGGAGTCGACACCCACATCGCACCCGCCCTGCACGGCCGGACTAGTGTCTCTGGAAGGCCCAGCTGTCATTCGGACGGTTATAAAAATAGCTCTCGTATTCCAGAAACAAGTGAGGCATGTTATCTCACAGAACATTTAGATCATAATCAGAGAGATTACGCTCATGTCCGCATCAATAGAAGGTCAGCCTCTCATTCATGTTCTCAATTAATGTTCTTCAGGACGTTCTGACGTCTACGTGAGCTGCAGGAGGTCGTGCAGCCGCTCGTCGAATCGTCTGTAACCGACACAAACGTTCTCGGTGAAGAAGAGCAAAGGTTGCAGCACACTGGACATGAAATGAGTCTTTGAGGATTGAAATGTTGTAAATTTTCTGTTGAGCAGCACTGTGAGCAAGTGTCAGTGTAATCGCTGTGACTTCAGGTTTGTTTGTTTTCTGACTCTGCACATGCTGGGGGGGGGGGGGCTTCCGGATCTCACCCCGCGTCTACACCGCCAGCCAATCACGCGCGTTTCCCACTCGCTCGTCTCACGCTCTCATTTTAATCTCTGCAGCTGTCTGCAGTGGCTTCGTGCATCAGCCGCGACCTGAAGCGTTTATTCATGCTTCAAGTATTTCTTGACAATATGCACATAAACACGAGGTTGATGCCCAATTAAACGCTTCCGAATAAATACATTTAGCAGTGTTTTGCAGCCTGGAGACTCTTCCTTCAGTGTTTCCCAGCCGCCAGGAAGCGAGACACGAGAACTTCTTGTTTTAGGCCCACTGAAGAGCTTCAGTGTTCATCCATGGGCAACTGTAACCTACATTATACATGTTCTCACTGTTAACCTGTAATACCTTTTAACACCTGTGAGCCCCAAGCCACCAGCAAACCACACACTCCCTACACACACACAAACTCTCTGCCCTATCCCTTTAAACAACATCAGTGCTGATGGAAAAATCAAGCACATATCAAAGGAAAACTGTAGAAAGTTTAACGCCTGTGAGAGGCAGCCGAGGTGCGAGCCTGCACGGAGCCACTGCAGACAGCTGCATGGGTTAAAATGAGAGCGGATCTGTTGCATGAGATGCATGAGTAGGAAAACAAGTCTGATGAAGCTTATCAGCAAAATTCCTGTCAAAGCTAATCATAAGGTAAGCTAACGTTGCCATAGAGATCAGCGATGCTGAGGCTTTAGTAGCGATTATTATTACAAACCTCGATTTAACTGCAATACAGATCCAAATATGACACCAGTATGTCTGCAACAGTTTTGGTTAAAGTAATGCGAAAGTACTGTAATCAGTAACAACTAGTTACTAGTTATATTTTGCATATCTTGCCCGACACTGGTGAATTTCTGCAACTCTAGCCTCAAACCGATTCACCTTGAAAATGAGTGGATTGCATGTGAAATGTAAACTGAGCCGAAATCTTGTGGCCACACATGAAAATCGCACCATTTCAAACTGCTGAGCCATTACACACTGTGATAATAGTGTGTTGGAGGCTGTGAAAAAGCTCTATTTTATCTAGTTTGGCCATTTGGCCTTCTCACACTGAGACAGTCAAAACTAATGTGTGCATTTGGTTGCAACCAGTCATTTTCTGTGTGCAGCCGCATCCATTTCAATAAAGGTTCTAACATTTCTACCTCAAGATGAATAATTCAGGCCATGTTTTTGTAGTTGTGGCAGTCATTTCTGTCGGTTGTGATGAGATTGTACTCAGAGCGGGGAGTAATAGTTTCACTCCTCCCTGTGAAATTTTAAATTGAAAAATTCCAAAGTTTGTTTACTACCTGTCTGATCTCCTGACTGCTCGTTTCTCACCCGTCACACTTCTGCACCTGACACGTGGTCACGTCAGTATTGATGATCCCCTGCGGAAGTATCATGGTTTGATTGTGCTGCAAAGTAATCCAACGCTTGAGCTTGAAAAACGTTGATTCACATCTATGCTGCCATGTTAAATTCCTTATTCCCAAATGCAGTTTATTGGACTGACTCAGCAGCAAACATATTTGACATCTTGCCACTCTCTCTCGCTCATTTCTGGGCTGCTGCAGCACTTTAAGAGCCTTGGATGGTTTTGTGACCCATTACAGAAACTCCAGTGTCCCCTGGAAGTAAGAAGGAGTTAAGAAGAGCCTTGATGGCCGTGGTGAAAGACTCTTATCAGTGCATTCATTGGTGCAGTGTGTCGAGCTCTGCTGCTCTGACTGGACTGGTGCCACGGCCGTTGGGACTGAGGCAGAGAGGCTTCTGGCAGAAACACGGTTCCTTCCTCACTGCTTTGTGGCTAGCTGCTGGTTTTTAGCTTCATCGGGAAACGCGCTACACCAAACGGGGCTTCAGCAGTGACAAAAGCTGCAACTCAAAAACGAGCTAGCCGTCTCCCACGCCATCACGCCGTGCCTCAGACATGTGCAGCACGGCGAGAACATACGGCCGTGTCGTCACCCTGGCCACCATTTGCCGGTTGTGTTACACATCATAAACAGTTCAGTTTACACCGTGACTGTATATATGACACCTTCAGCAGCTCGTAAATCACTCACTAATTATCCCGCCAGGCTATTTTAAAATGAGACTCCTTCCGCAGCCGTTTGCAGCTTCCATCATTTTTATGCTTTGGAAACAGTTTCTGCAGATGCACACACTTTGCAAAGCTACACGTTTTAATCGCTGGTCTCACGTTGCTTCCAGTGGTTATGGTCACACTCATTGAATCTTGTACTTTCTCTCTCGGTAATTTTGATCCCGTCTGTTGTGATTTTGTCTGAATTGCCAACCTGAGTCAGGCCTGTGGCGTGCACGTATTTAACATCATTTGCAGTTTTTCCTGTTAAAGCAAATGAAACTAAAGAAGACTAAACTTTCCCCAAGAGGATGATGGGAACGAGGAAGCTGAGCAGTCCCCTGGTCTCTGAACACCTTTAGCAGAAGTAAAGTGCGATTAGGCAGGGTGCCCCACGTCGTATTTCACTCTCACAGAAATATTCTCTCTATTAGAACGCCAATACATCCCACTTTAACAAGGCTCCGAGGACTTTCATTACTATATCAAAATGACTGGATGTTCCTGAAGACTGATACACTGCCTCAGATGTGCTCGGTGCCACAGTTAAGATACAGCCTGAACCTGCTTCTACCAGAGATTTCACTATTCATTCCTTTGAGTGATTAAAAAAAGTCCTTGAAATATAAAATATATAAAGAAAAACTAAACTTTGAACGGTTTCATCAGGAAAAGTCCTGCTTTCCAAGCAGTTTTCTGAGTCTCATTTTGGCAAAATTAGAATGTATAATTACTCAGAAAGTTTGTATTAATGGGATGCAGGATTTAATCAGGTGAGGGAACTTTTACTAATGAATAATTAATGATACAATACAATAATTAATAGTACATGTGCAGCAGTGCTAGCTTCTAATGTAGCCCCTCAGTTATGTTTGACTTCTTCGTGGGGTTAAAAAACCTCGTTTGGAGGTTGTTTCATTGCTCTCATTATTTCCAAAGTTGCAGTTTAGTTAATTCTTAAATTGAACACTATTTTCTTCCTGCACAGCCTTCACAATCACAACAATGAAGTCCAGATACACTCGCCTCTGGTTTCCTCATTTCCCTCACAAGCATTAGCTATTGTACTGGGAGTTTTTGCCCTGAGTTTCGTCTCTAAGGTGGAGCTTTGTTTTTCGAGCCACACACAAATCCCGATGTGTTTGCTGTGCTCCAACCATGACCCTCGCTCATCAGGCTAACCTGAGCCCTGACAGGACTCAACACAGGACAGATATATGAGGCACCATAACTGCATCAGGTTCATATTTGAACTTAGAGGCGACATCATAGAAATATATTTTTCCTTCTCCTTAGAAGAAAGTTTTTATTTATGTTATTGATAAGAGTTACAACCTGCTAACATGCTTTTTCACATTTTGATTGCATTGCATGCACTTTTTTAATGACAAATATAACGTCATCTAAATCTGAACTCTGTAAAGATGAGATGAATATTTAATGTTCTGCAGGTTTCGTGACGAAGGAACACACAAACACATTT
Source organism: Chelmon rostratus (assembly GCF_017976325.1). NCBI lineage: Eukaryota > Metazoa > Chordata > Actinopteri > Chaetodontiformes > Chaetodontidae > Chelmon > Chelmon rostratus. The sequence goes on along the minus strand of NC_055671.1, from coordinate 25,044,788 downwards.
CTGGTTTTTATGTTTAGCTTCCTTTATTAGGGATGAATGAAGTTGAAAGACTGATTTAATGCTGACGTGTGAGTCACGCGGGAGTCATGAATGTACTGGAGGCTGTATCGACATGCAGAAAAGGACGTTTACTGTCTATTTTTTTTCTGGCTGGCCTGAAAACCACTTGTCAAAAAAACAAATACAATCCATGCTTCAGAGCATAAGTGACAGCGGTGTTGGTGCTGCGTTTAAATGACGAGCTCAGAGCCATCTGACAGTGTGAGTGAATCAATCCAGCAGATAATCAGACGCGTTGGACAGGAGATGGCTCCTGCCATTTATCATTTAGCCAAAGACAGACTGTGCCAATTTGGCATCATGTCATTTATCATAAACATGCATAGCCTGACTAATGGAAAACAACATAATGACTTTATCAATAAGTCATCATCTGTGACCAGTACATCAAAAGCACTGTTTCCTAAATTTTTATGGACAGGGGTCCATTATATTCTGCACAGATTACAGTGTGTCAAACAAAAGACCTCAATTAGTCGATCGAGTCCATGTTTCGCTGTTGATGTGCACGTCGCTGCCGGGCCGTCATATTTCCCGACAGTATCGACGTTAAAGCAACAAGTGTGTCGCTGCCGTGTGCCCTCCGCTGCCGCCTCACATCACCGAACAATTCACAACTGTGTGCAAGCGCTTGTTCGCAGGACAAAACACGGTCAAAAGAAATACTCCTGCAGGACGTGTTGCAGCCTCACAAATGAGATTTTCAGTCTGAGAGATGGGATCATGAAGCTCGAAGCCATTTATCATCTCCTTATTTGTACTCCGGCTTTTTTCTCAGATGGAGCTATCTGTTAAATTGCAAAGGAAGTGGTCATGCAGCAGAAGCGGGAGGTGATGACGGGTGCTTCCTCTAAGCGATGAGATTTCACCAGATTAAAAAAAAGGATGTGTGCTGATAATGGAAGAGCAGCTTTATTCAGCAGCGACTGTAGTCGAGCTCTTCTGCTCGTCCTCCAGGCTTCTTGTTGCTAAGCACTTCAGAGCAAAGGTTTTGCTTTTCGCTTCGTCTTTTGTCTTTCTTTGTCTTCCCCTGTCTGCTCAGCCGTGGTGACTATTGTTGCACATCCTAAGTGCCTCGTTTTTCCCTGTTGTGTTAAGCCCAAACAAGCCACCGTTGCTGTTGCCAGAGACATTAAACACATCCCTTCCAGTGCACCAAAGCATTTTTCAGCAGGATCTCCCTGACTTCCCAAAGCCTGCATGGTGTGGGCTATATGTGGAACTGCATGAGTGCCAACAGATTCCCTTCCTATGTGGGAGAGCACTGAACACAGTCAGAATGTGTTAGGGTCTAAGATTTCTACATACAGATACACGATTGTTGTCCTGTTTCAGGTTACGTTACAGACCGACTGTTTTTCTAAATTCAGATTAAGTTCAGTGTCGACTGCCGGCTAACTAAGCAGCTAAGAAACAGCAATATCCTAAAACATGACATCACTCAGCAGCAGGAAGTAGTGCATTTGTTGGGGACTACTTTCAGTGGCGGATTTGGCGCTCTAATGAGTATTTAGGATGCAGGATGTGTGCACAAACAGTATGATCACGTTACTGTTGGTTTGGGTCATTTCATGGGATTTTTGAGAGGAAGAACAATAAGAACAGCCTCTCATCACACTTATCCTTAAAGTCTTTCATCTTGACCTTAGAAATGTTAAAAAACGAACCCAAACAAAAAATCCAGATTCCAGGGAAGTTGGGAGGCTCCATAAAACATGAATAAAAACAGAACAATCATTTCCAAACGAGCTGAGTTCACTGACATCAGTTTCAAGTGTTCCATCAAGTGTTCCAGGTATTAATCTCTTTATCCAATCATGAACCACTGAGCCTTTCAATCATGATGCTCTCACCTGTTACCAATCAACATGTTTACCTGTGGAATGATCCAAACAGGTGTTTTTGGAGCGTTCCACATCTTTCCCAGTCTTTAGCTGCTCCTGTCCCAACGTGTTTGAAACGTGTTGCTGCTTCAGATTCAGAATAATCAGATATTTACAATAATCAAACATTAAATATATTGACTTTGTGCTGTTTTCAGGTGAGTTTATGTCTAGAAGGATCAGCAAGTGATCACATTCTGTCTTATTCAGGTTTTGCAGTGTTCCAGTTGTTGTGGAATCAGGATCGTACCACCGATAAGAGAATCAAAAGGATTTTAGTTGAGTGGATTCGGTGCTGGATTCAGTCTAAACACAGTCCTCTGGGACTGTCCCACCACTCTAAACACGTTTAAACGGGACATTTCACATGTGTCGTACTGACAGTTGAATTCGGCTCGTTGCAGTATTCAGGACTGTCTGGGTGAAGCTCTCTTTGCATATAAAGGAAGACACTCACCTCTGTTACATCATCTACTTCCATCGCAATCCTAAACATGCTTTCCCAGCTCACAAGTGAGGTTTTGAAACTCCGCTGTGAAATATGCAGAGTTTCAAAACAGGCTGGGACACTGTGTGCTCGACGTGAACATGAGCCAAGCCCGACCCAGTCTCCACAACAAACGCTGGAACTGCACGTTTCTGCCGACCACGGATATGTTGAAACTTTACGTTTTCTTACATTTCAGTGTGGTTTCGGTCTGGTTGGGTTTTGGCAGAATAAACACTTGTTTTTTTTATTGTGTTTTGGCTGAAAACACTCGGTTTTGTTGCTGCTTTGCGGCCGTCTCACCTTCCTCCTTCTGATGAGCTCATATACACGTCCTGGTTTCCTGAACTACGTCACCTTGGTACCTTATAGAAACATGCAGCTGATGTGTATAAAATGGACAGTTTGAAGGTATCCCTGTTTGCAGACACGACCTCGTGGTCGACAACACATCGGTCTGATTATTACGCCGCGCCGCTGCGGGACAATTGGAAATAAACAAACCTTCAGCTATCAAAAAGCAAAACAAAAATGCCGTGCGTTCATTAAAGCATCATGACTCTGGGCCGTATTAGACTTTGTTCTGCCTTTTATCTCCCTGCTGCCCTTCCAGCTCACAGCTAAAAAAGTCTTTCACTTGATAATTGGTGTTATTTTTGCAGCTTCTATAATGGCTTATAATGGGCAACGCGCTTTGTGAGAGAATGTGCTGCCACGCTGAAGGAAAAAAGAGGGAGCTCGAGCTTTTCTGATAATGGACAGCAGCTCAGTCAGGGCACTTTTCACACTGTACAGTCTGTCTCTGTACCAGCTGCCAGCCCTCCCCTCCATCCCTCATCCATGTTTGTGTTGGAGGTGGAGCACTGCTGGCTGCGAAGCATCTGTCTCTTCTCAGGTTTGGGAATTTCTTCCTCCATATCTCTTTCTATCCTCCCATTGATCCCATTTCTTGTCACGTATCCAGCCCTGCTTATCCCTCACTCGCACAAATACCCTTCCACTTCATGTCCCTCCTTCTCTCCAGTCCTCAGCAGCTTCTACCTGCCTCCTGCCTACAGAGACACGAGCTCTCCCTGCCAGTGTCGGGGCCACAACAACATGTGGCAGGATTAGCAACCTGTAAAACGTAACATGTCAGGACAAAGCTGCTCATTAGTGTTTTGATACGCCGCTGCTAAAATGAACCACTGGAATCTGTGCACGTTATTTACTCTTGGTTACACGTTGCTCTGTTATTTGTGACTTCCAGAATTCTTTCAGAGAATGAATAGAATAGATTTGATTGATTGATCTGCTTCCGTCCATTGTTATCATTGTGCTATAAAAGTCATCTTATAGAGAACTCATGCTGACTTCACAGGGAACAATGAATTGCCATTAGTGTGTATCAAAGTTATGTCAGCATGGTAAAGCAGCTGCAGGGCATGTATGGAATCTGTCCTCGCTGGTGCATTCAAGGGCACTCTGAGACACACTGAAGTCTGAGTTTTGTCAGTTGGCTGCTGAACTCGGTTTCGTTACTGCAGCAAATTAGATGATTTGCATTGTAATTTTTTCATCATGGCCACATTGGCTTTTTTTTTTTGGCTTCTGGACAACACAGTGCTATGTGGAAGTTATCAATTCACAGATGTCCTTAAATGCACCACCGAGGGGAGGTTTGAAAATTGTCGCCACAGTCGTGTTCTGCAGGGCGAATTAAAAGAAGAAAAACAGAGAGGGAAAACAAAAAAAAGGTTATTATTTGTGAAGGCTTTCCTGTTTCAGACCTTTCCAACTCAATTTTCAGAATATTCTGAAATAACAAGCTGCTTTGAAGGTAGGAAAGTTGACAATAATGTGAAGCAAGCGTGATTTGTAGTTAATTAGTTAAGCACAAACCACTTTCCGTAGCACAACGTGTGCTTGTGCAGAAAGATTTTCCCGAGCTGCAGCCGTGAGATTCAGATTCAGAAGTGAACAGACTTCACAGGTTGGCAAAGTCGTCCCTGCAGCTGTTTTAACCGTCTCTGTGCACTCAGGTGTGTTCCTGAGGTGTGCTGTTTTCATGTCGCTGTGCTTCATCTTCATTCAGCAGTGTTGTTGTACATGTCTTCATATTAATCTTTCAAGCTCTAGTTTTGATTGACAATAATAAGATGAAAACAGAAACACGAGCTCAATGTTAAATTCGTCAGTGACTCATCTTCCTGAAATTTTACTTACAAAGAAACAGATCTAGATTTCACATTTTGTAGCTAAAATGAAATTACTATGTTGCTGCCTTTTGTTTGTGACCAGACTGCACCCGTGTTGCATTTTATAATATCTTAAATTAACTATGAATCCATTTCTCTCTGTCTGCTGGTTAATTATTAGCCTTAATCACAGCTGATTATTGTGTCATCCAATCAGAAACAAACCTCATAAAGAAATCTGATCTGTAATCACGTTTAGTTTTCTAAATGGACGTGTCCCCCAACATTTGAGCTTATGAAATAGCTGAATGCGCCTCTCGGTTTTGTCTCCAAGGCCTCAGAATGTGTCCACACTTTGTTCCTCCGGTATCTGAATCCTGCCTGAGACGAGCCTCGGCGGCGGCGGCCGGCGTCGAGCGTCAGCTGAGAGAACATGCTGCTTTAGATTTGTCGCTGCGAACTGTCCCAGATACCCCTGTGGGCGCCGACACTGTGGCAGGTGTATCTTTCTTTGAATCGGAGACGTGCTTCTGTGACTGAGCTTGCTGGCTAACATCACTTTTTTGTCCCCGCCGCCTGACAGTAATGTCTGTCCTCCAGACCTCGCTTCAGGTCGGGTTTGTGTCGGGGAGGCTGCACGACGAAAGAGAAGCTTCCAGCTCGCAGCTAAACCTGAACTCTGCGCATGTTAGCTTTCTTGTTTTACCTCCACGCCTCCTTTTACACCATCACTCAAACAGGTGACAGCCTACAGCCAGTATGGAGCCCTTTTATCTTCTTTAAGTGAGCGATTCGAAACTGCCATTATGTAGATTTCTTCCTTTGCTTGTTAAAGAATGTGCACGACAACCCCGCGAGAATCAGTGAGGCGGCGGGAGCGTTTGGTAGAAGCGCTGTAATGATGGGAGTCATTTCTGTTTGGTCAGAGAAGCAGATGCGACTGCGCTTGAGTGTTGACAGTGATGCATGTTGTTCATGAACATTTCACCACACGGTCTGTGTTTCAGTGTCTGTCCTGCCTTCAGAACGATCCGTCTGTGATGCATCAAGCTGTGTATCTTTATCTCCGTTTGCCGCTGCCCCTCAGTGGATTATCAATCTCTCACACGTTTGAGAAAATGGAAATATTGTGCATCAGAAAAGCGTTTGAGTGTTCGAGCGTGTGTGCAGGCCGACTGCATCACCTGTGCTGGACACCCTGTTGTCATGGCTGCTTCTGGGATCCGTCTGGAGAAATTTGCCAAAGCTGCAGTTGTGTCTGACACGACAGTTTTCCTCCCAGGGGTTAAGCATCATTCATATTCATGAGAGCGATGTTCGAGGGCTTCTGGGAGCCGAGCGCTCTGCGAAACAACCGCCGGGCTTTTTTAGCCCCGGTCCCTTCCTGCTCAACATTTTTGACAGGATGTCATGTCTCTTTTTCCCCGATGATGTGCAACCAATGCTAGCGCTCGTATTCCATGTTGAAATTCATGAAAGTAATCCACAGCTGCATTTAGAAAGGCCAGATCAGGACCTGTTATTTTCTGAAGCTGAAGTTTCCAGGAGCGAGCGGCTCTTCACAGGCATGTTAACTGTAATCCTTCTTTCATTAGTTTTGTATCCATCATTTTTCTGTTTGAGCACTGCATTTCCCAAAGATCAGCTGTCAATCAAACATCGGTCCGGCTCTGTTCTTTTCTTTTTGATGAGCTCGTGTTAGTAGAATAAAAAAACTGACTGAAGTTTGGACGTACTCACAACATCTACACATAATCATCGACGGAGCAGCTTCAGACATCCGCACGTCCAAACAGAAGTCTGAGGAGCAGCCAGCCCAGGACGCCGTCCAGGCCTCTGCGGGGGGCGTGGCACTTGAAAAATGAGGTGTAATGAAGTATCCACAACGGGGATTTGTAAACAAATGATGTGAGTGCTAATCAAGGTTATTTGGCACAAAATGTCAGAAAGAGAATTAGGTTTTGGCTCACAGACCATTAACACTAATTTGCTGAGGTTAGTTCAGTTTTGGCAATATTCCGCTTTGCTGCAGGTCTACAGCGTCTCAGTAATGTCAGACGAGAGCCCCGTTAGCGCCCCCTACAGAGGGCAACACTCATTGCACCACACAATATATGAAATGTGTATATGAAAAGTGTTTGATGGAACAAACAGCATGCTGAGGATTTTGCTGAGCCTGACTGTGCTCAATAAATTGAAGGCTGTACGAGAGGAAAGCTCGTTTCAGTGTACCACGTCTGGTCACAGCGTAGCATTAGCTTAGCTGGAAATATACACCTTGAAAGACTGCAATTATGTGCCAAACTGCCACATCTGGTGTCTTATAAGGGCAATAAATGTCCCAGCAGTGGCACATCAGTGAGCGGTGTCCTCTACATCTACATGGCTGTGATGTTTGCAGGAAATAACGTTAGTCATAAGAGTGAGAAAGTCCAAATGGGAGCGATTCGCGCTGGAGCAGGCTGTCAGTAGGTGACAGCTACAGTAACGAGCCGCACAGGGTGAGCATATTGAAAAAACGACAACACTAAAGTGAAATATTTCCTTAATCCGAAGAATGATGAGTCATCCTCTGATTCAGAAAGGCAGAAATTCAAAGGGAATTTGTTGAATGCGGTTCCCCAATTATTAAAAAAAAGAAAAAAAATGTAATACAGCGCAGTTGCTTTATTAACAGACCAATCACACAGACTGTGGTAGAATTGTGGAATTCAATAATTCAGAGAGAAATTACTCTTCAGAGGGGAAATGTGAATAATTCAGGGTATTATGACTTAAAAGAGCTATCAGCTGCATACAGAATGGAGTGGAATTATGATTAATTCAACATCTGGATTAATAGCACTTCAGTCAGAGCATCAGTTTACAGCGGCGGCTCTGGCTGCCCGCTCACCCTTTACCCACTTAAAGAAAGGGATTATTTTCTGCTGTAGCCCTGTGCTGCATCTTCGGCTCAGTGCCAGTTCGCTCGCTGCGCCGTGTGCCAGCACAAGAAGAAAACAATCTGGCGAGCTGCAAGCCAAAGAGTTTGACTTTTGTGGGTGACGGCGCGGCGCGGCGAGCGCAGTCTGCTGTTAAGCAGTCGAGATAATTGAAGGAGACGCATCTAGTGTGCTGCCCATAATCACTTGAAAATGTGGAAGGGGACAGTCATCACAGCCGTGCTGTATATCACGAGGGTAAATATGGAGAAGCGCTGAAGCCGGTGAGTGATGAAAACGTACACAGGATGAGGAAATAAATCCAGAGGCGAGAGAGATGAAGCTGCGGCCAGAAGGTCAAAGCCTCCAATCAGCAGGCTGACTGGAGAAGAAGCCAATGAGTAACCCTCTCTCCTCACCTACTGTCTGCTCCCCCCTGACTCACTCAAGTACCCTTGAGCAAGGCTGGAGTGCTGTACTGTACTTTGTGGGTAATTAAAGACACTTGTTGATTTTTTTTAACGCAGTTATCATCTTTGAAATGATTCTTTCATGCTCTTATAGCGTCAGACATGATGGTCCTGCGTGGTGTCGTAGCACTGAGGTGTGTGACAGTCGTTCAGATGTCAGACTTTCTTTCAGCGTTTTATTTTAATTGGCGGTGCAGCAGTTTGCGTTTAAACTGTGCAGGTGCTCCCAAATCTCTACCAGTGTATCACCACACTCGCTGTTTATTTTTGCTTCCTCTGTAGTAATTTGATCAGCCTGCAAATGTTTGCAAACAGTGGAAGTGGATGTGTTTTAGTTGCTCAGGAAAGCGGGTGTCACGGGATACAGCTCAAATATTGCCACTAAATACCGACTCAAACATAGAGTTGTCATAGCAACAGACAAAATGCCAGATTAAAAACTAGAGATCTAATTCTTTGTAAATTGTTTTCCCTTAACTTGCATTAAAAACAAGGCTGCAGCCACATTTGGAGATGCATGCTTATTACCTGCTGATCATTTGTCCTCATTGTTGCTTCAGTGTCATATTCAGGCTTGTAGACATAACTGAGCACATGCACTGAGACCACGCAGGTGAACCAATTTTCACCTGAATTGTCTCAAAAATAAATCAATACACACATAAAAGCTGATGCTGTCAGAATTTTCAAACATGCAAAGGAGGCTGTAGATGATGCTTCATCTCCTAAACGACTGATTATTACCATTTTGAGCCTCTGCTTTATCTCGCCGTGCGCCCGTGAGGTGCTGATTTGGTTGTTGTTGGCGCTCACTGAGTTCAGTCAGCACGTTAGCAAAGCAAAGTAACACGTTGTCAGGGAGTGGGATGATAGCGGCGGGCTAGCTTTGGGCTCATTCTCTTTCTCAGGGCTTCCACACTGATCAGAGCCTGAGCGTAATACAAGTTGTACATGATTCAAGGGCAAAGTGTCGAGCTGTGGGGCCGCTGAGGGCATCGCGACGCACCAAGTTTGGCTGGAATTTTTATGTAATGTCTGACGAGTGATTGAGAAAGAAGGCGTAGATGTGATGTTCTGAGAGCTGATTCCATAGAAGGCTGTTGATGGGCTCAGTTTAACGGTTGCATTTGTGTACAAACATCCAATTGTGACATTTTGTTGACTCTCTTGAAACGTGTGTTGGCCTCCTTCATCTGCTGGCGACAGTGAGTTCGTCACGTCCAGAGCTCGACCGGCGATGAAGCACTTTCCCACTTTTCCAAATGGATCGCCTGCTTGTTTCCAAGGTCACCGCACTAACTGCCATCTGTGTGCGTGTGTGTGTGTGTGTGTGTGTGTGTGGCGAGGTTGCGATCTGTCTGCATACACATTTATTGCTGTGTATGTGCATGAAATGTGTAGGCGTATCCATCCATATTCAGTGATTCACACTGAGTGTTTATTAATGATTTCTTATGAATCATGTGTTTGTGTGTAAGAGTGTGAATGGAAGTAGACATCCTCAGCGAGTAAAATGATTTTCGGCTCATTAGAGCTTTTACTATAATAAAACAAGAAATAACACATAACATTTAAACATCACAAAGCAAAGTGTAAGTGTGTGACTCCTCTAGTTGTATTCACATGTAATGTTGCACCATTTTTCCTTTTTGAAAGTTCTTAGTTTTGACACAGAACGCTCTCCATAATGAGGCTTTCACATGTAGGTCAGCTTCAGCTAGCTGACCACTGCGCTCTGATTGGCTCCTCTCGTTCCATTTTCTCACTGTGTGGTTGGGAGTTGACAGATTCAGTGTGACACTTCGGTCTGAAACAGATTCCCAAAGGCCAGAAGTGTCCTCCGCTTTATTTGCGTGACTGCCACTAAATATGCAGCGGCGACGGACGCAGACGTATGAACCCAGTCATCCTCACTTGGATTTTAATTCCTGTCATTATCTTGAAACAGAGTGATGTGTCAGTGCTTTAATGCAGTGCAGGAAGATTTTCATACAGGAAAAAACAGCTGACCCAAACTGGTTTTGTCCGTCTCAGAAAATAACAACACTTCCACAGCAGTCAAGCAATCTGAGGGTTTGTGCTGTTCAATCATGGCTTTGGGCGTGTGCAGCCAAGATAAACAGCCCCATAGCATCGAAAAATAAATACCCAGACACTGACAGAAAAGTTGAATCGGCTGAAATGCATAAAGTGATTAATTTATGGCGTATACAAAAGGCACGGAAGCATATTCATAGAGCATATTTCACACACAGAGGCAGCACAAAGTGCTTACAAAAGACAGGATTAAAAATAAAGCCCAATAAGTGATATAGACCAGCAGCCCTGAGAAAGTTTCTGTTATAATAATGGAGTCTGGTCAAGTTGAATGTATGGACTAACTTTCTGAGAGCATGTTTGGACGTTAGCAATCTAGAAATATTTCAAGATGATAAAAGGCTGCTGCTCCATCTTCCATGAGAGACGCCAAACTCAGTCACTGCAGTTTAATCTTTATTAAGTAAGATTCAGATTCTGGGTTTGAACCTGCTGACCGGCTGGAGTTTGCCTGTTCTTCCTGTGCCGGGTGCTCCGGCAGCCTGTCCAGTGTTAACCCTGCCTTCGTCCAGTGTCGGCCGGGATCGGCTCCAGGCCCAGCTAATGGATGGATAATGGATATTTTGAAAGATCTGGCTTAACAGCATTACGTATAGATTAAATAAAAAGGGGACAAGTATTGGTCTTTGTGGTACTCCACAGGTCAGTGTGACCTGCTTAGAAGCAAAACTGCTCATTTATATTAAGTGATTCACGTGTTGCATGTTGGACCTGAACCAGGTGAGAACAGTTTACCAACCTGTCCAACCGCAGAGAGTGATCAGCTGTGTCAAAAAGCAGCATTAGACCTGATAAATCTGAAGTAGAAATGTTGTGTCAGTTTCCCAAAGACGACAAAAAAATATGTCTATTTAGTTTTCCTGCTAGTCGTCAGTAGTTTCAGACATATGCATATTTTGTAAGATGTGCTGGCAATGATCCAGTGACTGAAACATTCAGTTCCTGTTCACATTTCCACCCTGAGCCATCTGTTGTTTCTGTTGTTGGTCCACAGCAGACAGGACAGAAACACAAGCCACTGACCTGAAAGAGGCAGTCGCACATTCAGATGACTCAGACTGACTCTGGGTTGTGACGGTGGCTGGATTCTGATCATGTTTTTGCTCTTTGCACTGGTTTCGTAACCAGTCACACGGCGCCAGTCGCTGTGTTGTGCTGCTCAGTCTAGTCCTGCAGACTTTTGATTGTCAGCGCAGTGTTGTTAACACGATCGGTCAAAAGCTGCTTCCATTGACCAGAAAGCAGAGGCAGGAAAATATAGACTATATTGGCTTTTCACAGATACAGGACATCGATGTGAGCTCATGCTGGCGCGCAGCATAAATATTGTAGCTACAATTCAAATATTCAGCATCCGAACTCTTTAACAACAAAACTTCAGGGATCATTGCTGAGCGCGCTGTATTCATGTAGAAAGAGGATATTCATTATGAAAACCAGACACTCCAGCAGATTGAAGTCTTGTGAACTGTGAACTCTCAGGTGTGATGATGTCTTTATAGCTCAGACTAGCTTGCAAACACCCTCTGAAGGTGACACCGAACTTCTGCTTGCAGAACAAGTGTTCACAGCATTGAGACTGAAGACTGAAATACTGACTGTAATCTTTCAGAATGCTGCTTAAGTATTATTAAAATTTCTGTATTCATATTAACTGTAGCCCAGAGCACGCAACGGAGCTGCTGACAATGGCTAATTCATCAGGGCTAATTTGCTGTATTAGGGAAAGAGATTGCCTGCGGTGGTTGTTTCAGCATTTCCCTTTTCTTTCCACCACTTACTGCTATTTTTCCTCATTTTCATCCCCCTCTCTTCATATCCGCATTATCTTTCTCCATCTCTTATCCTGCTCCTTGCATATTGTCCTGCACGGCCGACGCGGTGCACATCTCATTTAGCATGAGTTCCCAGTTGACGTCCAGGTTGCTGTTGTTGTTTTTATTAAGTCTTAATTTACACAGAGAAGGCCAACTGAGCTCCGAGCTTTTCCGGCAGCAGCCTGCTGCACACGAACTCCACTGCAGCGTCAAGAATAATTCCAGTTCAATCCAGCTTTTGAGTGCACCTGATTTCTAACAGCTACCTGGGTTTGCATTTCCCCAACGACGACCTATTGTGGCTGTGTGACGGCAGGTGTTTCAGGAACAGGTGAAGTCCTGTGATGTGCTCAAAACGTCTTTAGAAAGTTGGAAGGCACGACGGCTGTTTGATTCCTGTTTCCTACCAACAGCTGATTGTTGTTTTTTTTAACCATAATTGTTCTCTAACTATAACCAGAACCGAACCAAACCTCATTTATAGTCATGGCTTTTTTGCGATCATAAGAGCGTGGAGTAGTTACCTCGTATGTAGACACATGTAGGAAACTGAGGCCTTAAAGGGATGAAAGAGAAGCTTGACTAATGTGTCGGCTGCCGTTTGAATGGCTGATAACGACGGCTGCGTTTCTAAATGTAGTTTATCTTGAAAATGATTCCAAGCCCACGTGCATCGTACAAAAGTGAAGTTTTGCCAAGTTGAGAACAGCCTCTGAGGACACTGAAGATTATCTCCCCAGCTCTGAGCAATTACTTTAGTGAATGCCGTGTTTTCAAATCTGGCCGGAGTGATGGCCAAAACTACGAGATTAAGAGCCAAGCTGTAATAAATTAGAATTATCTTTTAAGAAGAAGAAGAGTTCAAAAAGCAGTAGATTTAGTTTGAACGAAGGGAGAGTGTTGCTCATCCAGGGATTCAAACCGTCGCTCGTGCAGGGCTTCTAGAAGAGACGAGCTGCCTTTGTCTTAACCTTCCTGTGGTTTTCCCCAGCTGAGCGTGTTTGCTCGCATAGTTTGACTCACAGTATGTCGCTCCTGCACACACCGCATCTCACCACCAATATCTGCTGCTCATCTGGAAAGAGAGGTTAAGGTCCGTGCAATATCTTAGGCTCTCGCATTTGCTCAGAAGCAGCCGCTACTCCACAATTGTTTTATCAGAGCAAATAAATAGCTGCGCTTTTCAAGAAACAATTGAGGTCGCCCCAGGGTTCACAATGCATTCTCATGCAGAAGAAAAGGTTGGATTTCAAGGTATGATGTTTCTTCGAGGGACAAATGTTTGAGTAACCTTTTGTCTTCAGCTGTTTGTCAGCTGCACAGGCTTTCCTCCCACTGTCTCCTGCTTTCTTGTATTGGGTTTGCGATGCCTCGGTTGTGTTTGGAGAGGCTAATGTTGTATATTCAGAGCCAACGTTAACGCTGTGAGTCAGAGTAAACTGAGAAATGTGGATTGTTGCTTCTGTTTGAGTTAAATTAAAACCTAGTCAGATGGAAAATACTCCAAGGCCCAATTTTAGAGATCAGGGCTGAAGCATTATGTGAAGCCAGAGTGATGCAGAGTGCAGACCTCCAACAAGAGGGCTTCATCCTCGACTTTTTTATTCTATTATGATGCATATGTCTGCATCAAGACCTCCATCTAAATACACCAGAAAGGCAGGATAGCCATTTTTGCGCTTTTCTTTTTTAATTTCTCATATTAAAGAAACTTGTTCATGAACTATTTCAGGTGTGCCTTATCTGCATGCTCCACTCAGCTAAAGTAGAGGTGTCTGCTACAGCACTGGAGTCAGTGCTGTTGAAACGGGCTCCAGCCACTGCGTTACAGTAGTACAAACACTCACAACAGCAACATTTCTTACATGATATGTTCTGGGATCATCCTCTGGGGACCATGAAGATCCACAGCAGATTCTCCCCAGTCTGGCCAGTAGTTGTTTCTCACTCTGGACCACAGCGTTACTTCCACAGACGGAGCCCATTCCATCCTTCAGCCCTTTGGACCTTCATGTAATAGCTCTATTTAAGGTCTGTCAGTACCTGTTCGTCAGGTAATAACTGAGCCAACCTCACTTTTTCTCCTCTCAGTCCATTTTTCCCAGTCAGTTGATTCACCTAATATAAGATAATATACAATAGTAATCTAATAAATGAGAAACCCTAACAGCCAATGTGACTGGGATATTGAAATATCTCAGCTATGCTCTATGGCTGTGTTACATTACTCACCTCTGAGAGTTCATTGTTTTTACAATGTGAAATAAAACCATGATGCTTGCAGATGGGACCTGCTCTGCTATGGCTTTGTCAGAAAGTTTCCCTTTATGAATACACTTACTGTGTACTGCTAGTGATGTCTCATATATATGTATATGATATACATGTGTATATATATAATATACCTATATTTCATATATAGGTGCAGTATGTGGGTTTCTTTGTAACTGCACCTCAAATCGTACCCTTCATCTCTGGAAAGAACTGCATACATGCTGAAAACACTGACTTCTGCATTCACTGAAATATTTTGTATAAGACATTTACAGTCTTTCTCTTTTTTTCCCCCTCTCTCCTTGCCCCCCCTTCCACTGCTGCTGCTGCCTGGTGATTCGACTTAAAGGTAAGAATCTTGTTTTCTATGAGCGTTTGTGCTGCTGCTATAGGAGATATTAACTGGATGTATGAGTAATGACTCTTTTTGCCAGGAACCGTTCAGGTAAATCATTATGCTGCATTTAAGGAACCGTTAAAGTGGAATCTCGTCAAATGTGATGGAACGTGATGAACCTTCCTCAAAAGGCAAGAAAGCAGAGTGTGAGGACTCCTGGGCAGTGTGCCTTTTACTTACAAGTAGCCCCTGCTCTCCATGAAACCCCAGGACAGAGCTGAAAAAGCACTTGTTTTTGAGGCAGTCTCCTTATTAAGAAGTGAAACATTCTTAAATGAATTCAGGGAAGGCTTGAAGTTAATCTCCCGAACCCCCAAGCTCCTCCATAGCCATTAGGAATCAGCCATCAGCCTTGCTGCCTTTGAAAACAATCAAAGCTGCTCTTCTGCTTGTGTTGCTGTTGCATTGGTGTTTTTTCCAAGCTCAAAAAAACTGCAGAGATTAATTTATCAGACCCGATTATTCCTCTGATGCCGCCGTTTGCGTGAAATTAAATGCATGTGCGAATGGTGTTTCTCATCTGGGATGCTTGATATCAGCTCTTTTTTTGAAGATAATGACTTACTTGTGGGTACACCATTCAATTAAGAAAGAAATCACAGAGTATGCTTCAGCATCAACCACATCAGACTCAGTGAACATGATTAGTCGTCCTCTAAAGCATGAAGTCAGGAGACTTCTGGGGCTCGTTCTGCGCACTGTCGCAGTCTCCTTGCTGCTCTTTTCTTTATTCATTCTACATCGAGCTCTACATCCGTCACAGATCACGGAGCAGGATAAATAAATCCTTTCTGCTTTTGTTTCTAACTATGAATGGAACTGAGTGTGAAATGAAGCGGGAATGCTAAAACAGACAGAGTCGAAACAGGAAAGTGGGAGCAACGTATGTGAATAGTGAAACCGGCAGATTTGCTTCAAAGATAACGCGCTGCATCCTTAACGCCGACCTACCGCGTCTCCAGCACAACTGTGTAATTTGTGGTGGAGGATGACAGGAAGTCATAAACAAAATAAGTGAAGCACGGCCTCTGCCAAGTACAACAGTCTCCCTTCACTCCCAGCAAACAACCACACAGAGTTCACTCCTGCAGTTCGTGTGAATTTAAAGCGTATTTCCGTCTTGTTGGATCTGACATTTTAGTGAAACAAAGCAGATTCAATTAGACAGATGCAAGAAAAGGAAGCAGAAAGGCGAACCAGAAAAAAAGAATATGGCTTTCCTTTGTGCCTTATCTCCCACGAGCCTGCCATTGCAATCCTGGGTCTAATCTCCTTTCTGTTTTTGCTGGCATTGTTTTCCCTTGTGTCCATCACTCTTTTCTACTCTAACAGTTTATCTCAAATTCAGGGAAATGTGCACAAAAACACCTTAGGCTGTTTAAAGTGGGGAGGGGGAAGGTGGGGGGGGGCTCTGGCAGTGGGGATAAAAAAGCTTTTGGCCAGCGAAATATCCAAGAGCTTCTCTTGACAAAGGTTCGTATTGATTTTCTGAAGGGCCAGCAATGTGGTAGCTATTACCGATGCTGGCGCAGGACGCCACATTCCTCCTTTTGCACAATCATAAAAATGTCATTCATGTCAGGTTTTAGGTTTTTTCGCTGGCGTGATATCAGGGAGGGTAGCTGCCGGTGGGCTGGTTCTTCACACCAGTGCTGAACTTCAGATAAAACACCGGCCCAGGACAGACCCCAGAGCAGGGCGGCACAGGGGCTGCTTATTGAGGAAGCAAACACTTCCTGGAAAGAAGTGCGGCAAAATTAATCTCCTTAACCCAGGAGCTCCACGGCCACCACGAGGCGTCGGCGTCGGACAGAGGGATTCCTCTGAAATCGATCAAAGCTGCCTCACTGCTGCTGCGTTTTGTTGCTGGAATGTCCAAAGTTAGAAATCACACAGTGCAGTTATTGCCCTCAGTTGTTTTCCGTTGGCCTTCTGCTGCGTCAGCTAAAGCATCAAACCCACAATCCGCACGGGCTCTGAGGTGCGTACGGCTGAAAAGATTTTACATTTTAACGACGTGGATGCTTTTTTTTTCGTCCGTATCAGTGACAGCCAGCACACTTGAGGGGTAATGCAGTCCCACGATTGCAGAGGATTGTTACAACATGCCGTAGCGCCACTGTGTGCGCTCTGCTGCAAATGTGGGGCCATGTTCTTTTCACTTTGTGGTCTCGATAAAATGAACGTGAAGGCTGCGTTTTTGTGGTTCAGGCTGCACCACAGTCCCGTCTTTTGTCCACCGTTCCATGAGGTCTTCTTGAAATTGACAGCAGTGAGAACATTATAGCTGTATTACTTGTTTTCAGTCAGGTTTGCTTGACAGTCAGGTAAGCATCTGTGGCTGCTGCTGGTTCACGCAGGCTCCCACCACCTTGACCAAATTCAGATTTTTGGTTCTTTTAACTGACAAAGATGGCGTCATACAGCCAAATCCAGCTTTCAACATGTCTCTTCAGAAAGTTTAAGTGACATCACACATCTATTTCTATAGTCTGTTCTATTATTCTAACATATTGTTTGTGCTTGCGCTGAAATAAGCCGTGTGATGAAAGCGCCTCTGCTGCTGGAGCAGTGAAGCTCTTTGAAAGTTTTGGTAGGTTACTGACCGACTGACAGGGTGACTTATGCTGCTGGCCGCGAGTAAAAATACCCATGCTAGCGTTTGGCACATTGATGGATATGGCCCAGATGTTTCTCCTTCAACATAGCCGCACTCTGCGGAGCAGCTAAAACACTGTGTCACTGTGACGCGGTGGAGTTCGATAGCAAACCCTGTCTAAAACTGGACGAAGGGCCTGGAATCGTCACTATCGACTCGTTCAGGGTGAAGCAACATAAAGCCCCATTTCCATAAATAAACTTCCATTTCCTCTGTGGCTCTCTGAGCCATTTCTACTTGTCTGATCATCAGCAGATGCTCAGCAGGGTTATTGATTGGTGTCATGGTAGCAAGCGGTGAGTGCAGACCATGATGGGAATTAGGGAGCGCCGCTGATAGCAAACAGTGTCGTCTACAGCTCGGCCTCAAAAGAGATAAGTGGCTGTCATCAGCAGCTGACACCTGACCAGCCCTCTCAGGCTAAGCCAAACTGCACGGTCCCATTAAGAACACCCTACGCTCATACATCACCCTCGTCCTCATTGCGCTTCCTTCTCTGTCGGTTCAATCTTTCCCCGCAAACCCCCTCCCTAACTCGCCGTCCCAAGGTCGCTTTCACACCTGTAGCTCAGCTCCTTTACTCCATTACACACGAAAGACATCATATGTTGTTTTATAGCTTTTAATTCTGGTTCATTTCATGTTCACATTGACTAAGATAAACCCAGCGGGAAGCAGAGAGAGAAGGATGTGGACGCCGCACTGAGGCGAGCACATCCAGCCAAACAAGGTCATGCAGGAAAGAGACGAGCGGAGATACGGTACAGCTGCAGCAGTGCATTAACAGCAGCCACTTCTCATTTCTTTGACAAACCCATTGACCTGTTCCAATGGCAGATGGAGGCAAAATGACGGCAGTAAATTATAGTGGGAGGCTTTTAATTTGCAAGTCTGTTCTCCCTCTGAAACAGCTCTATTTGTTTAGAGCGTTTGGAACTGTTCTGCTGGTATTGAGCAAAGGATTCTGGGTGTCATCATGTCAACAGCTTTAGAGGTGAGAAGAAAGGGAAGTGAGAGTTTTTGTTAACTTTTGTCCTGATGGCAACAATCTGAGAGCTCAGCCTTTGTGCTTGTGTTTCACGGTCGAACATGTTTATATCTGCTTCTCCCGAACCCAACGCGCCAGATGGTTTGTTACACAGAAGCATCTGAGAAGTCGTCCTTGGAAACGGTTGGTGTTTGGAAAAAGGACAGCCACTTTCACAAAATGCTTGGCAGGTGATCGTACGAACCATCTGTATCACCGTCTATCGCGGGCTGACTTCAACCGGTCACATCGACTAACGATGCAGACAGCAAAAACATCTTTCCCACTTAGCAGCCGCCATTGTTGCTTTCAAATGAAGCCTAAACCACGCCCATAGCTGCCAGTAGCTCCTCATCGGCCTCTGATTGGTCGAATCGCTGTGAGATGGATTCTTCAGTGCCCTCACGTGATCGCACGAGTCCTGCTACCTCCTAAACTGAACCTTTTCATTTATGGTTGTTTTCTGCTGCCCTCGCATTTTAATCCACACTGACCCGTTCCTGATTGGTCTGTTGGTGTCCAGCATCAGGTGGAGGGAGGAAGGCTCACACTTTGCATCTGCTATACTGTGCAGAGTCGTATATATTCGTAGATGGTCCGTCCATCCTGGAGGATAAATGAATGAATCTTCCATTTAGAGCAACCAAAATCATTTTGGTGTCTTATCATGTGTCATCATCTGACACTGAACCTCAGGAGCAGTGTTTATTATCAACAAAGTGGCGTGCTGTGCACCGTGTAGGCAGCAGCTATTGAGTCTCGAGGAGCCAGACGTGATTTTTGTCACTGTGTGATGAGAGTGCAAATGTTTGGACCCAGTTTGCTGAACTTATGGACGAGTCGTAGCTGACGGAGCTGAGAGTTCAGGCTTCCCTTCCCTTTTTCTTTTTTATGACTTGTGGGATTATGACTGTTATGCTACACAGACGACATTCTCCCTACTTCTAGCCATGACTGTGCTGCCTCCACACAGGTGCAGGACTTACATATCGCAGTGAAAAATGAGCCCACAGCGAGTAAAAAATGCCCAGAAACTGCTTCAGCAGACACCAGAACAACAAGATGAACCAAGAGTGCATAAACATTTCATCTATCCGAGACATAATGCAGCCAAAATACGGCAGTACATGAGCACCATCGAACAAAAAATGCAGAGTTAATACTTATTTTTTACCAAAAAACTGAAAACAATGCAACTTTAAGACCAGGTGTTGAGACAACATGGGAGAATCAGAGTCAAGTGTTTGAGCGACATCCTTCAGTTTACTGTCTCCACCTGCCACCATGTTAAGCTGTTCTCCCCCCCTGAAGCCCTGCTCATTGCATCCTATTCATAGGATTACCAGAGATGCAGGTGTTTCCATAGCAACTGCAGTGCAGGCAGTGGCAACTGGGCTATGGTGGGGCCTGGTGGCTGTAATGTGTGTGTGTGAGTGCATGTGTGGGTGTTTGAGAGCATTTGTGAGGGAAAGACATGGAAAGACAAAAAACACTTGAGAGTTTGTGCCCCTTTTTTACGACTGAAACTGGGTTAGCAGCCTATAGCTCATGCACACACACACACACACACACACACACACACACACACACCATTCAGCGCTGAGGGCAAAGAAAACAAGCCCAGAGACACGGAGCTGCCTCTAACTGGACGTGAGTGTCGGGGTAACTCTGAGCCTGATGCTTTCTGTACGTGGCACTGTTGCGTTCGCGTGCGCGAAGCTTTCCTCTGTTGCTACCATCCATTGTTGCTCTCCGCCGTGTGACCGGCGATGATGACATTACTACTTTCCAGGATTATCCTGAAGAACATGTGGCGTTAATCACCTTAGCAAACAGGCAGTGTGTCTGGAAAGAGGTGTATACACTGAGACAATCCCCTTCCTGAAAACGCTGTCGAAGCATACAGGGAATTAGCCGAGGGTGGCATCGTCATTATGGATAGCAGCTTTATATTGTAATGGTTATACAGTGCTGCAGCTGGTAAATACCACCCCAGTGAGCTCGGGGCATTATTTTCTCTCATTATGTCTGTGCTGTTTGTTTTTCCTTCGTTTTCTTTTTTGCTTGAAACATTTACACGAGCGAAAGCTGGAAAAAAACACAACAAATGCTGTGAAATGATGTGAATCTCAGTCGCCGACATAAACGATGTGCGCTCTCCTCCTTCAGTGCAGCTCGAGTTGGAGAATCTGTGATACTTTGTGTTGGTCGTTCCTTTCATTGATCTGCCTCGTGAGTCATTTTGGAAAGCTCTTGTTATCTTTCATGTCATTTAAGTATGAGGACTTTTACATAATGCTAGCTTATAGCTCCAGCCCCCTGCGCCCCTGCAGCAGATGAGTGGGTATAGACAGTAGATGGATGGGAAACATCCAGCGACTGTGAAACTTTTATTTTCTTTCCTCCTCTGAAGACAAACGGCTGTGCTGAACCCCAGTCGCTATATTGCTTTTTCCAGCTAAAATGTCTCCACTGCTTTTTCTCCTCCTTTTCCCTCATTTAATGTCATCATGTATCAAAATGATGAAGATCATCCTGTGCACCATCTGTTTAAAATAACTCACAAAGAAGCCCAGAATAGACGCAGCTGCCAAAAATGAGCACGTTAACACAATAGATGCAATTGCTGTGGCATATCCCAGCGGAGTCCAAAACAAAATACAACACAGCAACAAATGCCTTTTTTTCACATTCGCCATTTCTTTCCTCCGGCTACGCTATCAAAACACGCAGCGCATATATGTGAGACGTCTTATGAGTGAGGCGCGTTGTCTCCCCCAGTGAGATGAATGAGGTGGATTCTTCTTGACAAGAGATGATATCTGCTCCCCGCCAGTGGATTTACAGCAGGGACGCTCTCAAAGAGGCACAGAGATGAGATGCCCCCCCCCAGCAGATAGGAAGCCATGATAAGTAAAGTGAGGCTGGAGTCGTTAACAGCTGTGATGCATTATTAAGGCGTTTGCTAAATACAATGTTGCATAGAAAGTGCCAGTAATCACATTGCATCTACATGTGTGTGCGTTAGCCTGCAAGAGACGCATTTGAAACTATTCAATCATATCCCTCATTGTCCCTCATTGTCCCTCATTGTCCCTCATTGGTTATTTTAAAGGCTGTTGGTCAGGTTGGCGTGAAATCCTGCATGGACATTCCTGAGGTGTCATGTCTCGTCAAATGTGTTAATGTGTTTAGTTTACGAGCGCCATGTTGTGTCTTGCACTTCCTGTTTTATTGTGAAACCTAACTCCTCTCGTTTCAGGCCCTTGACTTCCCGCTGTGTTTCCCGCCTGTCTGATTGTCTACCCCGCCCTGATTGTCTCCACCTGTTCATTGTTACCTCGTGTATATATAGTCTGCGTCTCCCTTTGTCCTGTGCCAGATTGTCTCGTGCCTTGTCCTGTACTTGCCTTGCTATCTAGCGTTCCATGATCCTTGTCTTCTGTGTCCCTGTAAGTCTAGTTATCAGTCCAGCCTTCTACCTTTTGTTTGCTACTTTGTTGTCGAGCCATCTTTGAGCCTTTGATTTAGTTTTATTTTTTATTTATTTTTAGTTTTTTTAGTTTATCCTTAGCGTTTTCTGTTGTTCTTTGTTACATTACTTAGTTTGCATTTTGTCATTTATCCTGAGCGCTTTCAGTTAATACATTTCCTTTATTTTGAAACCTTGCTGAGTTGTCTGTGGTCTGCATTCCTGAAACCTCGTGCCTCCCGGCTTGTCATGAGGACAGTCCCATTTGGTCAACTTGAACTCTTCCAAAAACAAACCCGATCCTTGAACGTCTTTTCTTAAAGAACCATCTTTTCAAGTGCTGCTTTGTCTGCACGGAGCTCCATCTCGTTGTGCCTCCCCAACAACCTTTGCGTCAGCCGTTCAGCAGTGGGCATGAATGTGACAAAGAGATGGACAATGTGTATTTCAAGGCCATGAAAATACGGTGACAACACGTAGGAGAGCTGCTTACGCTGCGCCGTGAAAATAAAGCTCTTAGTCTCATTTCACCATGCAGTGAGAGATGAGTTTGTGCTGAATCCAGGATCCCGACTCATTATTCACATTATTCTGTTGTTTTCTGCTCTGAAACTGTCTATAAGTGGAAAAATGTCATTTTCACTGTATTTTGTTTTTAATTCAGTACTAGTAGCAAAGGATGTGGTTGCTACTAACACTTTGCGTTACGGTACCCTCGAGCATTGTTTAAATTCCATTAGTATAAAAATCAGAAAATAGCTTCGCCCTTAATAGCTCTACCAAGCACTTCAGAAAGAGCAGAGGTAGGAGGACGAAGGCGGCATTAGAGATATCATTAGGGTAAAAAGAAAAAAGTGGATGATGAATGAAGAGAAATCATTTTATGGCAGGTCGTCTGTGCTTCTTTCTCTCTAATGCTAATGCTGACCCAAACCGTCATACTGCATTTGTGTCCGGTCAGCTCGAATTTAGGAAAAACCAGGATCTCAGATTGCTTAAACACGCAGTGCCCGTGGAATGTGGTTTCTGTTGGCATTCTGGGTGGGTTTGAGCAATAAATCAGAGTGAAGAGGCCAGTGTATAAAGGCAGCAGGGTTAACTGGCTGGCTTGCTGCATAAAAGGCAGAGTCTGAAGGCCAGAGCTGCTTAGCGAGGAGACCCATTTGGCATCTATTTATCAGGTATCTGCTGAGCAGCTTTTAAGCGATTCGAGTGGGAGTAAAATGGACCAAAAGGAAAATTCCTTCCACCCTCACTTCCACCGCTGCATATCGGCCTGTGATGTTCTGTGCGTTCGAGGAGCCGCTTCCCGATGAAGAGTTGTCATGTTCTTTCATGTTCGGAAGACGTTTGCCTCAATGTGCCTCATCTTCTGAGCGCCACCCTCACTTTCACAGCATGTCTGATACATGCACAGTAGCTGAAGGAGGCAACACCTTTACGGATAGTGATAAGGATAATTACAGCAGCAGTGAGTTTCCAGTCGGGAAAGAGTGAATTGGCTTCCCTCAGGGACTCGGTGGCTTAAACTCCTTCCTGAAGCCCCACTGAAAAGCTCCTCTGATCTGAACTTGTAAAATCCCTGATCCCTTCATGGCTCCTCAGAACTGTGGGATATGTAGGTGTTGTCCGGAGGGAAAATCAGTGGCAGTTTTTTTTTTTTTTTCTTGGTTTGATAATGATGTGACGTGATGTAACACATGCCTCTGACGTGGCCAGTACACAATTAACCACTGGCCCTTTAACCTCTTCCAAATGTCACTTCAAAGAATGAGGAAACCGGCCCCAGTGAGGCCCACAGCCGGAACCAGCACTGAGGAAATCACTCGAATTAAAGCATTATTGTCCTCACAGAAGAAAGCAACCCCATTACTCATTCTTTAACTGTGCATTACTTTGTAAAAATCATACAAGGCCTCATCTGTCACTACTATCATGTTCAGGAAATAGCTGGAATCTGAGGTTCTTGTCGTTCATCAGAGGTCAGTGTTGTCAGCTGTTTCCGTCACAGTTTGCTTAAATGGCCAAATGTGGAAGCTGCTTCTGAATCTAAGCAAAGATCTCTCCGCCTCCAAAACAGCAGTTTGAACAGTGTGCCTGCAAGCTGTGGTGGGTGTGTACACAGGATGCACTAGATTCCTCGCAGAGACGGCGTAGAGACATCTGGTTGGCTGTGTTGTGGCGACTGGAACTGGGCTTCACCAGCGATGTTGAGTTTGTCTCTCATCAAACTCTCTGCAGGCCTGCAGCTGCTCATGGAGACATAAGAAGCCAATATTTTCAGACAAACTTCTGATAATGTTTTTAGCACAAAAACCAATAATGTCAGCTGCTTTGTGCAGCCTGGCTGCTGGTTGTTGGGGGGTTTCTATACGTCAGGTATGCACTGATGGCTTAGACGTGAGATTGTGATTCCTGCTTGTCTCATTTGCTTTTCATAGAAACTAATTCACAGCTTTGCTGCTGCTCTATTGTAACTTGGATTTTGTGTTTTTTAGATGAAAGCATTGCAGAATATCCACATGGTCGCAGAGCGTTTGCGACCTTTCACCATGACTTTATATGTTCTATAGAAAGCAACTTAACAGACAGCTGACACGATGTTCTTGATGGTTAGTCTTTTAGAAAATGTCACCGCGCTGCTGCTGCTGAATTCTTCACACGGTGTAATTGTGCCTTTCAGACGCTTCGTGCACTTACAGACGACATTGTCGTTTTTTAGCGCTTGGCCCACATGCACTACAGCTGGTTGTGTTAGATAGATAACAGAGTGGAGTCACAGAAAGCATGATTGTAATCAGGAATGCATCTTGTTTGCGCACCACCTTTGGGCGTAGCATCCTTAAAGAATCTGTGCTATTATCATTTCTTTCCGTTGCATCAGCGTCAAGCTCAGAGAAAGTAAAAACACCTTTCCAGGGGAAGTCTCTACACCGCAGAACCTGCTCCCGTCAGAACATACCCTAAAATATCTGGCTGCTTTATCGACACATTGGAAATATTTGAACTCAGTCGGCGTCTCACACATACGCTGTGCTGGATGGTTTAAATTATGGAAGGGCTGGTTGCCATGTTGAACAGTCTCTCGTCACCGGGGCAGAGGTATAACAGCGTGTCATGTCTTAACTCGCGCTAAGTGCGTTTCCATGTTCGTTCGTGCTCTCGTGGTGCCTGTGTGATTTGTCCAGCTAACAAGCTCATGAAACAATCAAGCATAACATATGGCGTAAACAACGGTCCTCAGAAGACTCACTAATTGGGAGGCGTCGGTGGAATGTTGGAATATATAAAAGACATATTTTTTAATTATTGTCCACCAGGGCTGCATCGTTTGCGGGGAAGAAGTCACTTCCTGTTGCTTCGTCTAAGAAGGGAAGGTGGATTTTTGAAAAGTGAACAAGGCTTCATCACCCAGAAATCCTGTCTTCTTCTCACTGTACAGTGTCGCTGGGTGTGGTGCAGCCATTCACTTATTTTTGGTGAATTCTGTCTCTTGGGTCTGATTTTTTCACTTCCTATAATCCACACATTGGCGTTCCGCTGTCTTCCATTGCTTCCTCTTTCCATTTGATATTACATTCAGTTCTTTTTTCTGTGTGTTTCCATGCTCGGAGGAAACCCCCGCAGAGCTCCATTCATCTGTTCACAAGAGGAATTGGCAAGCTCTTTTAAAGATGACACTGACTTGAAATTGCTGGAGATGGTGGATAAAATCCTGTGCGTGTGTTGTTGTGTGTTCAGGTGTTGTCGGAGGAATCTGAAAACTAAGACTGTTTCCGCTGCCAAAGAGACGAGGATGACACTTGACAAAATAAAACTTTATTGCAATTTCCACTTTCTCGTGTTCACATTTCAAAGCAGATTAGAAGAATTTACAGTGAAGACCACAATATTGTGCATGTGCTGTTTAGGATGCTGAATTAGTCCCAGCAGTAATATGCATGGATAATATGCATATGCATTTCTGAGCCTGATTCATAGACCTTCGTATAAAAGGCAGCTTACCCACTGCACATTGTGCAACGGTGCAACGTGGGAAAACAGCCACATGGCTGCATGCGTCAGTTTAGTGTGTCTAAGCCTCTTTGTTTGGAGGTGCAGCTGAACGTGAGCTCACCTGAAATGTTCGGGGAAGCTGCAGGCGTCGAATGCTCGGCCTGTTAGCAGCGATGCATTTTATTTACAGTTTGGTTTATAATTTCACTGCTCACCCCCAGATAAGATTGGCTGTCCTGTGGTTTATTTGCAACCAGATCGTCTGACTGCTTGTGTTTCTTGCCCCGTCTGACTTTGTTGAAACAATGTCTCAAGATATGTTTTACCCAATCAACGGGACCACCCCTGCTGGGAGTGGAACGTACTCGTCTTTTGCAATTCTGCTTTGACCACACATTCAGAATGGAGTTCATTTCCTGGTCACATGAGCTGACTTGGAAAGAAATAATCTCGATCTGTTGAGATCTGGACTTTGACCGAGTCTAGAATAACTCCTGTGTTGCTTGTGTTTGTATTCCCCCCCGCATGACAAAGTCCAGCCTTCCATTTGATTCCTCACAGAAAGGTGAAGCGAGGTGTCGTAGCTGCTGGAGCTCTCCTCACATATTAGCACTAACTCCTCATTTTGAGTTTATGAGAATTTATGACCCCTTAAATGGATTAGCTTTATTGTTGGAAGCGCCACAAGTCAGAGCGCCCATGGCTCATGCTTTCTGTATCCATCCACATAATGTTCGAGCTATCGCGAGCCAGAATAGCTTAAAGCAGACGATCGGCAGCCGCGCTGTTTTTAAATAAAAAAATGCCGATCAAAGCGGAAACTTTGGCCTGGGCACCGAGGTTCTGCGGGGACAAGACCAAAGAAAACCACACAACAAAGAAGTCAGCCCCCCAAATAACAAACCAAACTGCTTCAGTCTATCAAAGTGTGTTTTGATGGTTTTAAGTTCCTTCTCATCCGGCCTCTTTGAAATGTAAACCCTGTCAAAAGTGGGTGTATGAGGCAGGACATGTTCATGTCTGCAGGGAGTAACCGATTTAACACCACAAAAATTAATTTCCCTTTTGTTTCATATGCATACATGTATAATTGGTGTAGGGGGTTGCCATAGAAACCGCTCTAACGCAGATTAATTCCCGACAGCGGTCGCAGTCAAAATAAATGGCTTTGGGAATTGGGGCGCACTTCACATCGGCAGAGAGCTGGGGTAAATTTAGCCGCCCTCAGGGAGCTGCTAAAATACTGAAGCTAAATCGGAGGAAAAGCAACGATCCTGTTGTTTCTTCACACGATGAGAAAGTGGCTCTTCGTTGTTTGTGTCTCGGTCTGCTAACGGGGTGAGCGATGCAGCCAGATTCTTCTCCATCCAGAAGAGACCTCAGTGTCATTTAGGAATATGTCGTTATCAGGAAGGGAGATAGTGGACCTCCGGGGCAAGGAAGTGGTGGTTTGAGCAGAAATGTTCCATTTCCTGTGCAAACCAAATAAAACACACACATGCACATTAGGAGCTGCTGCTGGAGTGTCGATATCAACAAACACCTTCAGAGGCGGCAGCTCACAAATGCTCACATCTGTCACTTTGGCCGACACTGACGAGCAGCTGATGTAGTATTTTTAGGGGACACGCTGAATATTTTGTTATTCTTTTGTTATTCTTGCTATAGATGATGAGATTTATAGGCACACATCCTCTTCAAATCTGAAACATCTGGACTCCATCACTCTGCCTTGAGATTTATTCCATGTGATGTCTGTGGGGCACATCACTGTATTTCATATGATAGGGTTGGGTGGTCGTCTCTCCAAGAGACACTTGCTGTTAACGACATGTCTCTTTGTTGTTGTTGTTGTCCTGTTCTTTGTGTTTGTAATTGACTCGATGTCGTAAATGAATGTTTGTCCTCTAGTACTAGAGGGAAAAAGAGGTTTCATGTATAAGGGTGTATTCTGTCCTGCTGGTGGCTCAACAACAAAGAATCACCAGAATGATTATTCCTCAGGGGACCAGGAATAACGCACCTAATCGGGCACATGGTGTACAGCCGTGGATTTAAATGCCTCCTACCAGCTTATCCAGACTCACTGGGTTATGAAGAGCCATTCCTCCTTCGTTGTAGCAGCAGTTTCAGATGAGCCCGTCTCTCGGAGCTGTGAGCCCACCTGAAAGAATCCATGAATGTAGCTTTGAGTGGAAAGTGTTGTTGTCTTGTGGTTGAAACTGTTTGCAGGATTTCCTCCTAGCTGACAACATAAAAACGCTGGAAGAAACACTTTTAAATGCCACCCGCGCAATAAAGTCGGTGTCCGAAAGCCACCTCACATCCATGACCTGCTGTGTTCGGACCCACCGTTTACAAATGTACTCTGCTGTTGGGAAATTGTTGTTACCGGGCAGGAACAAAGGCAGAGGGAACAGAAGGATACGAGCTGTGGATGAAATGCTCCCTGGCTGGATTGAGCTCCAGGTTGTGCTCATGTAGAGCCCCCCCTCTCAAATCTTGGCTGCTTTTACTACGTACATCTGGACCCACGGGAGCCTCCCTTTGTCTCTGCGGCCAGAGAAAGACAATAGACACTCCGGGTGAAGCACGCTAGCAAAGGTGTCTGTTTACCATGACAAAGCTGGGGGGGGCCACGCAATGGTCACCACGGCCACGGGCCAAGCAGCTCGCCAACGTATAAATCCTTCAGCTAAACACACGCAGTCACATACAGAGTGTGTGGTGTGTACAAACACATGGGCATAAACATACACACAAACCTAAACCCAAAGAAAATACAGAAACACCCCCCTCCCCCGCTCCGCAACGCACCACCCACAGCCGACCACAGAAATGCAGCACACAGGATGAGAGATCGGTTTCAAACACTGCGTCCTTTGTTTCTGGCTTCACATTTTTAGCAAGTCTTTCGCAACCAGTGCAGAAGGGGAGTAATCAAAGTATTCACTCGCATGTCGCTGTTAGAAGCACTGAGGAGGCTCCTGTGAGTCACATCTGATGTGGGTCACCTTCCTGTCATCTTCACCTTTCCTCTCATTACGTCTCTTTGCTTCATGTACGAGGCTTTCCCGGCATCGATCTGCCATTTCCTCTTTTATTCTGGATTTAAACATCAAGCCAATGATCCTGAATCAAGGCGACAGAATGTTTTATTTTCCTTCTCTTGCGTCTTTTTTGTTTTGCCCTCCTGAACCTGGGACCTCAGACTTCCTCTGATAGCAGAGTCATGTTGTCGGTGGCAACACCAACAGAAACCAAAGTCAAACTGGAACCAGTCCAAACGTAAGAAACCAGAACAGAAGAGCTGCTCAGCTAATGTTGTCACAATATCACAAATTTAAACTTTGATACAATACTACTAGAAAAAACAAAAAGACAGCAGCAAAAAGAAGAAAACCTGGGGTGGGGGTGGGGGGGGTGTTGCTGGAGGGAATGCTATAGCAGCCACAGGTTGGGGACCAGCTGATTCTCTTACCTGTCGTCTCACCTGTGCAGCCTTGGGTTCGTAGCTTTGGCACATTGATACAGTTGAATGTATAATTAGCAGAGGTTGTGTGGTTTGAACCGCGGTTCTGACAAAGTTTGGACGTCTTTCGACGGCCTTGTGTTCAACATGGTTTGGGAAATAATCGCCCGATTGGAGCAAATGGTTCCCAGTTGATGTCCAATTAAATTGATCGTAGGGACTTCAGACGGGCTTGCTTTTCACAGTATTAACAAGAAAATAAAACCCCAATGGCTTTTAAAGGTTTTTCTATGATTGCCTATCAAATCAGTGACCTTCAGAGTGGAATAATTTATTTTATGTAATAGGAATTTGTTTTCTCGATTACACCACAGACTGAGGTTCACTTCTCCAGTCAACAA
Organism: Chelmon rostratus; assembly: GCF_017976325.1. Classification (NCBI taxonomy): domain Eukaryota; kingdom Metazoa; phylum Chordata; class Actinopteri; order Chaetodontiformes; family Chaetodontidae; genus Chelmon; species Chelmon rostratus. Next base: position 25,015,178 of record NC_055671.1, on the reverse strand, counting down.
AAGCACTTTGGTGAAATTTAGGGAGAGATTGTGATTGTTGGTTGAATTCTAATAATGTAAACAAATCCTGACTTTTTCAATACTAACCAAGACCTTTCTTTTCTTCTGCTCCTTCTTCTTTCTTTTGTTGTATCGGATGACGGCAGTCGTCTCTCACAGCAGATGTGGGTTTTCAGGCGAGCTGAGCTGAAAAACAACATGAGCAAACCAGGAAGTAGGAACAGGTCTAGGCCTTGGAAGCGATCTGTCTTATCGATGAAATGGTGTTAAAAAGTCGTCGTTGTGTGGACTGTACATACAAATATTTCGTTCGTTAATGTTCCTGAGTCCAGGTATTAATCTCTTCATCCAATCACATGTTCACAAAGTGTTGAACCTCGCTCCATCCTCGCTGTGAACCACTGAGCCTTTCAATCATGATGCTATCACCTGTTACCAATCAACCTGTTTACCTGTGGAATGATCCAAACAGGTGTTTTAGGACTCCTGTCCTGACTGGTTTGAAACGAGTTGCTGCATCAGATTCAGAATCAGCAGATATTTACAAAAGTCAATGAAGCTGATGAGCTCAAACATTAAATATATTGATTTTCGACGGTTTTCAATTGAGTATATGTCAAAAAATGATTGACATCTGCTGCATACCACTGTGTCATATAACACATCAGAATATGTGTTTTCTCTTTGCTGCTACATCTGTGCTACGTTGGAGAATCTCCTGTTTGGTGTGTTGCTGAGACTTCTAGAGAATATGGTAATTAAAAATATTCAAATGAAAGTCTTGCTCTCCCTTGAAGGCAGACTGCTGCATACTAACCGCTGCCGTTATCAGAATCTCCCCATGAGGATGAGCGGCCAGATAATGTGTTGCTTGCTGCTTTGTTGATAACACTGGTCAGGGGGGGCGGCCAGGGTTGGCACTCTAGGCTGCAAACAGCAGATTGAGCAGATGAGGCAGGCGGCAGCAGAACTGTTGGCTTCAGGGCCAAATGTTGCTTCAAGGCTTCACTTGCTGCATTCTAAGATTCTGGTTTGTGGACTGTGTCTGTGCTTGTAGGTATGCATGCATATATTATTTGATACGGATACACCAAAAGTGGTGTCCCAGGCTCTCCGGCTGGCCACCTCTGTAACGTTATCGCATTTAATAATACATGATGTGCTGGCATTTCTTGACTCCAGACTCCCCCCCCCCCAAGAAGAACAGCAGCAGTCACTAGACAACATGTTTACCTTCAAGTGACGGAGACGAGTCCATTCCAAGTAAATAATATTTGTGCCTGAACCCGAACCTTAACGAGAGCTTTTCACGTCATGAAACCAATTTATTTTGAAAAAGTCGACCCGTTTTAGAAGCGACAGATTCATGACGTCAGCGTTGGTTCAGAAAATGATGCTATAAGCTGTTCAATGTATTTTGTCCTTTAATTTTTAGGACTTGTTGCTTGATTACCAACAAAATTATATGTCCACTACAGGAAATTACAGTTCAGCACTAGCATTTGTCTGCTCTCACATAGGACACGCCCTCCAGCCAATCACAGCTGCGTATTTTCCACGGCCATGTTATAGAAACTACAGGTGCTTTCCTCACTTCTTCTGTGTCATCCTCAACCCCTCTCAGGACTTGTGAGGACAACTAGTTTGCTTTCCCAAGTGTTCTCTAGTAGAAACATAACTACTTCCTGCATAATGTTGATCGGAAACTTTATTTTGTTAATGCAGGAATCGTTTCTATGCCGAAGCCACAGAGAGGATGTTGACACCAGAGTCTGGGGTTTAACCGACTAAAACACTAATGAGGGTTTATTTCAATATGTAAATAAGACTGACGAGCTTTGAGTTGCTTACATAAAACTATAAAAATGTTAATCGTGGTTTAGTGATCAGAGAGGAGAAAACAAACGAAAACTGTTGACAGTTAACAGTTTACATGTAATTTAGATTAAATGTTTCGTATAAAATCAATATTAAATTAAGTTTCCTTCCCGATGCAAATTAGCGTCAAAGGAATGTTTGTTTCTTATCTGCTGAGTGTTAAAACAACTCAGTCCAATAAGTCCGTTCTCTTTCTCGACAGTATCCACAGAGGAAACTGCAGGAGAGGAAGTGGTTTTAGAGAATAAACTGAAACACTCACATTATGGTTGGGTGTGATCGTGGAAAAGAGAAGAAACAGAGCATCAATTAAAGCACGAGTTCTGGTCTCCACATGATGAGTGGATGCAGCGCTCCGACCTCCACGCCCTTACTTCCTGCGCGGAGGACTCGCTGCTTCCTGCGATGGGCGTTGGCATCAGTTATAAATCGTGCAGATGAGCAGGATCCTCAGATACTCGACTGCAGTGCCACGGGATGAGACTTTCGGCAGCGCAGTCCCCCCTGAAATGTGTTAGAGAAAGTTTAATGGCAGGCAGCTGGACTTCCAGCTTCAGTTTTAAGATGTTCCAGCTCTCATCCAGACGACTGAAAACCCTCCGAGACGTCCGGGACAGAACTAAACATTCTCTCTAACAGCGGCCGCGGCCGTCATTGATGAATCTTCTTCTCAAATTGACAAAAGCAGCTTATAATGACACCGAGCAGCAAAAAAAATCCATAAGACAAGCCATCCCTGTATATAAGTCTGAAGCACCATATGCAGCCTCTCACTTGGGACCCAGACTCAGCCTACTTCTGGCTGCTTGTCCTCATTTTTCAAGGGCAAGTTTTTTATTTTTTTTTCCCCTCACACACCAGCACCAGTGGGCTCCACTCACCAGTCCTCTTCCTCTCCTCTCTCCGTCTATTCCAGTCTAAGTCTCCACTCTGTTCTCCTGTTTGGCACCGGCTCTGTCTCTCCTCCCGGCTGCCTTATGTACATACATTATTTAACAATCCGAGGAGTGAAAATGCTATAATAGAGTGTCTCAGCATCCAGCCGGACCACAGAGGCATGTTATTTTTACCAATCTCCTTCGCCCCATTCAGAAGGTTAAATAATGTATGTGTTAGCGGCACATCCACTCTGTTGGATGCAGGGGGGGGGGGGTGCAGATGGGAGTCATCAGTATGCCAAGTGTGTCATTAGGATGACACCATCCGCTGACGGATTGCGGATTTTGGATGAATTTCACCATAGGATGCTCGCAGTGAAAATGAGATAGGGTGGGGTAGAGAGGTGGTGCAGGGATCTGATTTCATTTGCTGTCCACAGACGCCCCCCCCTCCCCGTCAGCTTGCCTCGCCTCACACTGTTGAGCTTGTGTTCCTCATCCTGTGTGTTTTTATTGAATGCTCGGAAACAAGAGTTCAGCCGTTGCTTCTCACTTTTTTTCCCCTTTTAAAGAATCAGATTTGATCTTCGGCGTCGGCATCGAGGATGTTGCGCCTCCCCGCTTCGCCTCACTTTACAGCAATAATCTTTGATATTCCGATCACCGCCCACTGTCATCCAGGCTCACAATGACTTTATCTCTGTGCCTTTCAGCAAATTAGAAAAATTTCCCTTGATCCCCTGCTCCAAAACAGCTGCATTGTGCTGCATTCATATGGAAATCGCTTCAATAGAAACACACACAGACGCACTTGTACTGCCAATAGAGAGTGAATTAAGGCTGAGCCTTCTGTCGGGAAGAATACTCTCAAGGTAATGTTGAGGTTGAGTCTCCTCATTGAGATTCATGATTTCATTTGAGTCATTGTGCTCACACACAGTCCAAAGGGCAGGTGTAAGGCTCCTCTATAAGACATGACAGTGGGGCATGTCAGGCATTAGTGGCCCAGGTGGGGTCGCAGTCACCTGTTTGTCTTCGTCAACATGTTTAAAGTCCCGCTGCTTCCGCCGTTGTTGCCGCGGCGCTCCCTCAGTGGCCGCGACCCCGCGTGATGTTGTGCAGCCGTTGATGCAGCTCATCCTGCATCCAAATGTTTGCTGCACTCGTCGGAACAGTTGTGCTGCGTTAAATTAAACATTTCTACCTTCCTGCATTGTTTATTTGGAACTGACATCAGTCCATCTGTCCGCGTGCAGTGAGCATACCAAGTAGATACTCGCATTTTGCTGTTATTATTCATCCATTGTCTGTAATTATTACCTTCAGCAACAGGTGTGGAGCAGTCGCTGCCACTGCTGCGGCCTTTGACTGCAGAATGGAGCCATTAACAGTAAACACAGTAATTAGCTCAGGTGAGGCAGTAACTCATCACATCAGTCAATGTCGTGATGCGCTGGCATCCCGAAAGCCGACGTGCTGTCGGGCCTTCAGATAAAATCACATTTAAAATAAGCAGTCACTCGTACTTTCACTGACTGACCTCACTGGGTGTAACGTTTAGTGAAGTTACGAATTTGATTTAATAATAATGACATTAACAGAGCTGCTTAGCTTTAAAGATAATTAATGCGATTTGTGCCATAACATACACATATGATGTGAGCGTTGTTTGACGCAGCCCCTCCCAGCTTGTTCATTTTCATGATCGTCGATCTTTTTATGCCAGCGAGACCTGTGTGACCACGTGCAAAAATAGCTCGTCTAACCTTCTGATGCGCAGTGAGAGCAGCCGAGTCACGCTCTGCCAACCTGAAAGCCTCCGTGAAGTTCAGCGTCCGGCTCAAAGGCTCATGAAGAGGATCTGTGATGACAGCGATGAAGATGTGACCGGATTGATTCACGATGAACTGATTGTTGACTGATTGTAAATATCTGCTGACTCTGAATCTGATGCAGCAACACGTTTCAAACAAGTTGGGACAGGAGCAACTAAAGACTGAGAAAGATGTGGAATGCTCCAAAAACACCTGTTTGGATCATTCCACAGGTAAACAGGCTGATTGGTAACAGGTGATAGCATCATGATTGAAAGGCTCAGTGGTTCAAAGCGAGGACGGAGCGAGGTTCAACACTTTGTGAGCACGTGATTGGATAAAGAGATTAATACCTGGACTCAGGTACACTTTAGGAAACTGATGTCAGTGAACACAGGTTCATTGTGAATGTTTGAGTCTGTTTCTCACAGCGGCCCAACTCTTCTGGAATCTGGGTTGTGTGACGTAATTACTTTAATTACTTTTGAGAATATACTGGAAAGTGCTTCCATCATCAGAACGAAAAGGGCAAAAGGGAAAAAAGAATGCAGCCACCACATTCCCCTCTGCATTACAACCAAGCCTCAGGAAATTGCATTTCGAGCGCAGACGAGAGCTATCAACTATTTAATCGATGGTTCTCTGGCCTTTGTTGACGATGACAAGTGTCAGATCAGGTGTCCTTTTGAGGAAGATTTATTCCAGAAAGAGCTGGACAGAGAAATCCAATTAAAATGGAATCTGTCAGGAACAAAATCTTTTTAGATTGAATATGGGGATTCAGACTCCTTCTCCCTCCGTATCTCGGTCTTGCCAGATAACCTGCAGATCACACACTTTCCTCACCAAACACCCAGACAAGCCATCTATTCTGTGTGTCCTCCCTCCCAGCCTGTTTAAAAGCTGAGCCCAATGCCCAGCAGTCATCAATTAAAGTTCAAACACCAGACTCCGCAGCCAACTATAGGAGTTATGCATTTCCAATGCAATGTTCATAATCATGTTTAAACCAGACAAATTTATTGGGTGACAGTGCGGGTGGAATGATTCGAGGGGGATTGAGAACTAGGAAATATGCTCCTAATGCCTTTTAAGCACTGTCATAAATTAGTTAGCATATATTTCATGGTGAATACATGTTCCACTTCTCCTCCTGTGTCGTCAGTGCGAGCAGAATTTATTTTAAGGCCGAGGCATTCTGGGAGAATCTCTTCAGATACTAGTGATGGGAATAAAGTGCCGCAGCCACACTGATTACACCAAAGTTAAGTACGGCTGCATGGCTAATGAAGTTGACATGGCGCTAATGCTCTCGCTACAGTTCCATTCAGTGCAGTTGTCAAAGGCGTAACAAGCTTAAGTTCATCATAGTTCTGCATTCAGCAGCCTGATTCAAAACCTCTAAACTGCTTCAATGAGGGGTGCGTTATTCAGAACGGTGATTGTGCCTGGTCAATATGAACACTGTACTGAGGCATTGTGCTCATGTGATGTTTTATGGTGCTGCTTTAGAGCAGCAATGAGGTCAAGGCTCGTCGCCGTGAGCTACTTTCTTTTAAAATATTTGAAAGGGTGTCTGCAGCATCACACGGACGAGTGAAATCCTCTCTGCATGTTAAGCATGTTGTATACTGGGCTCCTCAGAGCCGATTGTGCACCTACAGGATGAGATTCGCCGCATGTCTGTCGTCAGTGTTTGTGCGAAAACGATCCAATCTCATAAATCTCATTTGCATTTTCTCACACACGGTCGTTGGATTTAGCATTTTTGCTTGCAAGGATTTACACGTTGAGTTTTGTGCATAAATGAATGGAAATACGATGGAGGCGGTTTGCAGGTTTTCAGAAACTGTGTTTGCATTTTGTGTGAAAGCAGCGAGAGATTATACAGCGTCGTAGCAACGTGTGACTTCACGATGAGGGTGTCGTGTGAGGTGACTGTAGTCCGTCAGTCCAGGATTGTTTCAGAGCAACATTAAGAAACTCAGGTGTAACACACAGATCCATCAGCGTCCTTCTGTTTTCCAGCTGCACAGTTTTTTGATGCCTGAATAAATTAATGAATATGGACGGAGGAGAAGGTCAGTATAGCAGGAATATAAGAACCATGTTTTCGGCTGAGTGTTGTTGTTTTATTAGTTTGCAGTCCTCATCAGGAAAAGTCGTTCTGCTTTAGCTCAAGTTTGTGACAACAATCGACTGGATTACTCTTGATCTTAAAGGAAAAGTCAGAATTTGTGAGGAGCTGTTTTATAGATGATTTCTGAACACATTCTTCAATATTTATCCAGAAACTAGAGCATTGAAGAACAAGTGTTTCTATGACGTCTGTGTGTTCAGCTTGACATGGTGTGATCACATGCAGAATGCATCAATGGGGTTAAAACTCCCATCCAGTCATTTGTTAAATAAAACTGATTGTTGCTTCCATATCAATGTTTTCTCAGCGACCAGAAAACACATTTGCATATTCGATTTTTTCTCCCTTTTTAGGGCGAAGCTTCTGTTGAGGTCTTCACATTTCCTCAGTTTGTATAAAGTGATTCATCATCTTTAAAAAAAGATTTCAGCTTTCTTTAATGAAAGTAATTCTGCATGTTTGTCATAAACGCATGTAGACATTGAATGACTTTTGGCTTTTGTACTTTAAAGCATTCTGGAGGGTTAGGGTTATTGGAAGTTGGATCATACAGAACAATCGTACGCATCCACCACTGGAATCTAATTTTGATCATATCAGCACAGCCTGGTCTTTATCTGAAACGGTGCAGAAATACCTGGTTTAAACAGAATGAGCTGACATGGAAAAAAAAAAAGCTGCACAGCATTCAAATGTTAATTTAGATTCAAATGTCAGCGTTATGAATGAAGCGTCAAACTCTTCCATACAGCCTCGCTTTCCCTTTCTTTCACTTCAGTTCTTAAAAGCTAATTTCTAGCTTGTTACTGAATCTGTATGCAGGAGCAGACGCTCCACTGTCTCACACGGTGGTCTGCTGTTGTCTTTGATTGAGATTACAAATGCACTGTGGGAGCTCAGCCGGAGTCGAGAGCTGGATTAAGGTCCCACTATTACAGCTGAAGGATATCCGAGTTGCGGCTGTGTGGAAGTGATAGACGGCGTCTCAGCTGCGAGAACAAGTCAACTTTCGGGGGATCAGTATCGTGGCTCAGCCGGGTGGTAGACAGGGTTCAGCAGAGGTTACAGCAAAGTCCTGTAGCCGACGGGCTGATATACTCTGGTGACGAGTGTTGGCGCTCACAGAAGAGTTTCCTTTTGTTTGTGGAAGAGCTGTCAGCTGGAGCTCCCATCACAGCGAGCCATGCACGGTCAAACGGAGAAGCTCGAGAGGAATGAATTAACAAGCCATTCTCAATTATGTAAAAGAGTTTCATTCTATCTCAAGCAGTCAGTGTGGAATCCCCATCAATTATAAATCCAGAACCACATCCCAGCGGTTACGGTTTCTGTTTCTTAATATCTGGCCCGGCTCCTTATTATATCGTCCACCGGTATGTGAATGAGAGCGTCTTTGGTTCGCCTTCACGTCTGTGTGGGGTTGATACTGAGGGTGCTTGCAGAGGGAAGTCTTTGGTCCTGTGAGGGATGGTGTGAGGAATAAGCACAGTACTGGCCAGAAGCTGTAAAGCGATTGCAAAAGATTCAATTGGATTTAAGGTTAGCCTCTGTTCATGGATTCTGCCATATCCAATCCTCACTGCAGGCTCGGGTTGATTCACTGGGCTATATGGGCTGAGGTTCCTGTGCCTTGGACACAGGCCACATCTTCTCCTCCTCCCTCCTCTACCTGGTGAAACTACTCCACGCACACGTACGAGTAACCCCCAGTTTGCTTTAAAAATGCCATGTTTAGCATATGGAAGCAGCCATATATCACTGTCAAATTAATTGCAATACCTCTGTATAATTGCCCGTAACAAATGAGAACATGGCTGAGACTGTTCCTCACAACAGGGGTATGGTTATTACCAGTGTTCCTCTAAATTAAGATCTCTTCCTATGAACCACATTGCGTCGTGCTGCAAAGAAAACATGCTTGTTGTGGTCCTCCTGTCGAGGCTTGCTCTGGGCGTGTTTGTTTTAAAGATTAAGAAGACGGATAACGGCTGAAATAGCTGAAATCTGCGTTCTAATTAGGAAACAGGAAAGCTGAACTGTTGCTAATGGAACAACAGCACCGTTCTCTTGTTTTGTGCTCTAGAGGAGTGAAAGATCGTCTCCTGATTGGTCCTTTTTGTTTGTATCTCCCCTCCTGAAGTCATTTCCTGTCAGCGCGGAAGCTTAGGTAGCAACCACGAAGAGCTGTTATCCAAATCAGCATGCAACAACTCCTGCCAACAAAGCTCTGATTGGTCTGTTAAACTGTCTGGACCAATGACTGAAGGCGCTCTCTGACATAACGGCAGACAAAGGTCATTAAGTTCGATTCGATATTGATGAATCTGTGGAGTTTTGCTCAGCAGGATGTGTCCTTCACATCTTCACAAGTGTTTTGTTTTCTTCTCTGAGATCCTCTTTCCTCCCCTTTATGGCACAGACCACCATGAACACAGAGCTAATCATCACCCACTGTAACACAGACGAGGTCAGATCAGCGGTCACCTCTCACGATCCGTGGCGTTCACCGTCCTCCTCTGGCAGCGCGACAGAATTCATTGAAGTCATCGTGCCTTTGTGTTCGCTGGGCTTCATTTCATCGGCCGTCTGATTGGATCAGCTTTTAAAAGATTGTCTTGGATGGAAGTTTCTCTTTGAACACGCCGAAATGTCGGATTCTCCAAATTGTGTTTAGAACAGATCGGCTTGAATGGATCTCATCGCGTGTTTCTAAAAGATTGCTTTTAGGAATTGAAGCCGTATTTGTGCATCATCTTTAAACCCCTCGTGCAAACGCGAAGCGCGACATATCTGGAGAATGGTATTTTGGAAGAGTTGACGCCATAACCACTCGACCCTGGAGCCGAGGGGCTCGCTGAGGTGCCTGCAGGGGAAGCTCTGACTGACTCCATTTCAGCAAGTTTATCTAAACCGCTCGCTGCCAAAAATGCCTCTCGGGTCATTTAGCCACTGTCAACAATTCAGATGAGGCTGCTGGCCCATGAAGGATAACAGAATGGCAGCTCCTCAGACACTCAGCGGGCTCGGAAAGCTTTCAGTCGAGAGCTTTGTGTGAGCCAGAAAGGACGGAGTTTTAAACTAAATCTGTTCTGGAACAACATTCGTCTCCTGTGCTCATACGGAGGACGCTGAGGTTAACATATAGAAAGTTAAGCTATTACAGCTCCACAAACCAATGTTGTCATATTAACAAAGGATTAAATGGCCGCGTGCAATGTGAAAAATGAGACGCCCAAGTGTTTCCCGCAGCTTTATGGAGCTTTTTAGCCTCTTTAAAGTCTCTGTCCTGCTTGTGCTCAGCTAACAGCACAGCGAATATTGGACAGAAACTTCACTACAAATCTGCTCACTCCGTATAGATGTCGTTTTTTGTGCTTTGAGGAATTCAAATCAAAAAGTGATATAAAACCAAATGTTAGATTCAGTTCAACTTTATTTATATTTCACCACATCACAACATCAGTCATGACCTCACAAAGCCATATCGAGCAGGCCAGGAGCATAATCTTTAATGTCCAGACCCAACAGCTCCCCCATGAGCAAGCACCAGATCCACAGATCCATATTTAGATCTGTAATGTTGAGGTCTTGAGGCTAAATCTGGATCATCAACTGGGCAAAGGGACCAGCTGTCCTGCGGCCCCTGACCTTCAGGGGGCCCAAAGGTCGATTCATTGCACGTTTGTTTGGTCGAGGCCTGTGGTGACACCTGCGTTACTGCAACATCTTTGGTAAAATCTTCCTCTTGCAGGTCATTCGTGTGTTAATCTGGCCTCGATTATGAATGTGACGAGCATGATTACAGAATAAATGCAGGATGATTGTGTGAATTACAACATTACTGAAAATATCACATCTATTTCAGGTGCTTCAGTGGAAAATAAAGAATGAAAGATGAAATTTAATTGAACTGCATCACAGGCCCAGCCAATGCAGCCATGGGTCCTCTTTCTAATAGTTTTTCTATGCACTGCTTTGATTTGGGATTTATTCAACATTCTGTCTGCTGCAAACAACAGATTTACTGTTAAGGAAATGAGTTCATGATTCATAAAAAGCTAAATAGAATGTGATCAGAAAGGATGAAATCACTGTTGCTGATAGTGTTTCTTCTGAAGTGCAGAAAGACTCTGGTGAAAATATCTCTGTAAAAGGAACAAGACCTTAACATAGTTTAGATGATGGAAGCTGACTGCTGCTGTGCTTGGTGTATTAGTTCCTTTGCTATTAGTATGCCGGGGAGTATTCAGTAGCTCTGCAGTGATTATCAGCTTGGTGAGATGCAGGGCCACCTCAGGGTCAAACAAAGAAAGAGGATGGGGGCAGCGGCTTAGGCCTTTTGGCCTCATTAGTTAATTAGGGTGCAGACTGGTAATTTCAGTCACAATGGCCTCTGAGCGTGCACAGAGAATACATGAAAGATGCAGGAACCAAAACAAAACCGGGATGAGAATATGGAGGCTGACTCTCAGTCACCGCCTCTCTGGGTTTTATACGTTCAGATTCAGATGTCGCGTGAATTTTACATACAAGCTTCCTGCATGTAGACAGAACCTGGAAGTCCTTCACTGGCATTAGTTTGGTGCATGAAAAGAAAACCCTGTCAGGAGCTCATGCTGCCATGTTTGATGCTGCAAGTGTACATAAAACGCTGCTGGGCACCTCTTCCATGTGCTGCACATGGAAGTGACAGAAGCTTTGATGTTTGTGCACGCTGCTGTGGATATATGCTGAATATTTAATCTAATCTAAGTCAGTTTCTCATAATTTGAATAGCAGAGAAAGTTTTCAAGGGGTTTGATGTTACAGGATACTTTTCTCATCAAGTTATTTGGTCGTTCCATCTCTGCAAGTTCAGTTTCTTTGAGATTTTTCATTATGTCAAACCACTTTTTTTCTTTTCTGACAGTGTTTTTTTTTTTGCAGAAGTAGCCGTCTGTGTATTTGTATTCTGCAGTTACTTCTCTTCAGGTCTTGTTACACCTACCTGACACGATGCATACCTGCATTTTTAGCTGCTGCGGTGGACAACATTCAACCATGACTTGAGTTTCCATTTGTTTGACTGTGCTGGACACCAGTTAGCTGCTAAACTACTCAAACTAGCTGTGACCACATCTGTTTCCAGATCAACCTGCGCTGTGATGTAAAGGATTTTAACCTGAAATGGTTTATAGAAGAAGGCTCATGACTCACCAGCGTGAGGAAAAGCAATGAGGAGAGTAGTGGGTAGTCTGTCTGATGCTGATGTGAACAGGTTAGACTTTTCACAGGCGTGATAGGCAGCAGAAAAAAAGCTAAAATAACACTGCTGATCCTTTAATACTTGTCCATTTGCTGTTGCTTTAACCATTTACAGTTTTCAAGGACTCATTTTTACATCAAAGCAATTTGCCATCCCCGAAGCTGAAGTCTCACCAATTTAGTCGTACTTTTGCTCTGATTGGGTGACATTTTTATTTGCTCTTCAGAAACTCGTGTCTGACGGTAAACGTTCCTGCTGCAAACATTTTTCAGAATTCCCTGATTTTGTATTTTTTTTTCTTAAAGTGAAGATGTCTGCTCATGAATTGAGAGCCGACACCTTTCTTTAACTTGGGGCAAACACATTAAACTCACAGCCGTGTCTGAAGCATCTGAAAAGCCATCAGCTGAGCCGTACCTGATGCAGAGACGTCGGCGCTGAAAGTGGAAGGGACAAAAATTCACTCTGCTTCATGCCTTCGTTTCTCATTTTTGGAAGGAGGATTTTTGTGTTGCCAGCAGTCACCACAGCAGAGACCGGTTTTATGCCTGGTGCAGCTGACCCTATGAGTTATTTCAGCAAACGTTAGAGTCAGCACTGACCAGAATAGGCAGCTGGTTCACTCTCACAAACTGACTTTGTGCAAGTTTCTTTGGCTACATTGGATAAAGTTTAAGCTAAATAACAATTATCATTAAGTGAATGCAAGATTAATACATTCCAGCGAGTGTGATAATTGTTTTTATTGAGAAAATCTGTCATCATTTTCATGTAAAGCATCACATTTACATTTTCTTGTAAACACTCGCTATCTTTGATGTCCACCTGGTAAAACAAAAGCAAACATTAAGGTGCTTCGTTGCTCTCGGCTTGTTCAGAGGCAACAGTGCTGCACTTTATTCGTCCACGGCGTCCAAGATTTTAACACAAGACGTGTCAGATCACCTGCAGCCTGAGTAGCAGCAGCCACCACCGTACACAGCATCACAATGTAAATAAGTGTTTAAAGCCACCTTTCTTACATGTCATGTTAGCTAAACTAGGTAGCATTAGCTAACTTCATGGCTTTTCTCTGATCAGTTACCAGTGGTGCAAAGTAACTAAGTTTAAATGCAAATTTGAGGTGTTTGTACTTAACCTGAGTATTTATTTGCTCTGCTATTTTATACAGTACTTCTACTCCACCAAACCCCAGAGGCAAATATTCTACTTTTAACTCCCCCACATTTATCTGACGGCTTTAGTTACTAGTTACTTTGCAGATTCAGATTAACAATCAATAAAGGAATTAAGATATTATTGTATTAATCAGGCTATATTGGGCTATAATTTTTCCATTTCTCTCTCACTCTCCTCCTCGTGCTCTTCTGCCAGATGCCAGAATAAAACGTTGGCACCTGCAAACCACAGATACGTTGAATTTTTCTGTTTCGTATGTATCATATCAGCGTTTCTACCGTGATTATCAGAGTGACATGATTCAGATTTCCGGTGCATGTATATGAGCTTAGCTTTTCTCATCAGGAGGTGGAGGGAGTGATGGAGGGGTGACAGCGAGACGACTGCCAAGCAGCAGATCGCCGTTCGAGCCGTGTTTGTGGCAAAAAAGCGAGTATTTTTAACGAGACGTCAGGACGCCTTCCAGCCGTGTCTGTGGTGACAAATCCGGGTATTTTAAGCCAAAACACGATCTTTTCCCGGCGCTAACCAAACGGTTTTGTGCCTAAATCTAACCAGACTGTAACCACGGTGCTGTCACAACACAAAACTGAGAACTGAACACATCGAGAAACGTAAGGTTTCAACACGTCTGTGGAAACGTACGATGCCAACATTTAATCTGCTGATCGCGTGTGTGTGTGTGTGTGTGTGTGTGTCAGACATTGTGATTTCAAGGCTTCGTTTGCTTGTTATTTTCAACATGTTCACTTAAATTGTCTTCCAGGGGAGAATGCCCCCAGACCCCTCTACCTGATTTTTGTTTTGTATCCTGTCGCCTTTTTCATTACAGTTCGCAGGTCTGCAAATTATAGCTTGGCCTCAGTTGTATTGCTGTTAATTATAATGTACCAGGGGATTTGACCTTGTGACAGAAAGACCCTGCAGGAAGTTAATTGGTAGGAGCTGAAGCATATTCAGGTCAGACCTGGTTCAAATTACTTGGAAAATACTTTTCATGATCTGCTTTAGCTGAGAAGTGCAATGGGTAGCGTTTGTGAAAGAGAGGGCAGTAAATTAAAGCCTCGCAGAGCAGAACTTTATAACAGTGCCAGTATGCATATCACTGAAGTCGAGCCTGTCATACAGATTACAAAAAAATACAAATAAAATGCTAATATAGTTTTTGCACCACTAGCTACAGAGTTTCAGAATGCTAATCCAATGCCAGTATCAACATTTTGTCCAGAGCGAAATACTCAACAAGAGACTGGATTGGAATTGTGGATATTAAGGATTTTGGATAGGTTTGGATATTCATGGTTCCCAGAGGAGGACCCCAGAATTTGGTGACCCCTCTTTTCCTTAACATCACATTAAAATAAGGCAGAATCTAGATGGGATCTGATGTGGTTATTCATGGTCCTGAGAGGATGATGCCAAACTGAAGACCTGCCAAAGTGTGCATTTAGTGTTCAAGTGAAATTTTACCCTGAATTTTACTGAGAATAATTATGCTCATCAGAGGATGAACCATTTCCATTCTGGGTATGCTACAAGCTTTCCTCTTGCACCATCACCAAGCCAAACTTCCAGCGACACGCAGTATCTGAGCAGAGCCTCGCTCCTCAGCTGCAGCGTCTGTGGGCAGCGAGCAGCGTTTTATAATCTCTAGTCATTACGCCCCTTTACCCTGACTACTTTTACATGTCATCTATTCACGGCCGGATTTTATGCTGTAGCTGTTCCAGCCTTTTAGCCTTTTGTGTTGCATTCTCTGCAGGTTTAATAATTAGGTGCTGTCACATTGAGGAGGCTCAAAATTAGTCAGAGCAAAAATGGACCTTTCACTGCTTGGCCTCTGTTTCATATCCAAACATTAGTAATGACAGAAGAGGAGCAGCTATTGGAAATGTATCAGGGAGTTGTTTATTTGGAGATGATGAGGTGAGGCAGCATATTTTAGATCGATAGAGGTGGACAAATATGAGGCTGCATGAAGCAGCTCATTCACTCCATAGTTTTTACTCTGTAAGTTAGTGGAAAAAGGCACTTAACGCTGTTGGTTTGTGCAGCACACGTTTGTGTTTCTTCCTGCTTCGCTCCTCTCCACTTGTAATACTCTTGGATGACAACTGAAGTGGTGGTGGGTTGGAGGGGAATGATGGCAACAACCGTAATCCTGACAAAGCCGCGTTGGTGAATGACTGAAAGATGTGAGGAGAAGGAGCTTAGAAGCTGATGCGTCTATGTCAATTTGATTAAGGCCTGACACCCCCACACAGCACATGGAAACGGCTGCTTAGCGCTTTGTGCAGTCTCTCAAAGTACAGCAGGTTAATGATAAGTGGTGAAGACAGTTTGCAATGTGCTTCTGAAAGGCTAATTTATCTGCCTCTGAAACGCAAATTGGAAACGTAATGCTAAAAGTTAGTTCTGTTCGGGGGCTCAGTGTAACAGCTATTATATTCAGAGTTCACCTGCAAATTCATGTCCCTTCACAGTGCAGTTGAGTGTGCAGAATTACTGTAGGTAGTATATTGTTATTACCAGGGGTGTAACAGTACACCAGATTCACCGTTCGGTTCATTCTCGGTAGCAGGGAAAAGAAAAACGATGCATAAAGTTACTTTTTGTCATGTTAATTAAAGAAAATCAATAGAAATAAATCACACAAATGTCAGTAACGCTTCATTGTCAGACTCTGACCTGTTGATGACTCTGTTTCTGCAGGACAGGCACAAAGACTGAGGAAGCAGTCATCTCATTGTAAATAACATGCGTGAAGTGTTTCCACAGTCATGCTTGACTCGTCTATTTGACAATAATTGTTTGGGTCACAGAGTTTACCAAACCAAGGAAGTCGCACAACGAACTGAACGTCCTGCACCAGATAGTTGACGATGAATGCGCCTGCTGTTGTTGCAGTAGTGCTCATATTACTGCTACCACTACCAGGACGCTGGAGCTCAGGCCGAGATTGGGGCATGTTCATCTGTATAATGATGTCGTACTAAATGCAGGATGATATTCATGGCTTTTGCCTTCATTTGAATGTCCTGGATAATTTATACTCAGAGTTATTAACATTTAACACCAGTTTTAGAACATTTTGCAGACGACACACTTAAAATCCAACATTCTGTGCGAAGGAGCAGCCAAAACAGCTGAACTGGCATGACACTGAAGTCATGCATGAGGATGCATCCTGCGTGACAAATGAATGGATAAAACCTGAATAAATCAGTGCATAAACGTCGCAAATTACAGGTGTTCTACTGAATGAAACAACGCATCTAACATCCTGTCATGCTCTGTGACGTGTACAGTATCACACTGCAGCAAGAGGAAAGCATCTTTGAAAAAGGGTTCAGTATTGTAAGTGATCCCTCACCATGTTCTAGTGAATGGTACAGGCCTGAATGCTCGAGCACTATACTGAGGGGGGCAGTGTTTCCCTCACGTGGTTTGGGTCCACTTGTCTTCAGAGGAGGTGTTCTATCCTGATGGGAGTAGCTCTCTTCCAGGATGGTAATGTCCTCATCCCAGGGGCTCACTAAATGATGTGATGAGTGTGAAAACGATATGAATCACCCTGCGTGCTGTGGCCTTCACAGTCCCCAGACCCCAGCCCAGTTGAACGCCTCTGGGGGATTTTGGGGGTGACGTGTTAGGCAGCACTCTCCACCAGCATCATAAAAATGCCAAATGAGGGAATATGCTCAGGATGAATGACGTTCACCCTTCCACAGTTCCACAGACTTGGAGGATCTATGAGCAGAAGCATTGAAGCTGTTCTGTTGGATTTATTACTAATTTGCATACATGAAATCTCTGCAGGAAAGATCACATATTTAAGAAAACTTATAGAAGGCACTGCCAGAGACCCTCGAGGTTCTGAGGGTAATGGATTACTGGGAGCAGTGTGAAGGGTTTCTGTGGACTGACTGCAGGTCAGAGAATGGGTTTAGAAAGAAGCTGCAGAGTGGAGACGGTACCAAGGAGGCATGATGGGAGTGATCAGTGTCTGTGTGTATGTCGTGTGGTAAAGGAGGTGCAGCAGGCTTTGAAATTTGTGGAGAAGCTTCTTCAAGTCTGCAGGGACCAGAGAGGAGCTAGAGGGAGAGTTTGAGGTCTGTGAAGTCCACTAAGACCTTCAGTGTGTGATATCGGGCAACACATGTGGACTGAAGGCTCTGCAGAGTGGCTTCATGGGTTCAGGTGAGGTCTTCTACACCTGTCTCCTCTCCGGCAGCACAGTTTGTGTGTAGCTTCACCAAACACAAAACACACAGTTGTAAGAAAGTGTGTTTAAAGCGTTTAAGTGGTAAAGCAATTTGCATAAATGCTGTTTCAAGGCTTTAAAAGGAGCAACTGTAGATGGAAGAAGACCTCAGACCCAAACATGAGAATAAATTAGAAGAGAGAAATCGTGAGTTTGGTCACATCTGAGTTTAGATTTCAGCTGTGCATCATTGAGAATGAGAAGCCAGGCTTGATTCAGTCAGGGATTCAGCTGTGTCCCACCTTCACTCCAAGCTGTGCTTCAGTGCCCCCTCATCACAGTGCATATGAGGTGAATGCTTGCATTAGAAATCCCACTGGGTTCCAAGAATAGATCTTACAGCTTCCTTCACCTGGCCTCAGAAATGGCTTTCTCTTACCGCTCGGTGCTTGAGAAACATCCCTCCACCGGCTCTCTGATCAAAACAGAAGTGTGTTTGCATGAGATTGTGAGCTTACAGACGTTAAAGACAACCAAATATGACTGTATTTGTGCAGCACTTACAGTCGTTTATTAAAGGGTTGCAAACATAATCTCTCCCCAGTATGTCGAGAGACTTGTGCTATGAAATGTATGACATAGATCACATTTTGAAGAGCAGCTTCTAGTTGCAGAAATCCTTATGGCTCAGTTTAATAAGCTACAGAACCACGCTGGTGAGTTTTCAAATGGAGTCTGCTGCCACATCCTGTATCTCTCTGCCTGCCGTCCATTTCCTCTCTCTTCCCCCTCAGTTGTCAAATAATAGCAGAAATGCTCCATAATATTCATTTCAAATGGGGCAGCTTCAATTTAAGATCAAAATTGTCTCATAATGTCTCAAGATTCATTTTTCATTAACTCGTCCTCACTGCCTGGGGGTCGTTAAGGAGGAAACTGTCGAACTAATACTGTGAGAGATGGAAAAATAAGGTTATTTTGGTGAAATGGGTTCCCTGCTGGAAAGCGTTGACAGGGCGACATTAGCTGAATCTTGTTCAGGTCTTTCTCCTCGTCACTGACGGCCTGACCTTCTCTCGGGCCACAGGTAATAGCACTCAATGATCAAACTCACATACTGCACAGGAAAGAGAGAAGTGATCTCTGATACAGAGCAGTGTGTCTGGCCGAACAGCACATCCTCAGACAGTTGCTCTCTGAGGGTATGTGCTATTGATGCATGCATCCCAGCGTGGCCCTGCACTGTGCTGTCTGCCCCTGCATAGTGTGTGCTCGCTCCGACGTGACTCGCATTTTAAGCACCAACAGCTGACTGTTGTAGCCTCCTCGTAATGGAGCCAGTCACCGCCGGCTGCCAGGCTCCAATTAGGCATGCAAACCTCCCGATCCGAGAAGCTTCAGGTTTCCCCCAGCAGAACCGGCTACTTCCTGTTTGCTCATTTCACAAACTCGCACGCCTTAAGACGAAGCAACGACGGCTGCGCGGCGTGTGTGAATTTGTGCTGTTACATAATTGGAATTAATGCTAAGATGAGAAAAGCCTGTTTACAGTAGCAGGCTGTGAAGTCCATAATTCTCTCGCTAGAGAATGGCCAGCACTCACATCCTCACTCAGAGGTTTTGGTCATTGTTATTAAAACCTCACAGGCGTATTTGCCTCAAAGTGTGGAGGGATTATCGGTAAATTAATACACCATTTCTAATACGGCTTCCGAGCTCGCTGTGAGTGGCTTTAAATGTGCTCTTCCATCTAACTTCTTTCCGAACTTTGTCAAATTAATAACTTGAATAATCAATCTGGTGGCAAGCTATTAACTGAGCAAACACAGCATGTTTGTTTGTCTGTATGTAGATGTGTATGTGCGTAAAGGGGGACTTAATTAATGCTCTGAGTTTCCCCCGGCTCTTATAAAAGACCATACCTCTCTTTGTTTATTTAAGGATGATGCCTGTGTAATTTAATTTTGATCCTATTGTCATAAATACTTAGTTTTAATATGCAAAATGTTGAATTAAGGAGAAATAAATAAAGTGGCTGCAGTGTCAATGTTTTCATGTTTCGATCTCATTATATATGTGGTAATTTTATTATTATAGTCACTGTAAGGTTGTTCTGTTCTGTTCTTGTGCTGTTTTACGTGAGGAGGAAATGGTGTTGCTGCCTGAAGGGATTCGGACTTATGACCTGAGTATTTCTAACACGCCGGCTGAGGCCCCGCTCAGCAGCACGTCGATCGAAATTATCGTTCGTGTGGTGCATGTTTTTTTGGAAATGAATTCACGGCGTGCAGTTTTTAGAAGACGGGGTTGTAAGGAGATATTAGTGAGCAAATAGTTCCTGTGAGGAGGAACCGCAGGTACACACTGCAGGAAACCTTCCTCCATGTGGATGCGGTGAAATAACTTGGGCTGTGTTGGGTTGCTGTGGCCTCTAATTGGCTGTGTGGATGGTTTCAGGGGACAACCTGTTCTTCTTTTCAGAAAAAAATGAGAACAGGTTGCACAAAGGTTGGTGGTGGAAACTGTCATCTCTGGTTATACAGTTATGCTCCCCTCAAACCTGGAAACACACTGGACATGGCACTGGAAGTCTATGGGGAGAGACAGACAGCGTGGAGTTTTATTTATTCTAACATTTGTCAGAGCGCTGTTGCCATGCCGACAGATGTGTCGTCAGTGGGTGAACCAGATTTTCCACATGTTTCTGCAGTTAGCATGACAATGCTAATGTGCCAATAACACCCTCTCAGGGACATGTGTGATCATATTCAGTCTAATATCTGTCTCTGGCTTTGGCGTCGTGTAGTTTTCTTCCTAAAAATGTGGCATATTTTATTGTTTATTGTTTAGTATATTTTTATTGCCTTATATATGCCTATATTTTCATCTTGGTATATTTTAAATTGCATTTACAAATATTTTTATTGCATGTTGGTTTATTTTATTCTAGTTATCTTAATTTTATTCTTTCTAATTTCTCTTATCTTTCTTATTATCTTGTTTCTAACATTGGGGGCTGCAATGAAAATTTCATTGACATGTCATGCTCATTAACAATAAAGAATCTTGAATCTTGAATCTTGAAATAATTAAGTTTAAACTCCGACATTAGGACAACACTAATTTAAGACCGTTGCTCTTATTAGCAGGAGTTAGCTCCCTGTTTGTCCACATGTCTGCTCGCTCTGTTTCACTCACCATCTTCACCCTCAGATCATATTTTTACAAAAGATTTCAACAATTTGGGCTAAAATGCTGCTCTTTAAGCCACTGCTGCTGCTGCAGAGAGCAGCACTGGCTTTCACTTCAATGTGAGTTTATTAAAGCCACAGACAGCTTCTCCTACAGCTGTTTACTGGCAGGGTCAGCCACAGTTAATGCTCCAGCCCACTGCTAAGACTAGCCATACTTGTACAGAGCTAACTGCTAAGCTACTTGTACGAATGTTCCACTTTAATACATGGCAGCATCCTGATACAATGACAAAAAAATACTCTTTCTAAGTGTGATACCCAGTAATTTACTGACTGATTATTAACTGCGTGATTTGCCACACAGACCAACATCGCTGTAGGAATCCAGATGTGTTGAATAGATCAGTGTTGCACTCCTGCCTGTAGCAACAAAGGACGTTCAGCGGTTTTCTGCTCTCATAGAAAGAAGCAGATGTTGTTTTTCTTCTGAATCATACATTAACAGATTCTTCACTCTCACATACCAAGAAAACGTCCATTGTCTGTGTGAAGAGACGCCGATGTGAATGATGGCAGCGCTGTTTGTCAGAGAGCTGGGCGTTGTGACGACAGGCGTCGAAGCAGAGGAGTGAAGAGTAAAGAAGGACTCTCGAGTAGAAAGAGAGGTTTATGAGTTTTTGGAGAGGACTGAGAGTGAGAGACAGGCTTAGTGGATAGATATTAGATTGGTGCCGCGAGTAGACACGTCAGGGCACAGATAGCTCCATCCTTTATCCGAGCTCCCTCCTCACCGTGTCGAGCACTTCTTTCTATCCTTCCTGTTAATCTACACCTCCTTCCCCCAAATCTCTTTTGCTTCTGGGCTTCTTAGTTCACCTTTTTATTCGTGTCATTTGGGTCAGGTCTTTCTCCGCTTCAGAGCTTTGATGAAAACTTTAAAGGATCAAACTGGAGCAGCTCTGTCCGAATTTAACAAGTGACACAACTCTGAAAACAAAGACATACCTCAGCAGAGACAGATGGAAAATGATCTGACAAACATTATTTCAAAGTATCACTCAAACAACATTAAATCCATCAGTTATTAAATCAGGCTGATCCACTTTTGTCTCAACACAGTAAATCCAGATTTATCCCAATCAGCATCGAGTGGAACTTGTTCAGAGCCACAACTTGATCCTTGTTTTTAGCCTATATTTGCTAACATTTGGGCAAATCGAAGCCGTTGAATTAAAGCTAAACGAGCAGTTCCTGTTTGCATCGTTCTGACACAGAAACACTTTTCTTCCTGAATCTCTTCACCTGCTCGTTCCTGACTGAAGTTTGTTTTGTCGTATTATTTTGGTGAGCGCCCCACGTTAATCACTCCTATCTGGTATTAAGCTAATGAGGTTTTGTGATGGTTAAGATTTGATTGGATTTGTCCTGAATGTAATTTGTTTCATGTTATTTTTCTTTTTTTGAGCGTTCCCTCTTTGTTGCTCTGTGTTTGCTGTAGTTCTTTAATCAGTTTGTCTTTTTGCGAGAAGTGAAAACCTTTCAGAAACTGTTTTGTGTTTCCTATTGATCCAAACTGGTTCAAATGAAAATGATTTTCTTGAGCTTTGTAATTTTACTTTTCTTTTTTTCCTGTCCATTTAAATTTGGTTTGTAATCACTTGATTTTGTCCACAAATTGTTATAAACGCCATCATGATTGCTTTTCATGAGATCCCGGCATTTATATCAATAAATAAAGTTAAAATGAAGCGTCGAGGACAGCATAAAGTTGTGTCACACAATCCAACCCAACAGGAATTTATTTACTTCATGAAAGAGTTCATGTTTATCCTGACTCATATGAAGAACACAGATTTTGAAGAAGAGGAGTGTTGCTCTGCATTTGTTCGGTAATTAAATGTGGAAACCTCTCCGGTTTGTACGCCATGACTCTCCTCGTCGCAATATGCTCTCAGCAGAGACACAAAATCACACTTCTACTCAACAGCCACTTCGTCCCGGCGACGCTGCGAGTGGCCGTTTAGAGACACACTGAGGAAATGTCTCTGGGAATAGCCTTCTTTCCCACACCGCCTGAACTCCTCTTTGTTGTCTTTAGTGTTGCAGATATGATCAGCTGATTTTTGGCCAGTTGTCTTAGTGAGGAGGCACGGCTTTGGTCTGCAGCGTGGTATTTGTGATCTCACTGCATGAGAGAAGGAAATGGATATGTTGTTTTCTTTGTATCTACCTCCAACCTGGAACAGCAAACACACTGTGGGTCGTGGTTTCCAGGGCCTCGAGAGTTTGCATGCAGGCTTGGAACAAAGGCCAGGTCATGTTAGTGGCAGAGGCAGCGTTTTACTGCAACTCATTATTTATCTGACCTGTTGATGAAGTCACGAGGGCGATGTTACTCTCACCTTGACTAGTTTAATGAAATCAGTACATGAGATCATCATGAGCAGGAAAATCCCGACCTTTTGTTGTCTGTTGGACTGCTTTCCGCTCTGTTCATATTTTCCTGGCCCGTCGTACTCGTGTTTTCTCTCAGAAGCAGTAAGTCGCGTCACGCTGTTAAACAACCACAAACCCTCTTAGATCGCTTACTCTTCAACAATGCGATGCTTACATTCCTGCGCGTTTGTGTAAACTTAAAGAACTAAAACCGATATCCTCGAGGGGAAGCCCAGATCATCCCTGCTGACACTGGAATATCTTCCAATTTGCGCGGCATAAACACACTAAACATGGCGACGCTGCGAAAGGCTTCTCGGCACAAAAGCCTATTGTGTACATCTGCGCACGTCTAAACACTGTATGCACCCTCGGTGGAGGAGGTTCGGCTCCCCAGCGTAATGATGATGGCTTTTCACATCATCGACTGTGTGGGGGGAAGAAAGAACAACGAAGGCCACTGCTGTGACTCTCTCTTCTTAGTCACGCCTGCGTTTCTATAGCCACGGCGATGCTGAATTATGAAACATCGCCTCATTGTGCTGCGATCGTAGTCGGCTACCTGCCTTTGAATGGCGAGTCCTTGTAAACCATTCCCATGAATCTCCTGGTGAGAATTGGGCTGAGACTGCCTCGCTCATTTGTGTGAAGTGGCGACATGCTGGAGGCTCAGCGGGATTTCTCCGTCGAGCTCCGGATCACGATTCAGCGGCGTTTCTGTGCTTCGCTCCCATGCCGCTGAATACACGAGTCTTAAATTAAACCATGTCACATTCTGGTGACACGTGCAAGTGATGAATTTCCTGATTACGCCTTTGAAAATTATCGCACATTTTAACACTTTTCATTGAATATTCAAGAGTTTTCATTTTAATTTGTCGGCGCAGGCAGGAAGGAACAAACACCAGGTGTTCCTGTGTCGCTGTGGCTTTAGCTGATGCTGAGAGATGAAGTGCATTAGGGTCTCAGGAAAAGGATATTCTTTGATTTACAGCATTATGCCTGCTAAATCGTCTGCCAGGAGAAGCGGGGATGTACGAGAGCACCCTGGAACGACTCAATCGGGTGGCTTTTATGAACAGAGGAATGAAGAATGAAGTAAAATATTCACATGGTGTTACTGAATATATGTTAGACTGCTGCTGAGGACTGATGATCATTTCCCCACAAACAAATGCAGAACATCTGAAATTCTTTTTTTCACTGTCGAGAATTTAATAATCGTCCATAATCAGGTAATTTGACGTACAGTTGCCCTCTTCTCCTTCAAAAGGTGTTACTGTACCTTCTTACAAGCAAATCACAAGACCATTGAGTCCCATTCTAAGAACAGAATCATAAGTGTGGCCAAACTGGGAAAGAAGAACATCGTTCAACAAAAGATCTTGCAGCTCGCTGCGTTTGTCTGGACAGGAATGGTGAATAAAAAAGAAGCAGATCTATTATTTCTGTTTCTAGATGCATTTAGCAGCATTTCCCAAAAGTCAAAGGCAGCCATGAGTCAAACAAATATATAATATGGAGGAATATTGGGGAGAAATGATGATGACACATTAAATCGCCTCTGCTGTAGTTTCGTGTATGACAATAATTAGTTACCTCAGTTAACCCCCCTGATGTCTTCAATGTTTTCAAGAGTTTGCATATCATAACTATGGTTTTCTCTCATATAATTGCTTGAAAATGACATGGATGGTTCCATACGATGCTCTTTGCAAGTAAAATTAATTATGACTATATTCTTTGAATTCTGTGTGTTTTATTAAAATTTATAGCATCTGTGGTCAAATGTGACCCGGCCACAATAAGTGGTATAATGGATCATACTATTGTGCTTTCCAGTACAATAAACACACACACACACACACACATTTATACTTCATGCTTTATAAACAGTCAAACCACACCGGGTCAAGTGTGACTATTTGCTGCCATTAAAAATTTTTACATTATTTTAAAATTAGTGTCCTGACTGAACTTTGACATGTGCCAGTCTGTGATAATACATCAATTTATGTGCCTCAGATCATAACCATAGTCACAATAATCAGGATTTCTGTTTTTTTTTTAATAAAAAATGAAGTGTAATGTTTTATAAATTACATCTATTATATCATACAAAAAAATAAGTGTAAAATATATGTTGATGTGTTGGAAACAATTTTGACCCTGGAAGACAAAAGGTGCAGAGTAGATGGGAAGACAATACGAGGGTTAAAATCTTAACTATTAACTGCAGTGGATGCTCATCCTCACAATATGACAACAAACTCCAGGAAGACATTTCACTCTCTAGGAAAGGAAAGGCGTGAGAAGGCGTCCAATCACGCTGAGTTTCAGAGGTTAGTGGAACAGCCAGGAACAGATATACCTGATTTGTGTCACAGTAAGAACTCCATTAGCCAGACAAAAACTGCGAGTGTCTTGGCTAACAGGGCAGCCAATGATGGTGAGATTATCAATTATTAAAAATATTTTGAGTGCACAAACGTCAGTGTGAAAAGCATGAAAGTATGAAAATTAAAAAATAATTTAAATTTAGCACAGTTAGCAATGGCTTCTATGTGCAATATATCCACAACAAGTGAGCCGGCTAACAACCGGCCACTTCAACAAGCTTCTTGTGGAAAATCTCGACTCATAACCCGTCTGCACATGGAGGTGTTGCACTCTAGCGAGCAGGGAAATTTCATCCCGCAGCTTCATTCACAGAGGGAGAGTCTGAATCGTGGTTGTTCTTCTGAGCAAGCAAAACAATTTGATTTCTAGCCGTGCCTTTTTGTGCTCCGCCCCCGCGCCGCCATCCCTGAGACTCACCACGGACTGATGTATGTTTTGTTCTTCATTTCTTCTCCCAGCTGCCATCCAGGTGCAAATCACTCCGACACAAGGAGAGATCAGCGTAGGAGACTCCAAATTCTTCCTGTGCGAAGGTAAGAGCGATCTCCAGCACACCTCATTTAACACAGCTTAATGCAAATGCCACCTCATGCAGCAATATTAGCAGTATTAATTGAGATCATTTGATAAAAGCGACACAAGTCTGTTAAAATAATGAGACCGGTGTCCTGTGAATGTCCCCTCATTAGTAGTTCAGCGGTGATGGTTTGTTCTGAGGAGGCTGTGAGATCAGAGTCCGGTCTGGATGAGGGCTGTGAGACAGGTGCAGTCTGAACAGCCAATGAGAGAGAGCGCTCAGGCTTGAACGTGCAGTTTGGTGGTATTTGCATTTGTTCTGTTGTTTTTTTTCTTTGCTGTCTCACATTCTTGAACAAACGGTCCGTGAATAAAATCACACCAGTCAGGAGGTGATAATTATTATCACTTTATCACGTTAACTCTGACTAAAGAGCCTATAAATCACTGCTTCCATTCACTCAAGCTACAAAACAAAATGGGATCTAGCCAAACAGAGTGTTGTGGTCTTATCTGTCCAGGTTTTGTGTCTTTGTGCTTTTGTTGCTCACTTAAAAGCAGCAGCATCTCTTATCAGATCAGTGTCTCCATTTCTCCACAGAATATGCTGTGAAATTTATATTTTTTATTTCTATTTTTTCTCTGCATTAGGAAATGAAGCTTTGTGCAGAGTCCAAACATTTAGCCACAGTTAGCCTGATCGCTGATCTGAGACAAAAACCAGCCCAGAATCAGGGCTCGTTCCCGCCACGACGCCTCGTCCAGTGTTTTGACCTTGTTAACACTGAGACAGTTTTCAAACGGGTTTGGATTTCTTGTAGCCAAACATAAGACGTGTTTGTAGTCGGAGGACTTTGTCTGCAGATGAGCCGTCCAATGGGAACACAGCAGGAAGGAGGGCGGGGAAGGATGGAGGCGGCAGACGCACCCACTCATACGTTCATTTACACCACATGTAGATCTCACCATCCCAGCGGTGGAGACCCTCCAATCAGTTCACCTCATCTGAGATCAGCTGTGTAGTTTTTGCACCCCTGCGTCACCATGACAACACTCTGAGTTAAAAAAAAAAACGTTTCGTATTGTGAGATTCTGACAAAGTTGTGGTCTGCATCTCTTCACTGGGGACGCTGTCTGTGGAGGGACATGCTGTCTGTTGATTGTTATAAAGGGAACTTTTATGCATCATAAGCTCCATTCACCTCCATCCTATCTGGGGTCAAAGCAGAAATCTCAGCCAAGGCCACTAAAACCAGAACCATGAAGCATGAGAAGCCTCCAGTCGAGTCCCCCGCTGACCTGTTGTCACACGGCGAACCCTCAAACGGAAGAAAGCCATTAAGAGCAAAGCTCAGAATCTGTTTGCATGTTCAATCTGAAGGTTTTTTTTTTTTTTGGACCAAGTTATTTTTTTCTTTGTTGTTCCGTGAAGCAGCGTGGCTTCGGTTTGAACTCCAGCTCCCCTCTTGAAAAAGAAGTCAAATTGAATTTAGGGCCCTTTTGTGTTCCTAAAGAGATGAGATAGCATGAATATGTTTCAGGGAAACAAAAAAAATGTGTCAGCTTGCGCTGGTCTTCATAAAAAATGAATGATTTGGAAAAGATTGTTTGATTTTTTTCCTTCAATGAGAGTCGCCTCCTGCTGAAAAATCCTGTCCTACAGAGCAAATAGGAATTATTTATACCTCTCTTTATTTTTTAGTGTGCACATTTGTTCTGATCTTTAAAAGATATCTGCTGTTTGATTGAACAATCATGTTTCCAAGCCTTCGTCACACAAAGAATTCTTGATTCGTGGAGTGTAGATTGATGTGTTTGATCTTTCATCCTAACGTGTCGAGTCAGAGACTGAATGAACATGTTAAAGCTGATGATGTTGCACATCAGGGATGTAGCTAAATACATTATTCAAACACGAACAGAAAATGACTTCTGAGCGTCCGAGTTGTTTGTTCCTCGTCTCATTTTCTCATTTTCTGTCTTTCAGTTTTGGGAGATGCTAAAGACATCGACTGGTACGCCCCCAGCGGGGAGAAGATCCTCCCCAACAGGCAAGACATTTTCGTGAGCCGCAGCGATGAAACCATGTCGACCCTCACCATATACCACGCCAACGTGGACAGCGCCGGCATCTACAAGTGCGTGGCGAAGAACGGGGACAAGGAGGCGCAGGCCACGGTCCAAGTGAAGATCTTCCGTAAGTCTCATCATTTGGAGTTCGGTTAATTTAATATAAAAACAAGTTCGAGGTGACAGGGTGGGATTTCTTCTGTGACCCCTGAATTGTTGCCATCTCAGTGAAAAAATGTGCTTGAACGATGAAACAGGAAATCAGATCAGACGATGAAATGTGATCCAGGAAGTCCTGTTTGAGTAACGGAGTCGTGATCAGAAGCCAGATCGCTCCTCAGGGTTTTGTAGTATTACAAGGAAGGATTTTACATCTGTGGTTGCAACTGTTTGGAGGTAAACACAAAGAAATCTTGCAGGAATGTGGGCTTGCATGAGTTTGATTGGCCAATGCGGCGCTTTGTCGTATGACATCGCTGCACAGTTGAGCCAGGTGAAACCTTTTTGCCTCGCAGTCTTCACGTCGACTACCTGCCCGCACCACCTGAGATTATACGAAAGCTAAACCGACAAAACATTTACTGGAGAAGCAGAAGCTCAAACATATGGTGCCTCGTTACGCCGCTAATCATCTGTAAGATTTTTTTAAGCCGTGTAAACATGCAGCGTGAGAGTGTCAGCGCGCACGTTGAGATATTAACGGCTATAAATCTCATATCTCCCCACAGAGAAGATCACCTTCCAGAGCGCTCCCAGCCCGCAGGAGTTCAACGAAGGAGATGACGCCGACATCGTCTGCGATGTGGCCAGTTCACCTCCGCCCACCATCATCTGGAAGCACAAGGGCTCCAAGATCCAGGTGGAGAAAGACGGTGAGCCGGCCCGGATAGAACTGCTCCGATGCTTGAGCCACTTTCTCACCTCCAGCCTGCCATCCTGTCTCCATCCCCCGACTCCCTGAGCCATCGCCTCACCTTCCCGCCAGTGCCGTCTGCCAATTCATGCTTTCCAATCAATTTGCCACAGTCTTCCTCATCTCCTCCTCCTCCTCCTGCCCATCATCTATGAACAAAACCATGCATTTTCAGTGGGGAGGTTTAGACCTCATAGATGATGCACGGACATGAAAATTGTATTTTCCAGCCCAGCGAGAAGTGGTTTTTGTCACTAGAAGAGATGTCTGAGGGCAGATTGGACTTTAAATTCCCCAAATAGAGGGAAAACTACTCCAGAGGCTGAAATAATCTGAAAACACTGGAGAGAAAAAGGGAGAAGAGGAAGGTTACAGAAGGGCTAACAATGTAATTTATGTCTGCTGCTGCTGACACTAACAAAACGTGAAAAAATGCAATCTAGAGCTACAAAGTTTTCCAGGTTTAACGAGCCAAAGAGGTCATAGTCATTTTCTTACAGGATTTTCCTTGATGCCATCATATTTTTAACACACGTAGGAACAGAAATGAGGGTTTTCGGAGCAGACACGGGCTGGAAGTGTTTTTAACATTTCACAGTTGGATGTCCCCATCGCAGGAATTGATTGGTGGGAAGTTTGCACATTGTTGTAACTGTACTACACTCCACTCAAACCTAATTCTCACTGCCGGTAGGCTTGAGAGGAGGTTTTGAAAAGTTTGTAGCTTGCTCCCTGACAGAGGACGGAAGCTGCAATCAGCTTCAATTTGCAGTCGTTGCTGTGGATTCTGATGGTGAGTCACAGTCACAGCGGAGAAAAAAACACAACAGAACAAAACAAAAACATCAAAAGGTCCACAGAAACTTGTCAAACCACTCCTGCATTATAATCCTTTCCTCCACAGTTCATCCCTACGTTCTCGACGATCGCTGATTTGCCAGGAAACACACTTTGGAGCTATGAAGCGTGACACGGAACGAGGGTATTTAGCTCTGTTGGAGAGAAAATGTGAAGGCTTTGAACACACCGAACATACAAATAAGCGGCGTCGAAGTGGGCGGTGCTGAAGTTTGAAAGTTTTGAAGAAGTTTCTGTGACCATGTCGATGCACCACAGCTGCCGTCCTCTGTGCAGGAACCGGTCTTTTCTGCAAAAGGGCCTCAACGCTGTCGTGCAGTAGATATATTCATGCACAGTTTTTCATCTGGCATCTCGAGGCAGCATCGACAGCGCTGGCCCCGAGCAGCTCTACCTCCGAGAGTTCAACTAAAGCTTGAACTGTGTGAGGACTGAGATGGGGGACGAGGCGGGAGGAGGTTTTGTTTCACACTTGGACTGGGCCTATTTTAACCTTACAGTAACCCCTCCTTTGGTGACCGCTGGAGAGCCTGGAGTCACCACAGTGTTGTGCTAAGGCTGCCTTTATTCTTGGAGTCTGGTCAAGGAATGTGTTTTTCACTGGAAAAACCACTAATTGTAACCGACACAGAAAACTTAAAACTGCTTATGTAATTTTCCTCAGAGCAGTCGACCTAACCATATGTTGCATGTTGCATTGTGAAACTTCCCATCACAACTTTGGATTATATGTCAATGTGATATGAATTAAGAGCCGGGTTGATGTTTTTCTGTTTAAACGCCACATTAAGCCGTCGAAAACATTTAGTTTTATCTCTTGACATTACTTTTGCATTAGCTGAAGCTTTTAGTTCATGTTTGCATGTGCTTGCGGACAGGAGGCAGAAAACAGAGTGCTGTGGAAATCACTCCACAAGTGAAAGCTGAAGCTCCATCGCAAGCAAAAAAAAATCCTGCATTCAAAATGTTACTGAAGCAATTGTTAGCGGCTAACTTTAGCGGAATGAGGAGTAGAAGTACTTAAAAAGCAGAATGTGCCCCAAAACAACCCTGATCCCAGACAGTGGTGATTGTATGAAACATAAATGAATTGTTAACTTAAACACAAGATACTTGTGCTCAAAAAGAGGATTCATTCTCAGTGAAGAACCTTGGAGCCCTAATCTGCCTCTATACCTGCCAAAGAGCAGTGATTCCTAACACGTCTCTGGGGGTCATCAGGTGGACACCTCCTTTCAACAGTGTTTTGCCTACTAAGGCCCACAACACCTCCAGGAGGCTAGGCGGTGAACTCCGGCGTCCCAGAGTCACCCCCCCTAGTGCCAGTTCACACTGCTCCTACACAATCCAAACAGCACTGCCACGTTCAACTGACCCAGAGATGCTCCAGGTAGTGGCCAGTCCCGATGCTACCATTTAGCTAATGCTAATGCTAACTGCTAAGAAGAACAGAAGAAGACAATACAGTTCCAATGCTACCATTTAGCTCATGCTAAATGCTAATGCTAAATGCTAACCGCTACTACTTAGAGGAACAGAAGAAGACAATACAGTTCCGATGCTACCATTTAGCTAATGCTAATGCTAAGAAGAACAGAAGAAGACAATATAGTTCCGATGCTACCATTTAGCTAATGCTAATGCTAACCGCTAAGAAGAACAGAAGAAGACAATACAGTTCCGATGCTACCATTTAGCTAATGCTAATGCTAAGAAGAACAGAAGAAGACAACACAGTTCCAATGCTACCATTTAGCTCATGCTAAATGCTAATGCTAAATGCTAACCGCTACCTGCTTAGAGGAACAGAAGAAGACAATACAGTGCCGATGCTACCATTTAGCTAATACTAATGCTAACCACTAAGAAGAACAGAAGAAGACAATACAGTTCCAATGCTACCATTTAGCTAATGCTAATGCTAAATGCTAACTGCTACCTGCTAAGAGGAACAGAAGAAGACAATAAAGCTAGATTCACCTATACTGTTAATGTTAACTGCTAGATGCCAATGCTAACTGCTAAGATACTATCATACTAGCACCGCTTCAGCTATTGTTAGCTGCTGCAATGCTACCACAGGCCTAGATGCCACATGTAACTGCCAATTGCCGCACTACCATCATCTCTCCCTGCCTCTCACCAACTGCACCAATAAAAGCGGGGTGTGGGAATACAAACCCTGTTTTGGGTAGGAGGTAGAAAGTTTAGAGGGTGCTGAAGGTGGAGGCTGATCCCTTCTGACAGAAACTCACCTGAAAACAGCACAAATATATAAATATGTAGTATATTTACTGTTTGACCTCATGAGCTTAATTGTTTTTTTAAATATCTGCTTGTTCTGAATCTGATGTTTCAAACAAGTTAGGACAGGAGCAGCTAAAGACTGGGAAAGATATGGAACGCTCCAAAAAGTAGTAGTATCGTGTATCATGATTGGGCATGAATCATCCTGGAAAGGCTCAGTGGTTCACAAATGAGGTCACTTTATATGTGATGAAATGTTTGGGAGGGTTTTAATGTAAAATGCAAAGTAAATATTAACTAGAAAAGTCATCAGTGGATGTGAGGGAGCACATGCATGAGATGTGATGCAGTTATCCAGGAGTGAATGAAGCTGTATGGTGATGAATATGTGTGCCAATGATAGTACTACTAGTACTAACAGTGGTAGCTGTATCGTAGTTGTTCATAGGCCATTATCAGCAGGTGTCAGATATCATTAGTAAGTGTGTTGAGCTTCCTTAAAGTTGCTGTTTATCCTGCTAGGAGAGAGTGAAATGTCAGACAGAGCGAGCTTTGTCCAGCACACAGCCTTAATAAATGTTCCTAGTTACCTTCGTGACTGGCAGGGGGGTTTAGCTAGAAGTGTTTGTGCAATAAAGTGCACAAAATTCAAAAGTGAGGGGGAGAAAATGTTCACTGTCCCAAGCCAAGATCCCCTCTAGCACTCAGTACATTATTATATGCATCAAGTGGTTTTATAGCACACAGGCTGTCTTTGGTTTACACAGCGGCCCTCTCTGTTAAATAGGTGGACAAATCCAAATCTCGGATCCGCTCATTAGCATGGAAATTGGACTGGCGGCGTTGGATTCCTGCAGAGGGGCTCTCATCCCCAAAGAGGGAATGAACTGGCCTGTGAAAGTTACACTTCACACCCTAAATAGCCACAAATCTTAATCCAGTGAGTTTTAAAGTACACGCTGTCCAGTCATAACTTTTGAACAAGTGCAATTTTCAGCCGGGACTTAAAAATAACGAACAGCGGCTGAGCCCCTCGTCTTCCCGCTCTGCGCTGGATGCTTTTCCCCTAAACGTGTGAGAGACGACACCTGGTTTCAGTTTACGCGCCTCACTCTGTTACTGCGTGTTTATGGCTGCTTTAATTAGAGGTGTGACCGTCTGTCAGCCTCTGTGATCCTTGTAAAACACTGCTGAACACGTCTGGGTGCCATGCCCGTCTCAGTGTTTATCAAGCCACTTGCATGATTACCGCGCATAACTGGGACTTTTTAATCTGGCTAAACTTCCTGTCTGACCACGTAAGTGAAGTATTTCACTCCTTGCTGAAATACTTCACTTAAATGTTCCCCTTGAACATTTACGTGACTTTACAGCCGCAGATTTTCAAGTTTCAGGGAAATAATCATACTTAATGTCGCACTTCAGCGAGGCACTTGTTCGCAGATCTTAGATTCCTCAGACTGCTTTAAATTACCGCGTGCAAACACGGTCCTGCATTTCAAGTTCTGCGATCCGCCGATGAGAATTCACTCCTAATCTCGAACGCCACGTGTGTTTAGTCACTGCTCTCTGTTTGCCTTTTCTGTTCCAGTGCGATTCAAGATCATGGATAATGGCCACCTGCAGATCCGCGGCATCAAGAAGACAGATGAGGGCATGTACAACTGTGAGGCTCGTGTCATGGCCAGGGGAGAGATTGACTTCAGGATGATCAAGGTCGTTGTTAACGGTGAGCGCTGCATCTCTCCCACCTTCTGCTCCCTGCCGGCCCTGTTGCTCAGAGAGAAGTTGTTGCTCAGCAAAGGAGGGTCCAGTAATGGTGCAAAACCTGGAAGTGCTCTTCTTTTATGCATTAAATATGGTTTTTCCCCTTTTGTCCCCTGAATGATGGTCAGTTGGTCAGCTCATCTGCCCACGTGTCCAACTCAGCTACGAGCCAGATTGTTGTGAAATATCAGGAATCAGGAATCAGGAATCATTTATTGTCATCACACAAGTTTCCAAGTGCAATGAAATTCTGTTCAATTACACCATGGATATTTAAGATCCACCCAAGATGATTTCTAACTCGTGGATTTTCCTTTTGTATCACTGTTGTGATAAAAAAAAAGTCACTAATTCTGACATTTGCTCTCATAATTGCATGATCAGGTGAGCCACCTTGCTAATCGGCTTAAGTTTCTGTAGGTGGCGCTCTTTAATTTGTTTTTTGCCAACTATCCAGTACAAATAATATTTTCCAGGAAGGATGTCAAATCATTTTTCCAACCCACCTGAGATGAAACCACGCCCACTCCCGTGTGACCAAAGCCTTGATGGCGTTCCTATGGAAACCACCACAAATTAGACAAGAATTAGCCACCTAGCTAGCTAGCATGCTATTTCCTCAGTGTGGAATGTGTGTGTTAGTAATGAGAGAATAAAATGCTAAGTATTATTTATCTACATAAGTATCTGTTTATATTCACAAAATAAAGATTTCTGTCCATCTACATTCATATTTAAGTTATCTATATCTATGTTTTGGCTTTACATCTTTATATTTGGGCCATTTACTATATTTATCACTTCAAACTGTGGGTAATCTCCCTGTTAGCACTGAAATCCCTGACTTGAGGTGGCTGAAGCTGTAAATAATCCAGTAAAGTGGCATATCGACGTGTGCAGAATTTCATTGGCTGTTAAAAATTAGAGCAGAGTTAAATCTGTGAGCAGTGTGGCAGTGATGGTGTTTTCAGTCACTTTGTCACACACGGAGCTGGGCATGGTTTCATCTCAAGTCGGTTGGAAACACGTCCGATGCCTCCAGAAAAGAAACACCGGGTGTGTGAAACCACTACTGTCCCACCTTTTGTGAATCCTGATGGACAGCAGCGAAACAGGGATTAATTCAGCCATGACTGTGACAGAGGTGGATCCTGTTCAGAAAACCTCGTCAGACCGTCTGTACGCTGCGTCCTCATTACTTCTGTCTCTCTTTCAGTTCTTCCCACCATCCGCGCCAGGCAGTCGGACATCAACGCTACAGCGGACGTCGGTAGCTCGGCTCTGTTGGCCTGTGATGCAGACGGCTTCCCTGAACCCACGGTCACCTGGGCACAGTACGTCACCTGTGTGGTTGGATGAGTGGAATCCTGAGTGGGATCAGGGGAAGATCACAAAAATTAAGCCCTTTTTTATTTCTGACCTCTAAGAGAAACATGACTAGGCTCAGTAAAGGTATATACACAGGGTGTGTCAGTACAGTAGGTTTTAACAAGACCCTATTTTTTGTCTCAGAGGTGAAAACGGCCTGATAAGGTGAAGGAGTGTGAAGATGATACAGAGCAAAGTAAATGATAAACGCACAAAAACAAACATTAGTGCTGCGTCCCTTCATGAAGGATGAACTCCCCGCAGCTCCGTCCGTTTAGGGAATTCCAGGATCTAATGTAATGCGACTGATAACTCCAGGTCAGCTCAGGTTGCTACGAACTTTGCTAATCAGGGAAGACCTCTGATTTATCTTTTGTTCAGGATGGGGTTCAGTTGTAAAAGGTGAGACTGACCTTCGGGAACAGGATGCTCTCTATCTGTACCACCGTACGTGGCGACCAACCGCCGTGTTGCTGCTTTGCATCATGTGACCATCAGGATACTGAATCCAAACAGAAGTTATCTCAGGGAATATTTCATACAGAGCAGGTCGAGACTAACGCTTTACATTATCATTGTTTACAGAAACACACATGAGCGATGCACTTTGCACCTTGGCAAGGAAAAGCTCCTTTTAATGAGCAGAAACCTCGAGCAGAACCAGGCTCTGGACGGGCAGCCATCAGAGAGCTGAAGCCCAGCCGGCATGTGATGCACACACTGATATATAAAGTGTTGGGACAAAGATTCAGTGCAGTCATGTAAAAGAGAAAATTAAGTTTTTAAATATTTTTTTTAATAACATACATATATAGATGATGCATATTTATGCATATTTGAATATTTATATATTTATTTGCACTGATTTTATCCAGTTAAGAGCAGCTTGCTGTCAGTTCTGTCTCTGTGTCCTCAGACTGAATGATCCAGTATTTCAGTATTTTCAATTAACTTGTGGCTTTGCATTAAATCTTGAGTCATTTTGTTGTTTAACTGGTAGAAAAATGCTGAAGGAGTTCTTCTAAAACTTAAACACAGTGCCTGATTTAATCACACGCCTTTCCACTGTAGCCGTGCTCAAATGTTCCCCCTCAGATTAAGATTTTCAGCTCGGTTCCTTAACTAAGAACATACAGGGTTTTTTTTCCTACTCATTGAATATATGTGCAAATGAAGTAGTGCTGCAAACAAGCCCTCTGAAACGGTACTTAAACACTAACTGGAAGTGCAAATTGCATGTTTCAGGTTTAGCACTAATCCACTGGGGCTGGTAGCTTTAGTCCTTTTTTAAATTGAGCCTTCTGATCAAGTCTGAGATAAAAATAAGTGAAGTCTCTCCCTCGCTGCTGATGCTGATGCTTCTCACAGCCTTTCTGGATAAACTCTTTGTTTAAAATATTCATGCCTTGATTGTGACACTGCACATGCACAACATACATTTCAGGGAGTTAGTGTTTGTAAAGTGCTTGTAAATTGCGCATAAATATGAATTTGTATGGCCTCACTTACAAATACTTGTGTGGGAGAAATGATTAGATTTCCATGTATTTACATTTCCACCACTGCAACAAGCACAAACAGGCTTTGATGAGTGTTATTAGACAGGTTTCCACTCTGCACACATTATTTAAATTGCATACTGTTTTGATGTGGTCAGTGTGGTTATATAGCAGCCACTCGAACGTGAATCTGAATCTGCAGCTTTGCTTTTACACATGTACGTGTTAAAAGGTTGAGATTTAAACATGAGATGGAACTGTTATATGGCAGAATAGAGCCTAACAAATTGGAAAACAATATTTTCTCTACAGAAAATTAAATAACAAAATGGGAAACAGTGTAAAACATAAATGACTGTGATAATTTGCTAATCCTGTTTGCTGTAAACTCAGTTGAAAACAGTACAGAGACAATATATGTAATGTTCTACCTGATCAGCTTCATTGATCTTATGTATCTTATGTATGAAGGATGTTACTACATGGGCTCTAGAACAGTTCATAAAACCCCTGCTGGTAAAAACAGTTAGTTTGCAAATGATTTAATTGTGTTTCTATTTGTTTTACACAGCGTCAGGGTTGTGTATAAAGCTTCCAGCAGCTGCAGGAGGGAGTAGAAAATGACAGCACATTTGTGTTTATTGGGTTTCTTTTGGTCTGATGTGACAGCAGTTATTCAAATTTGTCGTCACAACCTGAAAATGAGCTGAGCGGTGTGAGATATGAACTGTTAAATATGTGTTGAGTGAGTATGTATGTGACACAGTAAAATCAGTCAGAACAGATTCTCAACTTTCATTCCCACATTAGCGTTTTCAGTCCTGGCTCCGCTATCGGCAGCACAATGTCGTTCACTACCGTCACGCTGACGCTCTTCTCACGAGGTTTGGAGGCCGTCGCGCTGCGAGCTGTCACTTTCGCTGACAAACCTCAGTCAGGATTCACGCGAGGTCGCTTGTGAGGTGCACGTGACCGCAGTTCAGACGTTGAAACGGACGACTGACGCTGTCTTTGTCATGAGAGCGCAGTCTGTTCTTCACAGGCTGTTTCCCCGAAACACCGAGGCTCTTTTCAGCGCCGCGTTCGTTAGCATCTGAAGCTAATAAGTGCTGATATTAGATTGGCCTGCTAACCCTCGTAATGGATTCACCCTCAGCTGATACAGTGTATCTCAAGTACCTTTATTCAGCACGAGCGTTCATTTCTCTCCATTCAGCTGTTTGCTCGGTGTACTTTTACATTCATGGTGCATCGTGTTCTGCTGTCACTCAGCGGCACCACCGCTGTGCAGGGGGGGTTTTTGAATCAGGCTGTTTTGCAGAGATGTGAGTGAAAAAGACTATTGAACACTCTGATGCTCCTCACAGCTGTCTTCCATGTAGCATTGCTGATGTGTGACGTGGGTGTTGGGGCTGAGGGAGATGCAGTTCCTGGCCAGAAGAGACTTGAGACAGACAGCGAGGTTGTCGATAGGACAGATGGGCGAGGCGGTGAAAAAACAGAGGGGTAAAGCTCTGTTTGGTATTTGTCATTCACCGTCTGCCTGCAAAGTGCTTCAGGAAGGCTGCTACTCATGCATTCAAATACTTAATTCTCCACAAACAGGATTCTAACCTCTGGTGAAGACTTGTGCTTCTTACGAGTGAAAACGTGCTCTTTCTCCCAAAACTAAAAAAACGAACATGCATCATCATCAAACTGGTGCGTGACCTTCTTAAAAACACAGATGTAAGGGCGAAAGGAGAGCTGAGGCAAACAAAAGCTGTGGAAACGCTGGAGTTTTCAGAGACATGCAGCACAGGACAGCTTTTCTGGTCCCCCAGCCTTTGTTGTTACCAGCTGCTCTCTTCCTGAGACGAAACCCCGAACACATCACTGTCGCCACGTTAAAAAAAAGTTATTTGTAGGCCCCTCGAGTCGAGTGAGCAAACGCTTGTGACATGAACCCCAACATGTCTCTCTCCTCTTTCCCCCTCTGCTACAGTAACAACATTGTCCTTGAGACGGGTGATAAATACAGCCTGAACGAGGATGGTTCAGAATTGGTAATAAAAGATGTCAAGAAAGTGGATGAAGGAGATTACACTTGCATCGCCAAGAACAAGGCGGGAGAGAAAGCCGAGGAAGTCAGCCTGAACGTGTTCGGTAAGAGAATAACTCCATTCGCTTACGATAGCATAAACAACACAGTGGCTCTTTTTCTCTCTCTGGCCTTTTCTTTTTGTACTTATTGACATTTGCTGTCCGCAGCTTTTCCAGTGGCTGGGTGCAGGGTTACACAGCGTGAAGCCTATAGTTTAAAGAAAAGTGTGTCCTATTGAAAACTAATTAAGCCAGCCCTGAGGACGTTGAAAGATATCACGCTAGTGTTTCTCTGTTTAGGAAATTTGCTCTGGCCTCATGTAATCATGTGCTTGCAGCTCTATTATTGGTCAATGGGGTATGAAACCATAACTCTAATGAAGCCTGTCTGTATACTTTACTGTGCTAACAACATGTAACAGCTACTTAAAGCTGCACTAATAAATATTTTTTAACGATGGATAAAGTGACTATGCATCATGTGAAGAAAGCCTCACAGAATTATCATCTGCAGCTTTTTAGCCTCTTTTAGCTCATTGTTTTTGCTCCACTATGATCAGCCTGTTTTCCTGGAGCTGAGCTCACTTGATAAAGTGAAAAACTGTCACTTTCTATAACGAACGCTGTTTTATGAGGACGATAATACGACTTTGAGGGACAACCTTGCTAACAGATCTCTTTTAAACTTTTTATTCTATTATGTTATTTTTACTTCTTATATTTCTTATGACTTGTTCTTAGTTATGCACTTTATCAGTATTACATCTTAAAATCTTATTGCTATTATTTATTA
This sequence comes from Chelmon rostratus, assembly GCF_017976325.1. NCBI lineage: Eukaryota > Metazoa > Chordata > Actinopteri > Chaetodontiformes > Chaetodontidae > Chelmon > Chelmon rostratus. Next base: position 24,975,697 of record NC_055671.1, on the reverse strand, counting down.
TTTACTATTTATTAGTTATTTTTTTTATTTGTCTATTTTACCTCTACATTTTTAACTTTCTTAAAGCTTTTAATTTTTCTGCATTATACCTGCGTTTATCTTTCATTTATTTGGTTATTTATCTATTTATTTATTTTTTCTTTAGTCTTTAGCTTCAGTGTTTCCTCATGGGGGGCCTCCACACTGGGGTGTATGCCCGGTCTGCCCACGGGGGCCGTTGCCTTGGAGGCCGCCTGGGCCCGAGGGACTTGGGTGGCTCTGCATCAAGTGCGGAGTCTGCCCCCTGTCCATCGGCGTCTGGGCGGTCTCTGTGGTGGCGCCCCCGGTGGCCGCAGGCTGTGGCGCTTCCCAGTGTGGATGGCTTATTCTCTCTGTTGTTGTATTCTTTTATCTTGTGAAGCACTTTGTGTTGCATTTTAAATGGATGAAAAGTGATATATAAATAAAGTTTGATTGATTGATTGATTGAACAGATACTAGCAGCAGGCCAACAATCTGCTCAGCGGCACAGCGTTTAGAAAGCTACGTTTCCGTCACACTTTTTCTTGTCTTGTTTTTAGTGCAACCCAAAATTACCTACCTGAACAACCAGACCGCCTCAGAGTTTGACGAACAAGTCACGCTGACCTGTGAGGCCTCGGGCGACCCCACACCCACCATCTCCTGGAGTTTTGAGAACAGGGTTTTCACCGAAGGAGAACAGGTACTGATTTATTTTCTCTCTTTTTGCCACTTTCAGTCCAAACGGGGGTTTTATTTTGAAATGGTTAAAAAAAAAAAACTCCTCTTGACATAAAATATCAATAGAAGTACTTCCAACAGACCAGTACTTTATTTAACTCATGTAGTACATTTATTCAAGAAGTTTAAAATATCAATATCTGATTTTGTTGTTTCACAGAACAAATTTGAATATTTCTAAACATTTTAATGTTGCATATTAGAAGCAAATGTATTCAAATGCATCCAGATTCCAGAGGAAAAAAACAACATGTTTTATATAATCCTGAAGGGTTCAAATGGTCAAAAGCTTGAATAAACCCACGCATGCTACAGGAGAATGTGTGCCAGCTGTCAGTGATGACCTGCACTACTTTTGGCGATAGAGTGCACGCTCTGCAGACCCTGTTAATCAATCATATGCATGTGGACTCCTTGAGGAGTCGCTGTTATTGAACAAAATTCGACTAAATTATCATTTATTCCGGAAAACGAGGGCATGACTTCACTCCATCACGCGGCCAACACATCCACCAGTATTCACGTGGACATTTCAGCCAAATGTTGCCGTTCTCCTTCATTGTGCTTCACTTCCCGCCGACTCATCTGATCTCATTAGTAGCTCGTCAGTTGGCCAATCAGCTCAAACTGTTGCTGAGCTTCATGCACTCAAAACGTCTTGTTGAATCCTTTATTGACACCTGAATTTGCTCTTTGAACTGTAAAGTTTGGATTCCACCAACTCTGCAGCCTTCTCCTGTGCTGATGGAACTGTGCTAATGATTTTGTACATTTCCATCATGAACGCTGGAGGGGAGAGCGAGATGATTGCCATGAAACCAGGCGGTGCCATGATATTCCCCGGTGTTGTTGAGAGTATATATATAGACACACGCTCTACCTCATACCCTATTAATCATTAGCATTTAAAAGGGAATATTTTTATGAAATTACGATGAAAACTCCTCATTGGAAATTCACAGAAAATTAAGTGAAAATGATTTCAGTGAAATTATCTTAATTATTTCTGTGTTAAAAGCCGGGAGCCTCGAGTCTCCCTTTATCTCCAGATCACACTGTTTTGAGCTCAGTTTTGCTTCTCTGGCAAACTGCTGTGATTATCCACTTTGGAAATGAGTGGGCAATTTTTCTCAGGGTGAGCATGATATAAGAGTAAAGAAGTCTTTGCACGTAAAACCATACGAGGGTTATGCATCTTTGTCATGCTTCGGTGTATAGCCTCGTTTTTCTCTTCATGTCCTTCAGGAGCACTGGAGATAACACTGGATTAAAGCTTTGGCAATAGAACACGGTGAAAGGCTTCTTAAGACGTGTGAGCTCTGAATACCATCCTTGTGCATTTTCTCCATTACAGTGGTCACAGCGTGTTGGCAGTCGCCAGCCTGAAGAGAGAATCTCATCCCAAGTCTATTGTTATGCTCTTATCAGCTCATTAAAATGGTATAATTTTGAAAAATCCATCTTAACGGCCTATTCTGACAACATGCATCATGTGAGCAGTAGACGGATTAGTCACTTCAGAGGGGTAATTTTCTGCTGTGAATGCAGTAAACAGTATTAAGATAATTACCTTGCTGCCTCCAGCAGGTTTGTGGATTCAGGAAGAACACCTCATGTGCTGGTTAGTGCTTCAGTTTGCATTAGATCCTGCAAAAAATGGGATGCATCTTCATATTACTTCTGCTAATAAGTTAGGTCATTATGTGTGCTCTGCTTGCAGAGTTTCCCATCGCCTGGTTATGAACTGCTGCTGCTCCGAAAATTTGCTACCAGGCAGCAAGAAAATCATATGATTTAATAACTGAAGCAGAATATTAATAATAACTAAACAATATAGGCTGATATTCTTGAATCTGGCTCAGTCTGTGCTGCATTTTTAAATCACTCCCCGTCATACACAGCATGCTAATTTGGGTTTATTAAAGTGGGTCATTGTGCATGAAGTAACCAGTCCACCATCACCTCATATGAAATCTCTGAGGCCAGTACCCGAGTGCTGCTCAGAGGCCTGTATGTCAGTTTTGATGTATTAAGTAAGGGTTATGAAATACAGAGCAAACAAAGTGAAGGTCTGGCTTCTAGTTTCGGGTTTAATGCTGGACCTCTCTCTCTCTCTCCTCCTGTCTGAACTTATCAAACACAGTTGTTGTGCAGATGTTACAGATAATAGATGCATGTAACAGTAGGTGCACTATTCTTGGAGACGCACACAGTAAATGCAGTGAAAGCACCTGTCCTGTTATGTCCCAAAGGACACGAAGGGACTGAGTTGCACAATATTTGGGACACACTGGCCCACTTTGCTGCACAGCTCCGTCCAGCTGTATTGAGCTGGTGTGATGAAATATGTCTTAAAGCTGCCATGAAGAGCATTTTGTGACATCAAATCTATCGACTGTTCTGTTGGTGTCACATGACCAACTTAAAAAATACTGCTGTTACTGCTAAAATATATGAATGAATAAGGCCGGTGTTGTTCTTCATTTATAAGACCAACTGTGTTAAAACAGCTGGTCGCTGTAGTTTTTAGCAAATGTTTTTTTAAATGTATATTTGATGCTATATTTTGTGACTATGGAAAAGAAAAGAATCGACCAAAGACAAACAAAAAAAGTGAAGGAAAAGTGAAAGAGAACGAGTGAAAATCAGTTAAGTTGTGGCCTTACATGTAACCTCGGTGTGTGTTCACTTTGTTTCACCATCATCATATTACAGCTGATTAATCTTATCCAGCCAGAAATATGTCATCACTATGCAGCCTGCAAACAGCTGCCTTTAAAATAGGAAAACAGTATTTAGAATGAGCTACATCTTTCTTTCACTCGCTGCCAAAACAAATGCACGAACATGTGCCGTTATCGAGAGGCCGACACTACCGTGTTTGTCCACAGGGGTCGCCAAAATCAACACAAACTGAACATTCCTTGTAGTCGCTGGAAGTGATTCTTTTTTACTTTGCATCCTTTCAGCATCCAGTATTACCACAACATCTGGAGAGTTAGCTCTCTTTTCTTTAGATTCCTTATGGGAAGAACTGTGCTTCTGCTTTTCATGCCAGCAACCATTATTTCTCATTATTTATTTTAACCAGGAAGCGCAGAGTAGCAGTGGTGGTTTGTCATCAAAGGCTCTGAAGAGACTATAAATTTAATCCAGAATCTTGCCAGTATCGTGAATGATTTTCTATTTTTGAGTCTGCCTTCGATAAACTCAAGAGTATTTTTAGACTGTTAAAATCTTGCCAGAGGGACTGATGGATCCAAATTTGGCATGTTTATACCACAGCAGGCCCTGAAACCACTAAAGCATTTTAGCTTCAAGCTGAATTAGTCACTGAAGCACATCAGTCATTGTGAAATTTGTCAAATTAATTGAAAAAAAAAACTGAATGTGCACAAAATCACTTTTATTCTCACCTGATGTGCTAAAAACTGAAATACATGCACATGTAACTTGTCTCCACCTCTGATCCATGCCAGGAAAAAGAAGAGGTGATGACATCTCCATGCTAAACTTTTCACAGAATTAGAACTAATACAAGCAGAGTGTCGGGAGTGTGGTGAAGGTATCGTAGCTACACTGGATTCACACTCGGGTTGAACGTTTGCTTTTGATTTAATTGGCCTCGTGGCTTTCCTTGTGGCCAACCTCAGGATAAACTTTCCATTTGTAGACTTTTGATTGGGACGGTTCTATGAATAATTAAAGACATCACTGTTATTTTTTCCATCCAATGCCAGCTGAGCGTTTGACTCTTCTTTCTACATTTGTGCTGGAGGATTATCAGAAGAGAGTTTTGATTGGAGCTAAAGTGCCCTCAGTTTTTCCTGTTAGCATCCGCACAGCTCAGTGCATTCATGGTTGTTTTGTGAGTTCCTGAATCTCATCTTCCTCCTGAAAGACAGGACTTTCCTGTCTCCGCTCACAGGTGTGACGAGGTATCTTCTCCCATTCGCAGCCTGTCACCATCCCTCTCTTCTCTGTCTATCACTGTCGGATCAATTTTGATTTAATCCTGCTGTAATCAGAAAATCCCGCTGATCATCTGGTAATAGCCGTCACTAATTTTCATCAGATCGTCACTCGCCATTGGTCCGTTTCCTGTTTGTCACGCTCTGTCCTCATTTCACGTTCTAGTTCCGCGTCGTACCAGCCGGGCTACAAGAGCACCGACATATTGATAAAGATGTGAAATGACAGAACAGTCGGTGCACCAGGTGCTGCTGCCTCTCGAGAATTTCACTCGTCTTGCAGGAAGTAAAGCGGATGTTATCGCTGTATCTCGAGAAGGGATTTCAGCGCGATGCCGAGGTTCTTCGCACATTATTACTATATTATTTTTTACACCGTGAGATTAGCAATATCTCTGTGTGCTTGGTATTAAAGGTGGATAAGTGGTGCTCGCCAGTGCTCTGTACATAAATGAATGAGTTAATCAAAACACAGAATGCCACAATGAGAAAGCCTCTGATTAGAAAAACAAAGTCTCCAGATACCGATAATGGCTCCCTCATAATTAGCTTCAGTGCTCTGCTTTTCCTTAGTCTGCCTCCAAATTCTCCCTTATTACAGGACATTAATTAATAACCGGCTGAGAAGCCCCCACGCTGCTTTAGGAAAGTGTGCTTCAGTTTGGCATTTTGACCAGTTCTGTAAATTCCCTGCACGCAGCTTAGTGCTTAACCAGAAACCCTGACCTCGCCACAACAGTCCTTTTCACTGGAAGAAACTTGAACTTAATGATGCTGGATTTTAATATTGCTCTCTTTTGAAAATCTTAATGCCGCAACATAATTTAACTTTGACAGATTTAATCAGAATTGTGATAAATGCAACTTGGTGTCAGGAAGGTGGGATTTACGGGGAACTATGGGTAGAACCCAGATGCAGACTCGAGGGCGCTTGGTTCAATTAATTAAATTTATTAAACACAAAGAGAAACACAACTAAGGGCACTATGATAAAACACACACACTATTGACAAGGCCTATACATACATCGAAGGCAACACAGGGAAACAATGAATAAACACAGAACGCGAGAACTCAACGGAGCGAAAAGACTAAGACAACACAAGAAATTCACTAACACAAAACGTGGCAGGACTGTTGACAAAGACAAGACTAGGAACAAATTATCAATGACTAAAATAAAGAACAGAAAACGCTCCCGTAGGAGGAAGAAACTATGAAAGAACTTGAACTTATTTAACAAAACAACAGAAACAAAAATCACTCCTGAAAGCTAGGAGGAAAATAACACGACTATTAAATAAAACAAAACCAAGGAACAATCTAACAAAGAACTGAAATTCGGCTATAACTAGCGAAAACAAAACAAATCTTGACTATACAAATTATAATAAAAGGAAAACTCACAAGGAACACGGCACGGCCATGAACACAGAGAAACCAAGGGGTAACACAGACATGAACCGAGACACGGACATGACAAAGAAATCACACGACAAACACTCACTATGGGGGCTATGGCTAGGACTATGACTGTGGCTAAGGCTGTGGCAGACGGCAAGGGGACAAGACAACAAGTTAGCGCAGACAACAACCCAACAAAGACAGGGGGGAAGACACAGACTTAAATACACAAGGAGGGATCGCTAATGACACACAGGTGGAAACAATCAGACAATCACAGGGACGGAAAACACAGGAAGTAAAGCAACACAAAGACACGTAACATGAACCTTCAAAATAAAACAGGATGTAACAAAAACCAGACAAAGACAACACACAATGGGAAACTTAACAAAAAAAACGGCGTGCAGAGCACGGGTCATGACACTTGGTGGAAAAACGTTCAGTCTTTTCCAGTTTAAAAGGAAATCCCTGAAATGTTCGTCAGTGTTTTTGCTAACTGTGAGTACAGTTTTATTGCTACATGTTTACGCCCCTCTGCTATAAATCATGTGTACATTAATGGCGCACTCTCCGCAGCATGTTGCCGGGTTGTGGATGTGAAAATGTGTTATCCTACATTTCAGCCAAGCATTGGTTTCCATTTATGTCACTGAAGTATGGAAATCAATGCGTGAAGCTGAGGTGGATCATCTGTCACAGTAACATTATGTCTGCATTAGTTTATCAAAGTAACATCGCTGTCGCGTGGTAGACTTATTTTAGCATAAACAATATAATACCTAAGCAGCTCAAAGTTCACCACTGCAAGTCTATCGCTCTCCCAATCGAAAATGGACATAACTAAAAAAAAACTACCTGGCAGGTAGTAAAATGCTCTCTGGTACGTCCTGGAAAATGATTGGCAGCACAGTGTTTGTAGCCAATGAGCTAAAACATTCAGAATCGCTGGTGTTGACCTTCAGACATGTAATCATTGATCATCTCCTGCAGGTAAATCCAGTCTGCACTCACTGAGTCGATCCTTTATAAAAGCTCACTTTGCTCCACTGTCTCGCTGTTTGTCTTTGCCTCCTCTGTGTTTGTCCTCTCTAGGCTTCTTGGACGCGACCAGACAAATATGAGGTATGGCTACTAAGTGTGGTAGCCTGACTCTAGTTGTAATAGCCCAGACTTACACAGTAGACCCCCCTTTTTATTGCAGAGCAGAAGTGTTGTCACTCAGCCCACGGTTAATGCTCACCACATTTAGTCGTGCACTAAATATGTAGACCATTAGACACGTAGTACAGTACATTTAATCCATTTAGTTCCAGTATGCATTTAGACTTGCCCTATTTACTTGTCCCTGTTTATTTTTGTCCACAAATTCCACCCCGAGATGTAGAGACAGTCACAGTATCTCAAAGTAGATGTTCCATTTTTTTTTTTTTTGCCTTATAGCATGCTGTTATTTCCTGCTGCACGGTCTGGTTGCTTCTCAGACTTGATTCAGGGAAGAAATAGGTTGGGTTGTTGTAAGGCCAGCAGCTCTACGACCCGACATAGAAAACACTGTCTGCTCTGCTGAGGGCCGGCCATGGCGCTAACTCACCTAGCTATACTAAATCTTAACAGAGTGGTTGTAAATGGTGTAGCACGCTATCATACACCAGGAGTCTGCATGTTTTTACATCCGCACGCTACAGCAGCTCGTACCTGCAGTCAGAGGGGAAGTCAGATCACCGGGGGCTCATTTACACAATAATCTTACCGGGTCAGTTCACCCAAATTATTAAAAAAGGTCCAGACTTCACTGGGGCTCACAGTTTAGAGGTATTTTTAAGACTCAAGCCTCAGCATATCATGGGAAACGATGACAAGCATGTTTGATAATGTGTTTGCACATGAGCTCCTGCTGCAGCGTTTGATCAGAGGGAAACATGCAAACTCTTGGTCCTCCGCAAAGGAAGAACTGACACAATATAACCAGCTAACTTCACTCACTGCCGCACACATGATAATCGATCTGACTAAGATTTACAGAAATGAACATGTGCAGCTCAGAATTCTCTATTCGCAGCTTCCAGTTCTCCTCTGACTCCATCAGCCAAACACATAACTCAGTGCTGGAATCGCTGCTTTCTGTGAAGTTTATTTCAATCACTGCATCACCTGAGTGTGTTTGACACCCAGCAGGACCAGCGTTGCGTTGCATTGTCGAACAGTCACCTGGATTTCACCTTGTGTGATTTTATCGCTCTGCAGACCACAGCTGCAGCACTTTTATTACTATGGTGTGACTTGTTTTGTAGTTTGTAGTACAGTAGTAATTATAGAAGTTCAACTTGATTTAAATGTGCTGCTCAGTACTGCATGTGTGAAGAATATTCATTACTTTAGGATGGTTTCGTTCTTCCATGACGGTGTTTTCCCAGTAGATTTCCCCTGTTTCTGTAGACAAATATCTACTATTTGTAGATAAGTGCAGCCTTTAGCCTTAGTTAAGTTGTGCACTTGGTCAGTAGATGATTTCCAGTGGAGAAAGATGTTTGTGCTGCGAGTCCTCAGCTGTCTCCTGCTCTCCGTTCCTTCACTGCCTCCTCTAACAGCTTGTCCCTGCAGGGTGAGAGCAGTCAGAGCAGAAACACTGTGTTGAACCTGATAACAAAACTAACCTGTCTCATGATCTGTGATGAAGCTACCTGTGTTCAGATTTAATGTGTCTGAGACGTCGTCAGGTTGTGGTTCTGCACAGCAGTAGAGACGGAGCATCACTTATCATGTTCATCTATTTTGATGCAGCCCACCATAGAAAACCGGCAGCTGACGATGCACTTTAAACAGCAACGCATTGATCAGTCTGTAGTCGCCGGTAATAGTTTTGGCCCTACTTGCATTAGATGGCTGAACTCAGCTGTTGATGGGCATAAATCATATGCTGCTAACAAGCAGCCATTATAAGATTAGTCATGATGATAAATGAGTCCTGAAAGATGATATTATGCTAAAGAGAAGTGCAAAGTATTTACAGTGAGTCTTTAGTTCATTGAGAAGAGCACTTTGGAAGGCAGCCTGACACTTGAACCAGATCAGGGTCTGATTATAATAACCTGCCTGCTGAATGCCATTGATGTCAGCGGTGCTGAATGGATCATTCAGGCAATCCTCTTCGACTCATTAAGTGAGGAGAGATCACGTGACAGTGTTGTATTTACCACAAATGTGTATTTAGGCTCATCAGTTATTAGTAAATGCAGCATCATAGCGGCAGCAGGGCATGAACTCTGCTGTTAGTTCCTGTTAGCAGCTTGAATGTCTGTGCAGCGTCCAGGGAATTACAGAGAAATGTTGAATGTTTAACACTACACTATTCACCGCTTGTCCATTATGAACTGCGATGTGGATTCATGGTAAGTGGCTGAACAGCAGGACCCCGAAGCCAGCAGTCATCCCGAATGTCACAATGTTTGACTTCGGTTGACAGGGACCACTGGAACGCACCATTTGTTTTAGCAGGCGGGTTAATTTCTGGAGGAAGTGCAGGTTCAGCTTCAACGTGCCGGAGGATGCAGGGAATCAGCTTTATTCCAGCTATGGTGGCCGTTTTCAGACGTCATTGGCTCAGCTTGTCAGGCTCAGCTCCAATTAAGGCTTTAATCAGCCTAATCGTCCTTTTCCACCTCAGAAATAAATAAAAAACATGTCGTCAACGTGGAGCTCTAATCACAGGATCTGCTTCTTTAGATCCTGGAACTAAATATTTGGTGGCGCTCAGGAGATAATACTCAATGCAAGAAAGTGTCAGGGGCTGCAGGCGGTGCCGTCATCGATTGACATGATTGGCCAAGCAGACGTGTAGTCACGGCACAACAAGGATGACAGCAACAACAAACAGTAAGCACCAGTTTGCTTCAGCATCTGCATCGACCAGGGCGACGGAAGAGCAGTGAAGGATGCTTGTTGGACAAATGAAGGCTGGAGTCAACAGCTAGAACAGAAGAGGAGAAACATGGAGGCGTCACACAGCCACACGGTGCAGGGGAGAAACTCAAAAGAAGATCCAAGATTATAACGAGATGAAGGATCTCACCGCTGAACGGCTGTGACGCAGGTTGACGTCATGACATTACGAGCCCCGACCAGCTCGTTCCAGTCCCACCTCAGCAGCGATTTGCTCCTGAAGTGTCTCAGCTGCTGTGAGGACGTCTTTCTGTGAGCTTCAGTGCAGACATCCCTGTTACCTGCAGGACTAATTTAAATCATTTTAATAATCTGCTCAGAATTCTGGGTCGATCAGTAGTTTATGACTAAATACCTGCTAAGCTAATCACATTCCCATGAGCCTCAGCTGTACTTTCAGCAAGATGTTGCATGTGATGAAGAGTATCTGTTCAACAAATGATCATATTCAGTGTTAGCATTTAGCACAACTCAGCACAGCAGCTATACAGTCTCACAAAGACACTGGTGATGTTCTTAGTCTTGTTAATAACTAATTATTAGATGATGTTTATCTCTTGTGTTGACTGCTGACAGAGCTAAAAACAAAACCCTGCATGCCTTCCTGGTGATCGCCGCTGGGATACTGACACCAACAGCTGCTCTCAGTCTGCGTTTTGTATTTACAGAAATCCAGTGTGACATTAATGCAGCATTAACATCTTTTCCGTGGAGTCAGGGGGGCCTGAGGTGGCGAGAGGTGCTGAAACACAGAAGCAGCACGTATCCAGAGTGAGCTGGGTTTGTTCACTGCGTCACTGTGCAGACTCTGGCTGCAGTCTCTCCTATACAGCAGCAGCGGTACAGAATATACGACAAGCGAAACACGTGTATTGACAGGTTATCTAACAGAGCGTCAGCACGGGAGCAGTGACTATTCAAACGGGGGGAACTGTGAAACATCATTTCCACGCCTTCCATCGCAAGTCAACTGTCCTAATTAATTTAGTGACAAATCAGAGTTGTGTAATTAAAATGATTCATTGGAATGAATTAATAAATCCTGTTCAAAGGTCTGCCTGTTCACTTCCACCCCTGTTGTATCATTAAAGTATTGTTCTCCATTAACCTCATCCCCGTTAACATTCCAGCAGTGTGCTCCGTCCTGTGTTGCCGCAGTAAGACAAGATTAATGCTGCCCTTTCAAAATGCTCCGGGACACTCCCTCAGATCTTCAGTAAACAGCACAGATGTTTCTGCCACATCTGCACCCCCCCGCTCAGAACGGGATAACACTCCACGCTATAATGCTAATACAACAAATATCATTCAATTATTTATAAAACGTAAACGCAGAGGCACCTAGGATGCCTGAAATATTAATAGAAAATCATGGCAGCTGGAAGGAAGATGTATATCCCCTGTTGGTTGAAGCTGCGTGGCGCTCAGAGGCAAGAAAAGCTGCTGCTGTATTTTTAGCATTCAGGGTTTTTATAGGGTCTGCTGCATGGCTCCTCTTCATTATTGATGGCTTTCTTTGCCTGCTGCCTTCCGCAGTATATTTTCAAGAATACATCTCGATTATTTGTCCCGGTGGGAAGGTCGCATTTGCCTTCAGGCACCGTCCTGTATATGAAAAGGTTCAGATGTGGCGGTAAGCCTCACCGAGACGACGGAGCACAGAGCTCTCTGTCCTTTGACCCCGTCTTTGTGTTTGGTAACATGAACACTGCAGAACAAGCCAGTTTGCGGCGTGGGTTTAAAAGTCCAGAGAGGTCGTTCGGTGTGTGTGTCACCTGTGCTGAGAGCTGGCTCTGAATGAGGCATCCTCATGACCCTCCACATCCACAGTGCAGCAGGTTCAGCTCAGCAGGCAGGGCAATACAGGTGATCTGCTCATGAAAATAAAAGCAAGGATTAACAAGCCATTTGTCCCAACTGCAATTATACCGTTCCAACTGCAATTAGACTGGCTGTAAACCTGCAGCTACACTGCTAAACGGCGGGGACAGTAATCGACATACTGTAGGAGCTGGCGGTTTATTGGCCGGAGCTTTGTGCACTGATGCAGGGATAGTTCCTCAGTAAGCGCGATGTCGCTTCTGTGAGAGACAGAACGTTTATTTGACATGTTTATTTTAATGTTTTTTAGATTGTTGCGAGCCTGAATTACCTTAAACCAGGTACAATAACGTTTAACTCGACCTAGAAGGTTAATCTTAGTTGCATCCACACTGTAAGGAGTAAGGCTCGTGTAGCTCTATATTATTCTTATCATCAGCTAATTCTGCTAACAAAAACAAAACCAACCCTGTGTTTGTCTTTCAGAACTGTCTCGCTTCCCCTTCCTGTCTCTCTCTCTCTAACAGCAGCCCTTTTCTTTATAAGACTCCAACTTCCAGTCTGTCTCTGTTTCTGTGTTTGATTCACAAGCTGTAGGTCATCTGTCAGTCAAACCGTCTTCATCATGATATCATCGTTTCTTTTCTTTGTTCTTTTTTTTTTTTAAGTTGATGAAATTTGAGTTCAGCTCCCAGCTCGTCTTCTGATTTGTCATCCAATTTTTTACCACAAACTAGAAACATAACCTCGTCACCTCACAGGTGTTCTTCTTCCTTTTTTTTTTTGTAGGAAGCTCTCAGCAGCAAATTACTGCGAGCAGCAGACGTGCATTCATTTCTCTGAAAACATCCAGCTTTGAAAGTGAGGGTAACTGCTTTTTCTTCTTCTTCTCCTTCTTTGTAGAGCCTTGATAGAAATATCGTGGTACGCAGCCACGCGCGGGTGTCTTCGCTCACCTTGAAAAACGTCCAGTTCACGTATGCCGGCCAGTATCTCTGCACCGCCAGCAACTCCATCGGTCAGGACAACCAGCACATGTACCTGGAGGTCCGCTGTAAGTCACCCAGCTCTGCCTTCGCTTCCTCCAATGCACTGGTTCCCAACCTGAGGCTCCTGACTCCCGACAGCAGCCGCAACGGCTTCACGGGGGCCGCGAGGCCTTCCTTATTTTAAGGGGTCTAAAACCTTTTTCAAAAGTGTTTGTTTCTGTGAAGAAAACCAAATTATTAATGCATTTTTTAAGATATAAACTTAAATAAAGTGATATTCACAGAACCTTCATGCTCTGTTAAACAGCCTCGTCCTGCATTAGAAAATAACCACAGAGCGAACAGAACTATTATTTATGTATGTTTGTTAAAAATGAAAAACGTACATAAAGCAGACAGAGAATTGTATGATAGGAGAATCATCCTCAGATGAAGTATTCACAGGAAATAAGTCGCTCAGTTTATCTGTCGTTCTGTGCTGGGACTCCTCTGCTTTGAATATAATAATAAATATCCATAAAACGTGTCACTGAGTCAGGGGTTGTCAGTGAAGGAAAAAGGTTGGGAGCCACTGCTCTAATGGTTTATCACTGCTGTCAGAAGTCATCAGCTCTTCTTTGTAATGTTGTAATTCTCTCATTTTCATTTTTCATCTCTCCCTCAGAATGAAAGCAAATGATTGTATTTCTCAAAAAGGTTGAATTTTTTTGGTTGAGGGAAAACTCTTTGAAGCTCAGTTGTGATATTAGTTAATGCCAGATGTTAAATCATGCTTTTCATATCGGCTGAATCCTGCATGAGCACACGGCCACTGCCACACACACTGTAGACGGACGCAGGTCAGAGAGCGGCTGTCAGTGTGAGACGGATCGGTCGATGCTCAGATAAAGGAGGGACTGAAGTGCTTCGGTCGGGATACAAAGACTCTGAGGGAAACTTTGATCCGGAACAGCTGCTGCGGCTGCTCCCGTCTCCACCTTTGCACGAGTCGGTCTTCAAATGAAATGTCACAAAGTTATTAAGCTTCAGTTAAAAATGTTAGCGTCTTGTCACGGCCGTGTCATGTCATCAGGCTGTGATGTTTGATGTAAATGACATTTGTGGCGCCCGGACGTTCTCAGTGTGTCCGTCTCTGCTCAGCTCGCGATTTTCTCTGCTTCCTAAAATGCTTTTTGACAGCACAATGAGAACTTTTCTACGCTTCGTTCATTAGCCGTTGCTTTTACCTGTAGGCAGAGAAATCAATAGCACTAGCAATACAACAGTAAGAGCGAGAGAGCACGTCTCTCCACTCAGGAAAAGCTGGAGACTCGTGCCCTTTGTTTAAACCTGCCTCGTGGCTGCTTCAGCAGGAGGCCTCTCCTCGTGTGGTTGTTTAATTTTGGTGCAAAAGAGACAGAAGACCGACAGAAGATGCTGAAAGGCTAGAAAATCAGTCGAGTTCTGCAGCCTGTTCGACCAGCTGGAAACAGGTTTTATTCAAGATTCAAGATTTCTTTATTGTCATTGAACATAAATTGACATGTCAGTGAATTTTTTTGTGTTTCAGTGTAAATTCAGCACTCAGTGGTTGGTTTAACAAGTGGCCTTCACATTAAACTTGCTGCTTTGTTCATTTGCCCCGTGTCGACTCACATTATGATTTAAAAGACTCGCCCATAATAAAAATAAAAATCAAAGACAGGTTTCAAGGCTATTATTGAATTAAAAAAGAAACCCTAACGTATGCTGTCACATGTGAAGCACAAACCTGATTCCAGAAAAAGTTGGGACGCTGTGTAAAACAGAAATATAAACGTATATTTACATTTTCTATTTATTAGTTGTGCTTGTCAAAAGGATGAGCCAGCTCTGTTTTTTTATGCAGCGTTGCAGCTGTTTTAGAATCAGGGTTGTAGTTCACTGTGAATGAAATGCATTCGGCCCAGCTTACATCACTTCATTACTAATTCAAATCAGTTATCGATCTCTTCTCCTACGTTACTAAGGTAACACACATAAATGCTGTCATAGATAATAATGTAATCAATCAAAGTCGCAGTTAAACTTCCATCTTGCAGAAAAGATTCTGCTGAAGGTAACACCGCAGCAGTCTCTGTTTCCAGTGGTGCAGCAGCAGTTTCCATCTCAGGTGAAGAGAAGCAGCTTTCAGTGATGTCACTGCACAAAGCTGAGCGTGCATGTCAGTGTCAGCATGAATGTGAAGGTCTGCCACAGGTGGAAATATCAAAGAAATGTTTCCTCTGGCTCCTCTAACATTAGTCCCTACCAATTCTAGAACTGCTGTGCCACAGTACCAGTTAGCAATCAAGCTATGTTTGCACTTACACATAGCTGATGTCATCACATACACAAACCTCTATAGTTTGCAATGTCACATTTTTTTTAGGTAAATTAAAACTCAGCAACACGTTTAACAAAGATATAAAATATTGTAACCAGAAAATGGTAAAAGCTGTACGCCGGCTTGGGAAGAATATTGTGTGCAGCCACTGAGCAGTCACCTCTGTTTCTGGGGATAAATGCTGGACAATAGAGCGGAGTTTGCTGGGTCAGTGGTACCACTGTGATTTGTTACCATGGAAACAAAGGTCTCAGATCTGACACAGCCTTGAGCTGCAGTGGCTTTTTAGCCTTGAAATTACTTTGTCTTTCTTTGTGCAGCTGTCTATTAACTTTGGTATTTGAGGATCCGAACTCTGGACTGAAAAGCTTTTGCAACCATTTTGCCTTTTCATTGAAAGCTGGATTTGTGATCACGTTGAATGTTTTAGAGGACGATCGAGATGACCAAAATGTATCCGAAGGTTTCAAAAAATGCTGTAAAGCCTGAATCATACTTTCTGTGACGACGAGAGTCTGTGAGGCTGCTCATGTTTTCATGTTTTTCACTCTAGATTTGAACTGGAACCGTGATTATGAGGTTAAAATATCCATTCGGCTCAGCAGGGTGAGACTGGCGGCCCCGGTTTGTGTAAAATGAGCAACGATTTCTACAGAGACAAAAGAAAACTGAGAGAGGCAGTTTATCAGTTTATCTTTAGCCAAGCTCTGTTTTCAATAACTTTCCCCCAAAACACATACTTGGAAAGATCGGACGCTCGTAATGGAAACCAAATCGTACTCGATCTTGTTTTAAAATCTATCGATTCCGTTTCCTTGGTAAAATAAAATGAAAAAAAATGAAGAAAAGAAAGAGATAAATAAAGCCAATGAACACTTAATTGGATTAATATGCCCTGCTCTCAATGCACCAGCAATTTGCTCCAGATATAATCACAATGCAGCGTTGATAGAGTTGTTCGAGGGCTTGCAGTTAGCCAGAGTAATCAGGGAGTAATCAGGTAGCTGATTCACTGTTGCCAAGCAATTATCGATAAGAAAAGGTGCTTTGTCTTGAGCACAGCTCTCACTCTCTGTCCTCTCTATCACCGCTCACCCACTCGCACAATGAAGACGTTATCTAGGCGAAGAACTTCCTATCTGCTGCACAGCATGATCCCATTAGCTGGGCTGAGTGTGTCTACGTTTGCTGCAGAAGGACTGATAGCAAAGTGTTAATATCTCCTCTGTTTGAGCTCTGCTTTTCAGCGGCAGATGTTTGTTTAGCATTAAAGTCTAATGAAAACAGTGTTTGAGCTGCGAGCAGGTCTCTTCCAGCGGACTCGTCTCTGTCCTGTTGGCTGTTCGCTGAGGAAGTCCTCAGAACTCGAAGAGCAAATGCCTGTACTTCATACTGATGCTGCAGAGGCTCATTGTTTGGTGCCATTAGTCAGTACTTTTAAATTTGACCATTTTCATACCCTCAGTATATTACCCATGGTAGTCTGCACTGTTGTTTTCATCACTATGAATGCTTTGATGCATTCCTGCTATTTGCAAACCTATGGACAGCCTCCCCTGACCCGGCTAGGAGGCCACTGAAATCCAACAGGCAGGTCACAGGCACTGTAGTGAGTCAATGGGGCCGAAAGTAGAACTGATAGAAAGAGCGAGAGTCTAATCAGAGCTGCAGGCGATGGAGCATCTATTGACTCAACCTCGTCCGTCATTCCCAGCAGCAGCGCACTGCAGAGTTTTCAAGGATCCGGGGTCAGAAGTAAAGCCCCCGTCCGTGTCAGGGGCCACAGCACTCAGGAAGCCAAACACACTTCACTGCATTCAGAGGCGCCGCTCTGTGATGTGAGCAGGATATAATACAAGGAAACAAAGCAGGAAAACAGTCGTCTGCTGTTGCAGCCCCTCGCTCCTCCACGATGGAACCGAAGAAGGGGGCTCAGGGTGGAGAGTTTTGACCACATGGCATCAATTCAATTCAATGAGCATGTCAAAGTAGCTCGCTTAATGGAGCTCACACTGCAGCAGGAAGGGGAGCAGTGTTATTGTGCGAGGAAGGATCATCTTCATCAAGCCCAAAATAAACCAGCTTAATTTTGTGCAGCAGGTCCGGCTGGCAGCGCTCAGATGTGTTATCTCTGTTGGTTTCTCTTGCTAACTCATGACTTTGGGCCTATTAGAGTTACTGTGTAATAATGGCACTCAGCTCTGCGAGACATTAAAGTTTTTGTAATTTCTGAGCCAGATCATCTTCCAGAAAAACATTGCACTTAACTTTTTGCAAAAAGCAGCAATTTGAGTTCCATAAACGCAGAAGAGGCTGTCTTTAAGACGTAAATGGATATCGTAAAGCACCTCGCCCTGAATGTATAGAAGTGAGACAAACACGGCCGTTAGAGTATAGGTCTGCCATTAGGATCGCAGGTTCTGTCAGCAGCGCTGTGATTGCTCCAGCTGCCTTCAGGAGCGAGTCTTAAATGACTTTTTTGATTACAAAGATTTCTAAATGAAGTGTCTCACTGATAACGATGATAAGATCTGCTGGAAACGCTAAGAAGCGGAGCTTCAGGGAGGGAAGGAAATGTCATCCCACGAATGACTCGCTCCTGAAATAAAAGACTCGGCGTGGCCCCTCCCAGCTGGATTCCCATCAGTCCTGAGGATTTGCTCGGTTTGATGATAACGCGTGTGTTTGTGTGAGAAGGACACAGAATCAATAGAACATCTCCTCTGTCCTTTGAATCCATTCAGGAGTTAACACTGGATTGTGGAAATGTTGCATTCACGTCCCTGTTAGAGGAAAATGAAAGTGTAGTAGTCGGTGTAGACCACCCCATTTTCATATGATTCGCTTGTCCTAAATAAATGTTTGAGACCTGATGCAGAAATCCTGAAGCCGGACCAGAATTCGTGCTCATTCCCGTCACAACAGGTCGTCTAGTCCGAGCCTTTCCAAGACACGTTCTGGCTTCTTCACCGGCTGCCTCAGACGACGGGACGGTTTTCAGACAAGACTCATTCTGTCTTTGCCAAATAGAAACTGTTATGTAGTTTATGCACCCTCATGTCAGCAGTCTGTGAGGAAAAATGCTTTGTAGCGTGAGCAGAACAACAAGTCTGAGATTCTGAAAGCATTAAAATTAGCTGCACAAACTGAGTCCCTTACAGTGACGTTATGTTCACACTGAACTCACCTGTACAGCAGACGCAGTACTGACGCTGTGTCTAATGGATGTAAATACTGTGGTGCAGGCTAATATCTGGATGTAATACTGTATGTGTTGTTATTTGCTTTTATCGTAGTACTTCAGGTACATGTTTAAAAGAAGTCGACGTCGCCTCTAAATGTTACGTTTTCTCGGAGCCGCGGTTCCTTTAAATCTAAATATTTACTTGACCTTAACATGATTTCCAATTAAAGTGGTTGAGAAAGGAGAAAGTATGTAAATGTTTTGACTATTCAGATCAGTGGCACAAGTCAGCCTTGAAAAGCTGCGAACATGCAGTGTGTCTCATTGTTTTCAGGTCTTTTCCTGCGCCGCCTCTCAGGTGCAGCAGTCTGAAGGAGTAAACACTTGTTCATGCCTGTTGTTGTTGTTGTGTTGCTGCAGATGCTCCAAAGATCCTGGGCGCGGTGGCGGTGTACACGTGGGAGGGAAACCCGGCCAACATCAGCTGTGGGGTGGAGGCTCACCCCGGAGCCTCGGTGGTCTGGTTCAGAGACGGCCTCCTGCTGCCCTCCGCCAACACCACCAACGTGAAGATCTACAACACGCCAACCATCAGCTACCTGGAGGTCTGCTGCATCTTACTGACGCACAAACGCACCAACACGTCTGAATAGGTCGACTCCCAAAATGACATATGTGACTGTTGGAGGATACCAGTGTCAGGCAGAGCAGAACTTCATCCTCACGTGGTTAATGTTGTGAACGGTCACAGTTTGCTTAGATTTAGCCAATAAAACTCCTCGGTTGCTACGTTACATAAGTTAAAATAAAGTCTACGTTGGCATTTGGCTTCACACGCGAAGTGAGCAGCGGTCTGCTGGGTGAAAGTCCTGTGTTTGTTTCGCCCATCCGTCAACACCACCTCCTCTTTATGTGGACTTTTCTTGCTCCTAACACCTAACTTCCCCTTTTGCCCCCGTCATAATCACTCCAGCCACTAGAGGTCGCCTTACTGTAAACCTAAATACGGGTCGTAATAAGCGGCTTGTTTTGGAGAGCACCGGAGTTAGCAGACCACAGAGAGGCTGTTTCTGTAATGATATCAGTTTTCAGATATTTTTAGATTGTATGTCTGCAACAGCTGTAGTTACTTATCAGATAAAGATCAACTATTAGAAGCAATTCTGAATAATTTCTGTTCCACTTTCGTGTCAGATGATTTGACCTGCTGATGCGTGCACAAAGCTTTCCAGAGGATTTTTTTTCTCTGTTTTTCTGCGTTTATACTCTAATTGAGTCACTTTAAATGCTGAAGAAAACAATGTAGTGGTGATTTTAAAAGGAATTTCTATTTGTTATTCATAGCATGAAACAGAAAAACACACTTCCAGTGAGATGAATCGTCTGAATAATGAATAGCTAACAAGTAGCTCCATAGCAGCTCTGAATCAAGGATAATAATAGTAGCAGGTTATTGAGTACAGAGTGCTAGAGACTACGTTAATGAACCAGTGTGTAATGATTAGTTCCTGCAGTAGATATCTGTGCATCTGCATACCGACCACTATCCAAATGAATCACCTGCGATCAGCCATGAATAAACTTCACAGCTCCGTTTGCTTCCTACAAGTCTTGTTTTTCTCGTTGACCAGCAGGGCCTTGAAACTGGTGTCGCTCAGCTTTTGTGTCTTTTTCTGTCTCTCAGATTACCCCCGACTCTCAGAATGACTTTGGGAGCTACAACTGCACAGCCACCAATGTGATGGGCACCGAGTCCAAGGAGTTCCTTCTTATCCCAGCAGGTCTGTTCACCGAACATTAACCCTTTCACTGAATGTGTGTTTTTGGCTTTTCTTTTACAGAAAAAGACAAATCATTTAAAATTCCAGGTGGGGAAAGTGTGATTCTTTATGCCAAAGAATACCAAAGTAAATTAACAGTAAAACAATATAAGATTGGTGGCTTTATTCATTAATGCTGAACCTCCATCTGAAGTCGTACTGCCCAGTATGGATCCGTCTCTGTTCTGTTTGTATTTACAGTAATTGGTTGAAGATGCGAAGCATCCACTTATTTAAAAAGCAGTTCAGAAAGGTGCTAATTTCCTCCAGACAAATAATCGTTCCCCACAGTCTGGAGCAAGAAGAGTCCTGTTTTCTGTGCGCAGCATTTGGTTTGTGTTAGCTTCATTTGATATACAAAAATAGTTTTGAAGCCATTAGAGGAGGCGGGTCACTCAGGACCCAAACAAACTGCAGTCGACACAGAAGGGCTAACTCTTCAGGTCTAGACTCGGCTGTCCACCTGCATCTCAAGGAGGAAGCACACTCCTTTGAGGATAAAAATGTGCATATTCTGGACAGAGAAGACAGATGGTTTGAAAGAGGGGTAAGAAAGCCATTTATGTCAAGGTTGAAAAACCATCTCTGAACAGAGGGGGAGGTCTGAGACACCACCTATCTCCCACATACAATGCTGTCCTTTCATCTCTCCCTAAGAGATTCAAAGATTTAGCCTCTGAGGATAAACAACAAAGCCATTCACACATGGCTCAAGGAGCCTCCCAATGACAACAATGGGACACTAACGAGGCTAACGACTGTCGTTGACACCAAAGGGTTGCACCCCACCCCGCCTTAATGGGGGGATCGTTTGCCTCACATTAGAGTGATACCGTTCTTGTTTTTGTGGGTTGGTCTCACTCAGGGGATAAATACTTGAACCTAACATCATTGCATTGGACTAGAGCTGTCCTATCTAGTCTGGTTGCGTACGAACTGATGAAGCCTGCTCGGATGAGAGGCGAAACGTCTTCTAAGACAAACTGACGAGGTCCAGTTGCGAACGATTGCATGTCCTAAAGCAAACTGCAGTCGAGTGAACTGTGCTAACAGCCTCAGCTTCCGCTGTGTGTGTACTGTACGCCCTTTGAGGTGTCTTCTCTCTGATTTTTCACTTTCTGCAGAACTCATCAGTATGTGGCCCCTTCCAACCACAGTTGGACTAAAAGGAAACCAAAAAGAACCCTTCAAATATCTTTTTGCACCTTATTTTCCACATTGATTTGACAATGAGAAAATTCGACATGTAGCGCGAGGCGAAGAGCTTCACGAAACGAAGCCATTTCAATTTCAAGCATAATTAAACAGCCTCTGCATTACGTCCTAATGGCACACTATCCAGAAGGAATCAGGTAGGCCGATCGCTCTTGAAGGAGGATAATTGTCCGCGGCGTTTCTGTTTGCATGGTTCTGGGACGTGTGCTGACACATAAATGGACCGATGATGAGTTGAGAACTTTTAGCGCTGAGAAACATCCAGTGTTGCTTTGTAATTAACACGGTTAGAAAATGTCTCTGTAATCCGTAGATTCATTTTCTTTGATGCACCAGAGGAAAGTCACTCAATTCATCATCCCCTGAAGATACTGAATGAAATTTTATGAACAGTAATTGAGATTCTAGACCACAAAGAAGTGCACAGACGTAACACCCACCTGGTGCTCTGATTACCGTCATTAGACCTCCCAACGAAAGATAAGAAACAGCACTGCAGTGTTTACAGAGGACCACTGAATTGTGTGTAGTGCTCTGTTTAAGTGGCACTCCGGCCTATCGTCGGGAATCAGAGTTTAACTCGGGCTGGAGGTAAAGCTGTTGCTGCAGACTCATTCAGGCATGTCCAACAGATCTTCAGTAATTTGGTGACCAGAGACTTTGGGGCACCGGAGGCGTGACAGCACCGCAGCTGTGAAAGGGGCTGATTGGGAATAATAGAAGATCAGTGGTTGCTGCAGTGGCCGGCATCAGTCTGAGCCAGCCAGGCCTTTAAATGCAGTTCTCTCCCTGGGAGCACATAGACGGTCTTGCAAATCTACATTGTGGAGGCAATGAATGCCTTGGGGTCATGTTTTATTTTGAAGGTCCTCACACAACAACCAGATATTTCTATACATTATTGCCAGTAGTGGGACAGTTACATTGAGGAAGGAATCAAATGGCACCGTGTGAGACAGATGAGAGATGATTTAGATGCAAACATGCCAGGAAATAGAAAACTGTCAATACAGGAAAATGCTGCTGCTCCCAGGTCTTTTAGCTAGAACTTTTATCAACATTTTATCTCACCATAAAAATCCTGTTAGCATGACTGAAGTTTAACATGAAGCCAACAACCCTGATTCCAAAAAAGGTTTGGACTCATAAATTAAAAGAAACAGACTGATGATTCAGACCCAATCATGATACTCTCACCTGTTACCAATCCACATGTTTACCTGTGGAATGATCCAAACAGGTGTTTTTGGAGCGTTCCACATCTTTCCCAGTCTTTAGTTGCTCCTGTCACAAAGTGTTTGAAACGTGTTGCTGCATCAGATTCAGAATCAGCAGATATTTACAGAAATCAATGAAGCTGATGAGCTCAAACATTAAATATGTTGACTTTGTGCTGTTTTCAGGTGAGTTTCTGTCAAAAAGCAAGTTATCACTTTCTGTTTTATTTTTGTTCTACACAGCGTCCAAACTTTTTTTGGAATCAGACGTTGCAGAATAGTAAAGATCAGAGTTACGTGCTGTTTGTGAATCATTATATTTTATGACTTTTAGAATGAGTTCTTGAAAAGAAAACGAATATGTACTGTATATCTATATATACATCTTGTGTGTGTTGCAGACGTGCCATCATCACCTGAAATTGAACAGGTGGAACCTTTCTCCAGCACAGCCGTGATAGAGTTTGACGAGCCGGACTCCATAGGTGGAGTGCCCATCATCAAGTACAAAGTGGAATGGCGTTTGCTTGGCCAGGATTGGACCAGCATGGAGTACAACGCTGAGGACTGTGAGTCCCTCATCTCTCCTCACCACAGTTAGCTGCTCTGTGCTTCCTGTTGGTAGAAGCACACATAAACATCTGTGTAGTGTCAATAGATTTTAAAAAAAACTTCATTTTAGGCTTTTTTTTAGCATCATAGTTAAAAAAAAAAAACTGATCAAAAACACCTGCGATGACGTACATTTCTGCTCAATGTGACTTCTCTTTTCACTAGCCTACATTTCCCCTGGAAGCCTCGAAAAATATACTTTTAATCAAGCAAAGTGGATGCGAGGGATGTCATTAAATTCTCTCTTCATGCTCAGTCTTTTCTGCGGCGTCTTAAGATGCATCACCTGCATCAGCTACACCTGAGCACCTCTGAAACTATTTGAATTCCTAGCACTCAAACGGTGCATCTCGCCTCTCAAAGAGGAAAGTTCGGCTCAGTCTTCAGCGTCTGTTGACAAGTAACGTCCATAAATCAGTTCAAATCATGTCAAAAGAAGCTAATTGAAACTTTAAACTGCCTCTTAATCATAAGGATTTAACTCTTGGAGCATCAAGGTTATTCACACACTGTGCAGGTGAGCACAGAGAGACTCAGAGGAGTCCTTCTGTGGTGCAGAAAAATATATTTATATAATGTATTGTTTAACTTGGTTAAATTTCACTACCCCTACCCTAACTTACACTTCCTGTTTTCATTGCCCACAGCACTGCAGTGCCAAACCATACATCCCTAATTATTAATATTATCATTATAATTTTGTTGTTGTTGTTGTTATTTTAGGGTCTTTTTTCTTTAAAGTGCATCTTCTATATGAAGGAAATATGAGCCAAAGCTGCAGAAAACACTTCAACAGCAATAACCGCTAATCCAAACATGACTGCAGCTGATGTCAGGAGGAGAGGTGGAGCACAGCGTAGCCTAAATGACAGTCAGCTCAGACACTGACAGGCCCCAGATAATATCCCCGTCCCGCTGAGGGTTTTGTGGCTCTTACAAATCTGGATGGTTCTCGTCCTGTCTGCCACATGGGACGTATCAGTCAGCGTCTGACAGGCTCTGCTGTCAGCTCGAGGCTCAAGAGCCGCCTGTCGTGCAGACGTATACACAAAACAAAACACGTGCACCCACGCACCAACAGGAAATGCTACCAAAAAAATCTCATTGAGCCACATCAGATACTCCACATCTGATCAATTCAACCCTGTCCAAAACACACAGACACTGAATGGTCTGTTGCACGGTGCAGTGCATGCAGCGGTTACAGTATATTTATAGCGTTATTTTTTACATCAGGAATATCAAAGGTCTAGTTATGTAAGCTACAACATGCCAGGGAGGGAGGAAGTAAATTGTTCCTCATACAGAATCATCCATTGGCTTAAATGTGTCAATAAGAAGGCTATTTGAGCTTTAAAGTGTCTCTCACAATATTGTGAACCAGGGCTGCCATCATATGTTTGAAAGCAGTACTGCCAGATGTACATACCACACCCAGTCACTGTGGGTCCATGCAAAGATATCTGCATCTGCAGTGTGCATGAACATGAAGCTACAACTCAGAAGTTAAAGGGCAGCTACTATGATTTATTCTGTACCCTGTCTATTAA
This sequence comes from Chelmon rostratus, assembly GCF_017976325.1. Taxonomy (NCBI): domain Eukaryota; kingdom Metazoa; phylum Chordata; class Actinopteri; order Chaetodontiformes; family Chaetodontidae; genus Chelmon; species Chelmon rostratus. The sequence goes on along the minus strand of NC_055671.1, from coordinate 24,950,887 downwards.
CACTTCACTTTTTATGTTTTATGCATTAGATATGTGCTGCTACATATACGTTCTGTTGTAAATATTAATACACTGGAGCTAAATTTATGAGGCAAACAGACTAAAAATACACATCCTGCTGCAACCATAATGACAGCAGGCATTCTGTAATTTCCATATGGCACAAGTGTGCAGGAGAGTAATGAATACATTGCTATTCTGTCATTTCTGGACCATTTTTTGGTCACAGGCTTAAAGGATAAAGCTGGCGTTATGCTATATTTTTCTTATCGTCAACAAATCCCATGAAAAGACCAAAACCAACAATGTGTTCGTCCATCTATGGCACTAAGCCCCCGAGCCCATTCATTCTTACTGAAAATGCAAGTCCTTAGAAAAACTGGCTGCAAAAACATAGTTTCATTTATTAAATGGCAAAATAATTTCCTGAAAAGCTTGGCAGTGGGTGGCGTAGTTCTGAGCAAACAGGGGTGAAATAAACAGTGTGTTTGTTGGGTCTGTTTTAGAAAATAGGAAGGGACTGACTCAAAATAAATGACAGTGGCTGTGTTCATAGTAATGAAGCAGCGTGCCACTGGTTGGCTCATTTAAGTATTTATAATAGTTTTTGGACAACAATTGAGTTGTATGGCAGAGTGGAATAAACTGTGCTTACGCAGGCCATGAGAATATTTCTAAGAATATTATTGCTGGGATTCCTCTTTTCTGTGACTTTTGCCTCTAAATAGTTAATAATATATAATAATATGTATTATAGAGTCTATATATATATAGTCTGAGGAAACAGAGGAACCCTAGAAGAGGAGCAGAAAGACCTCCAGGTCCTTTGAGGCACCCAGCGACCAGCCTGGCACCTCATGGTCAGAAGCCACTGTCCCCCATCATAGCAGAGCTGCCTCTGAGGCCAAATACAACCAGGAGAAACTACTCGGTGAAGGGGGCTTTGGAGCAGTCTGTGCTGGCCACCGCAATGATGACAATCTGCCCTTGGCCTTAAAACAACCAGTCCAGCGTTAGGGGTATATCAGTGTTTCTGGACCCGCTGCTGAGAGTCAAACCAGCAGTGGGAGAGACCAAAGAGAGTGGCCCTGCTGGACTGGTACAATCTGGACGATGAGCTGGTTCTCGTCCCAGAGAGACCAGACCCCTGCATGGACCTGGCAGCCAATATTGATTCAAGATGTTCCAGTCTGGAGGAGCATGATGCAAAGATCATACCATAATAGCAGGTGGATGCTCTCATTGAGACCCACTCCAGACGTGTGTTCCACAGGGACATCAAGATGACTCACATTCTGCCTGAAACTGGCTCTGATGTTCCACCCGTCAGGATTATTGATTTTGGCTGTGGCACACGCCTGACAGACAGGCTGTGCCACAAAGAGGAAGGAACCTGTGTGTACACCACCCCTGACTACTTCCTGGACCAACGTTACAGGGCCGAACCGAGGACAGCGCGGCAGATCGCTGCTGTTCTGTCTCCCCTTCAGCCACAGCATCAGCCTCCAAGCCTGCAGTCTTCTAACTGCCAGGGTTCCCTATTGAGCCTTCTGGCCGAGAAGCCACAGGTGCAGCCCACCTTAAGGAGGCTTAAACACCACCCCTGGCTGATGTGATCCAGTCTGAACCTCCCAGGACCACAGATGAACCTTCAGAATCCCCCCCCCCAGGATCAGCTCCGCTGCAGTTCCCATGTATGGCTCTTTTTGAAGCAGCAGACCATGTTCACGTCGAAGGCTTCGACGTGGAGTCAGCCGCTCTCGTCAGTCTTAATCTTTGACAACGCTGCCGCTTCAAGCGCCCAGCTGTCCGTCTTTGAATTGCCTCACCAGAGGTTTCTGCTGTTTTCCTTGCGTGCGAAGGATTTCCAGGAGCTTTTCCTCGTCTTCTTGGAGAGCTCGAGCTGGGTCGGAAGCTCACTCATACGGGCCTGAACGACTCTATACATGAGACTAATCAATAAATAAGTAATATTAATAATATAATGCTTCTTTTTTTCCTGGGAATATTGCTTCTGTAGAAAGAAGTTCTTCAAACCGTTCCAGTTGATGTCTGCGTATTATTAAAATAACGTTTTGGGAGATTTTTGAAACATTACTGTTGATTTTTGAGCACAACAAATGAAATTCCACTCATTTCCATTGTGTTTGGGTGGTGACAAGAAATCTCACATTGAGCCGCTAACTATAGTCATTTATGCAGCAGGTCGCCCTAATACGTTCAGTGATGGATTTCTCAGACAGCAGCACACGGCCCTCGATGCCGCAGCGAGAACGCACTGCATCAACACAATGATTAACACGCGCAAAGTCGGTTGCGTTTGAAACGATTGTTATGATTTGTGGAGATAACCTTTTGGAGAAGCTAAGGAAGTCGGCGTGTGGTAATCAGCAGTAAATTACTCCGGCTCGGCTGGAAACCTCATCTGAACGTGAACGGTTTCGGCACCGACATCAGTTTCACTGATGTTGGTGTTGTGAATTAATCTGGCCTCATGCTTTTCAGCGGGGTTCGTGCAGCCTCCCCGAGCTGACACTTATGCACGCTTCATCCTGAAACTCGTTCTCATTGAGACGTTAACGTGCAACACATTTAGAATTTTCTCGGAGTCGCTGTAATCGAAAAATGTTTGGGAGCTGTTTTGCACCGGGGCCTAAATTTGTTCTCATCCATGAAATGACCACGCTGAGATATCGCTTTCTGACAAAAGTCAAGAAACACGTGTGTGTATCCTGATTGAAATAATGGAAATATTGAGAATATTGAACATTTTAATTAGGAAGTTCTTTTCTACCTGCTGAGAAAAAACACCACAAGTTCACACTTAAAGGAATTATTTTTCAATAATTGTATTTCAAGCTATTAAAATGCTTCTCGTTGACTGATTTCCGGATAAAAAATTGCTAACTTTACCCAAAATTGCTGCATGTGGCGTCATGCTACATGTGCAGAACAAACACGAATCATCTCAGCCAGCAGCTGTTGACTTTTCCACATCAGTACATCAAAAAGGTGACGTGTGAATATCGAGCAGGAGCAGGAGAGCTTATGGAACAAAAACTTTCTTCAATAACAAGAAGTGAAAGACACAACAGAACAACAGGAGATGCATGATGTAGTTTAAACTGTGCAATGATTGGTAGTGAATGTCACAAAAGCAGGAAGAGAAAGCAAACAGGGAGCAGAAACAAGCCAAAGCAGAGCAAACACAAAGACAATGACAAGGTGATTTCAAAGGTTTATCAGAGTGGAAGCGCTCGTGCACAGACGAGGGAGACGTTTGATTCATGTTCTCATTCTGATTATTAGTGAAAAATAAGACTTTGTGTTGACAAATTTGCTCTATTCTTTATATTTTATGTGGATCCCATTTAGCTTTCACAGAGACGGTTCTTCGTCTTCCACATGAAACAACTTTCAAAATCAAAATGATTCAGCGGAACATGAAAAGGCAAAATGAGAGAACTCATTTCACAAATGAAAAGGAAAAGAAATGTGTGAAAACCACCACAAACAATAGCAGAAACAAAATCACATCTAAGTGATTCATCAGTTTGTGTTTTGAAAGAAAGCCTTGTTTGAGCGTCTCGCTGGTGGACCTGCTGGACACCGTCCACGGCTGCCTCAGTGGTTAAACGCGCCTCACACATTAGCACGAACAGAACAGGAAACATGTCTGATTCCTCGTTGAACATTTCCTGCTCCTTTGTGTGCCCACATGGATTAACACCACCCCGCCTCCAACAGACTTGACCAAGATCACCATCGTTGGCCTGAAGCCGGAGACCACCTACGAGGTCAAGATGTCCGCCATCAACGGCAAAGGTGAAGGCGAGAGCAGCAGGACCAGCACTTTCAAGACCGAGCCCGTCCGTAAGTACCGCCCTCGCCGCTTGTGTCCCCGCTCTCACTCCCACCCCGGTGCTTTGAACCTGACGCTGTTCCTCACTCCACCGCCTGCTCGTGTCCAGCTGAGCCCGTCCACTCCTCTCTCCTCACGCCCCCCCCCCCAGTGCAGACCTTTTCCAGCAAGACCAGTAGGAACGATAATTCACGATGCCACTTCAGAATACAGATTGGTTAAAGTGTTAACTCTGCAGAGGTATAACCTGTGTGTCCCTCATCACTGAACAGCGTGATGTGCCTCGTCCTCGTGAATGTTTGCAGTGTGGAGGCTCACTGCGGCTCCTTCCCTTTCACACACTTCTGCCCTTTTAGCCAACAGCTCAGGTGATTTAGTGAACGCTTTCTGCGAAGTACTTGTGCATTCTCAAGGCTGATTTATGCTCCAGCGTGGCGTGTCGGCTCTGTATTTATACTCCTCAGACTGTGTGCATTGTTAATACAGCAGCCAGAGGTCAAGTCCTGCTGAACACTGTTTATATTTTGTGAAAGAAATGGCAGCTCGTGATGAAAAGCTAGAGGAGGAGGAATCATTTTGTTTAACTAACCGTCCTTGGAAGGAAGTGTGTCACCTTAACAGAACAAGGGAGACACAAGAATGGTTATTTGTCAGGCAGCGGGGGGAGGATTTGACCGTGTTGCGTTTGTTCGTTAACCACCACGACACCGGCAGCGGTTTGCTGGATGTTCTGGAGCGACCTGCCGCCACCTTCAAGTTTCTCTCGGTGAATAATCCGCCGTCGAATCACAGCTGTCTCAGACAAACGGCGTCGTCTTCAACCTCACAGCAAGGAGCAGGTGTGCAACACCTGCCATCACCAATCACAATGTGTCGGCTCCATATAAAGTGTCAACTTTGTGCTTATTTATGTGCACTTACGTTAGATAAGACTTTGTCATGGAGGCGTGAATTAGAACCAATCATCTGATTTGCACCCATCCAGCAGGTGTTTAACGCAGCACCGACTGTTTGCGCCTTCACATTGCGACACGGGAAGTCTCGCATGCGAGAAACAATCGGTGTGATGGCGGGACGTTACAGTGTCCTCGTTCAGCACGTCTGATGGCAGCGACCCTCATTAAATCCAACGTGGGTTGAAGTAAGTCATCAGCAGGGCAGTAGTAATGTGGTGGAATGGAGCAGGTGACGATGAGGTCAGACACTTGTGCTTCATCACATCTTGGGTTTTTCAGCAAAGTAACTTCTGTGATTGGAGACGTCGTTGCTCCGACAAAGACAGGAATCACGGGCAGTCAGACGATCGGAAAGGTTGGAAATGAGCCAACAGTTTATCCAGGTTGTCTTAAACAGAAGGTAAACGGAGGTGAGCACCCCAGAAATGCTGGTAGTAATCCCTCCCTCTGTGCAGGAAAACTGTAGCAGTCTGGGTGATAATTTCACCCTTTGCTTTTGTTTTCTGACTCGGCTGGCTGTGTTCAGGCTCTGTCACGATGCGTTCCCAATTCCCATGTTGTTATTATGGACGTGAACCAATAATGATGAACCAATAAGAGCCAGATTGTGATAAACCATCCTTGAGTCTGCCTCTCCGCTGTGGAGCCGGTTTACTCGGGCCGCAATTAGAAGGCAAAAGAGCTATTTCTCTGTCAGCGTTTCTAATCGGGGTCATGAATAAACCTTTGTTTCAGTTAGGACCAGCCTCCATGCCATGCCTCCATCTGTCCTTTAACACCCCGCTGCTTCACTAGAAATAGCCGCCCTCAGCACCCTCCGTGTTTTTTCCCTAAAGCTGAAGAGAAACTTTGTCCGACTTCAGGATGTTTCAGCAAAAGTCTGATGAGAATGTGTCATTCATGAAAATGTAATGAAAACAGACTTCAGCTCAGATTGTATGAATGCTGTCATTTAATGTGCTGCGTTACATCAGAGCGGCAGAGGAAGACCGTCATCTAAAAACAGTGTTGGGGGTAACGAGTTACAAAGTAATGAATTACTGTAACGATATTACTTTTTTGGGTAACGAAGTAAAGTAACGCATTACTCTAAAAATATCGGTAACTACACTACTTTACTAGACTACAGGAACGCGCTTTTCTGCGTTACCTTGGCCGTGTTTGCCTTTGCTGTGTCTGCCTCTTTAAGTGGCGCAGGAATTATGTGCGTGCGCGACGCCTGCTGCATAGAGATCGGGAGGGGGGGCGAGTGACGTTGCTGCCGGTACGAACAGGCCAGTGGCGATATTCCCACTACTTTAGCTCGAAAGGACAAAAATATTGGAGTGAAATGCACTCTATGCCCAGGCGACAAGCTCCTTTCAACTGCTTCAAAGTCAACGAGCAACCTGTCCAAGCGTTTGTCATCCCAGCATGGCAACTCAAAGCTTGTGGCAAAAAAATCCTCGCCGCTCATCTGCAGGAGTCGACGAGCAGCCGACCCCTTCTAATAGGTACAAGAGTTTGTGATGGCTGTCAGATAAAAGATTTGAAAGACTTTTACTTATGCGATATAATCGTTATTTTGAAGAATAGAGAGAAAAAATGGGATAAAGTTGCACTTTTTGTTCTCTCTGTTGCACTTTGTTTCCTGCATCGTGATAATCGCAACACAATATTTCATTAATAGGTTCAAGAGTTTGTGACTTTGTGCGTTACCAGCTTTATACAACAAACACTAAGTGTTGACAGAGCTATGATGTTTGTCCTGTATCTACTTGGTAAATTAAGAAATGGGAAAGTAAAGTAATAAGTAGTGAAGTTACTTTTCAAATGCAGTAACTAGTACTTTCATTACAATTTAGAGAAGTAACTAGTAATAAGTAACTAATTACTTTTTTTGAATAACTTCTCCAACACTGTCTAAAAACCTCTTTATGAAAACACTTCGCACAACCAAAGTCGCCTCTGAGCTCGAAGTCAGACACCTCGTTTGTAATTTGGAGGCAGGATGATCAAAGAGCCTCGCCGTCGACAGGAAGTCCAGTAAGACGCTGCAGCTGTGTGACGGCGGGTTAATGACGTGGCGGGACACAGTCGCCCTCTTTCATTGTTCATATTTCTCATCTCATTGTCTCTGTTTCTTGTTTCTGTTCGATCGTTTTCTCATCATGGTTTCCATCTGTTCTGTATTCCATCGGACTTCTCAGATTATTCTTTCACAAGTAAGTTTCTTTCCTCCCTGTCTTCTCTGTTGTGCTTGTTCCACCTCCACTGTGTGTGTTTGCTTTACTTTGACTGTTCTCTCTGTATTAGAACATTGCTTTTCAGAGAAACGTGTCATGTAATATAACAATGATCACATGATGTCTCCCAAACCTTGACTTTTCTTCATGTTTTTCTTTCTTCCTACATAAATATCACTGTTCATTTCATTACCTGTTGCACTAATTTTCCAGGCAGCAGTCCATTCTGTTATTCTAATGGTTTGTTAGCAGTGTTGTAGATTGATATGACAGATTTACAGCCTGTAGAAACTGAGTCATTGGTACCGCAGTCCTTAGTGCGACTGCGTCTTCAGCGTTGCTTGCTCGTAACATCTTTCTTTTGGTGTCTCTCTAGTATAAAGTGTAGTGCAGCACTTCAGCCACAGAGTGTTATATCAGGTCTTTACAGACGGTTTTCTGTCTTCAGAGACATAAAAGAGGAATACAGTCGTATTATCATGGTCATTAATGTGAATTAGCATATTTACTTGTAATAAAGTTAAAAGCTGGGCAGCTTTGCACATAAATGGCCCCACACGGAAACATAAGGTTTTAATATTCAGGCCTTCAGTTCCCAGAAATCTTTGATTCAAATTCCCATTTGTGCTCACAGTGTGCTTTTATTCTTCGGCCGGGGACGATGGTTGTGTCTCAGCGGTCAGAAGAATGACTGTAAATAGCCTCCTAGTTTCTGCTGAGGTGCAGGTGGGGGAGAGCTGCAGCTCTCTTTGCACAGAGCTTTTGCTCACTGCTGCTCACGAAAAGGTTTTTCCAAACTGCTCTTAAATCAATTAAATCAATAAATCAAATCTGCAGCATTTACAGTTACAGTTGATAAAGTTCAGAATATTCCAGCCTGAACTTTACGATACGAGTGTGTATGAAAATGCATTGGAATGGCTCATGTTGCCTCTTTTTTTGCTGTTGACATTCGGTTTTGGATCAGTGAGTAATGCGTATATGTGCATTTCTTACAGCACCACCTGTGGGATTATCTTGGCTTGAGGAGAATAATCGTGTGCGTGTTCTGCCTGTATGTGTGCTAAGCCTCAGAACAGCGTAAGGCCGGCCTTTGTGGAAATCTGACGACTTGAAGTAATTGTTGTTGCTGTAAACGAAACCAGGGGTGCCAAAACAAAAGCATGAAAGGAGAGGAAGCTGACACTCTGCGCCCGCTGCCGAACAAATAAGAATGCAGCAAAGGATGCTCGACGAGCGAGTCACTGAAGTCCTTCAAGCACTGCAGAATAGCTGAAAGGCTGCAGTCATTGTTCTTGCTTATCTTTGTTTCCATGAGAAGTTTCTTCAATGCTTGCAGGCATTAGTTCTAATTCTAAGGAAAGTTAGTTCATGTTAAATTGTACTTTGGGGGGATTTGTCCTCAGCTTTTCCCTGCATGTTAACTATGAAGGAGCAGGGGCCACAGTCCAGCATCCAGTGACCAGTTCCTGCTGTGGGGTCAGCGCCTTGGGCCAAGGCAGTCGTTCTTTGCACAGATAGAGATATTCCTTATGGAAATTAAACGTTGGTCTCAGAGTCACCCTCTCCTGCAGAGTTAAGGTTGACGTGGTCGATGGTGCTGCTGATACTCACTGGTCCTGCCGCAGTTCAATGAAAAATGCAAAATACATGTAAAGGAAAGCAAGTTTTTTTGGTTCTTGGTATTAGATTTGAGTTTAATGTCCATGGATATACATCACAGTGATAACAGCTGTTACCACCTGAGCCAGGATCTGCTGTCCCAGCTGTAAACTCACGGTGCTGCATCCTCTCCCCCTCCTGCCAGTTTAAGAATACAGAAGAATACATACCGTACTGAGAAAGGCTTTAATTCCCATTACACAGGATGTCATACAAACAGCTATAAGGTGTCCCTGCTGTTTGCGTCTCAGTGGATGCTGTAAAACAGGAGTCATTGTTCCACATGAGTGTTTTCAGAGAAATTTCTTGTCACCGAGACAGCATGAAAACAAAAGTGACCCAGCACCGAGGAGAACTCCTGCTCCTCTCACCATGTTTTCACCATCTTTCAGTTTCATCAGAGATCCCACCCCCTATCGCTGCCACCAGTATGGCCCGTAGTGAGTATGCCAGTCGCGCAGTGTGCAGTGTGTCTCTTCACCTCTTTCCTGCTTGGCTTCACAGTTAGTGTAGATGTTCATGTGTTTGTGGTGGAGTTCGTAGGAGAGCTCACACCCCCCCCCCCCCCCCCTCAGAGTAAAGCCACAGAAAACCGCAACATGGCTTCAGCAGCTTCGCTAACAGCCTTAAATCCTCATAGAGAATGATTTTACTAACACGTGTCAAAGACACGAAGGTCGTCGTTCTAACCGCCTGATTCTAGTTTACGGCTTAATTAACACAACGCGTGTGTTCGTGAGAATGAGAACACGGCAGGTACGACTCACCTGACTGACTTTTACCTGGTGGAAGTGAAGACGCTGGCAGGTCAGGTATCATGCTAACACATGAACGTACAGCTCGATGGTCGATAGCAGGCTCGTAACACACGACGCGCTCGTGGCTTCTGGCTCCATGACGACAGCTTGTGTTGTGTTTGTGTCACGTAGAATTTACTGTAATTTTCATCAAGCATCTTAAAATATGAGTCGTTCAAGGTCACTAAACACTCATTTAATTACAGACACTCTTTTCTTTCACAAAACACCACATCTGAATGAATGTGGCGTGTAAGTTAGATCACCTTTCTGTAGCTGCCATCTTGGATTGTGTGATGGCAGGAACGTTCGGCTCGTCTACCTTGATTCACGCCTGTAGAAAAAAAAAGGAGGAACCGCCCTGCGAAGAAGCTCTTTCCTCCACTTCCTGCGATCTGTTTCTGCCTCTCATCCATCTACATATATGAGGAAACCACTGTGTCCCGGCTGACTTTGAGAACCCTTCATCGTTTCTCACCATCGTGTATTCAGCTCAGACACAGTATCAGATCAGCTGACATTACAGAGCAGATCACACCAGTCGTGAGGTTTGGACCGCACTCGCAGTAACAGTGCTTGCTGAGACAGCGCGCCTGAACTACACTACCAGGAAATAGACTGATCCAGGCCACCTCTGCCTGTTCAGAAACCTGCACAGCCTCTCAGGTCAGGTCACTGATCAGCAACAGTTACCAGCTCCTGCTGGTATTTTAACGATATTCTGTGCAAACCGATCGCACGTTAGTGTCGACTGTGTCAGCTAGTGTTTTTTATCTGGCCTTCATCCTTTGTCAGCTGTCCCTGTTAGTATTTATCACATTTAGTCAATCTCATCTTGTTGTTTGTCAAGTTTTAGTCAATGAAAACTGTCAAAATCAGGTTTTATCTTCATCATAATCTGATGAAGACCGGAGGTTGACTGATCGAATGCAGCTTTGCAGAAATAGTCTGGTCTCGTCCAGATTCATTTAGATGCTGATGTGAAGTGTTCAGTCAGTTAGTGTTTCAGCTGCTCAGGTGTTAGCCAGGTGTTAGCTGCACGCAGGCTGTTGTTTGTCGCTCGTTAGCTCGCTGGTTTTAGACCAAAGCTGCGACGGCGGCTTTAAATAAACCTGAGAGGAGGCTGAAACATCAGCGCTTCCCAAACAGTTTGCAGCACTACAGTTTCACACCGACACACTCCGGCGTATAACCGACACCTGACACACACACACACACACACACACACACACACACTCGCCAGGCCGCTCATTGTGTGCACACAGCACAGGAAGCAGAACAAACGCTATAATGTTTCACCTCCTCTTTTTTGTCAATGAAAATAAACAGAGGCTTTGTCATTTATTCTGCTCGCCCTTCTCGTCAACAATACATGGAGTTGATGTCATCACTGTTAGCGTTTAATGGCGTCGCTGCCGGCTCGTCATCGTCTCAGTCGTGGAAGAAAAGTTTCACTGACAAACAGATTTAGTCATTTCTGTTCATATATATCTTTTTAAGCAGCCATATCTGACTGCTTATTGCTTTAATTTGAGGCTTTTATGCACATTTTAAAGCAACATTTGAGGTAAGAGTGTGTAAACAAACATGACTAATTGTTGTATTTAACAGCGTTGTTGCTCGTTTTAGTTGAGACCCTCATGTACTGTATGAAACTGTATGTCCTCACTAACTGATTCTCTCCCTTTGAACACACTTTGAATAACATCTGTCAGACGCAGCTCTACATCGGATCCATCTAGAGTGTAGTTGATCACGTATTTGCTCCAGCAGCTGCACTCGGCAGATCGTAGTGGTGTGACGCAGAGCTCGTTCCTCCCGATGTTTCACGTGTTCACGCTGTCGTCTGCTGTGTTTCGTGTCATGTTTATTTGGCTTGGTTTGTATTCCGGATGCTGCCGTTTCCTCTGCTGTGTCTTCCTCTCTCTAAGGGCAGCCGTGGCATCAGAGCTGCCCATCGTTCAAATTCAGATTGGGCATTAACGTTGCTGTGTGAAACATTCGAATGAAAGAAAACCTGTCAGAGGAAAAGCTGATTCTCTGGATGCATGAGGCAATTCTGGATGCACAGTTTTGGTTGCATTTTAAATCCACATCTAAACATGAATCTGTGCATTTATTGATCGATTTTACATGTTTGCACAAACCAAAACTGAAAGTCTGCAGCTGCTTCATACATTCAGCAACATGTTTTTTTCTATGTATTCAAAAAAACCCTCTGTTTATGGATTTCTGTGTTTCTCTCGGTTGTTTGTGTTCCTTTTCTCTCATTTTGTCTTTAACATTCTTGTTCATTTGTTTTTTCTGTTGACATGTTTTCATCATTTCAAATATGTTTTGTGTGTTTCCCATGTGCCCTCCCCCCCCCCCCCCCCCCCCCCCCCTTCTCCTTTATTTTCCTGTCCACCAATCATGTGCGTGCACATCATGTGACTTATGTCATATGGCTCTTGCATGGTGCTGATGATGTCGTCTCCGCTGGCCAACAGAAGGTAATTTTTTTTTGTTGTTGTTCAGTTTGAGATCATGAGCTCAGCAGTGATCATTCAGAAAGCTTCTGTTAGATTAGAGTCAAGGACGAGACATTGAAGCACGTTGTTTCCTTCATCCGCCTTCAGCCTTTTCTGTTAATGCGTAGGAAACATTTCGTGACCAATCACTGCATCACTCCAGCAGCGTTTCATCGTCTCCGTTCATCTTCACACTTTATCTTCCTTCTAGCAAATTTTGATCCTTTTGCTCATTTTTCATTGCAGTCATAAAGTTCTCCTCTTAGTGCCTTCTTAAACATCTGTTCTAATATAATAATGTAAGAAACACACACCAGGGCTGCATGACTGAAGTGAGCGAGCTTGATGGGACTGTTAACTCTTTGACCCCAGGTGTTCTGCTTACATTCACACCTGCATTAACATGCACTTGTCCAGATCCAGATAAGATAACCAGTTAATTTAAACACAAGATTCTTGTGCTCAAAAAGAGGATTCATTCTCAGTGAAGAACCTTGGAGCTCTAATCTGCCTCTATACCTGCCAAAGAGCAGTGATTCCTAACACGTCTCTGGGGGTCATAAGGTGGAAACCTCCCTTCAACAGTGTTTCGCCTACTTAGTCCCACGACACCTCCAGGAGGCTAGGCGGTGAACTCCGGCGTCCCAGAGTCGCCCCCCCTAGTGCCAGTTCACACTGCTCCTACACAATCCAAACAGCACCGCCACGTTCAACTGACCCAGGCCTGTTTAGGAGATGCTCCAGGTAGCGGCCAGTCCCGATGCTACCATTTAGCTAATGCTAATGCTAATGCTAACCGCTAAGAAGAACAGAAGAAGACAATACAGTTCTGATGCTACCATTTAGCTAATGCTAATGCTAAATGCTAGCCGCTACTTGCTAAGAGGAACAGAAGAAGACAATACAGCTGTTAACTGTTAATGTTAACTGCTAGATGCCAATACTAACTGCTAAGATACTATCATACTACCACCGCTTTAGCTATTGTTAGCTGCTACAATGCTACCACAGGCCTAGATGCTACATGTAACTGCCGATTGCCGCACTACCATCATCTCCCCCTGCCTCTCACCAACCACACCAATAAAAGCGGGGTGGGAATACAAACCCTGGTTCGGGTAGGGGGGTAGAAAGTAAAGAGGTAGAGTCAAAGATGAAAGTAGGGATTGGATACAGACCCTTGTTCGGGCAGGGGGTAGACACAGACTGCATGATAATATCAGGTGGGAATCGGGTCTTTGACTTGACTCTTTCGGAGCTCGCTCAGGTATATTTGAAGCTGTTTCTTACAGCACGCCCTTCAACTCTGAGTGAACTACATCATGAAGAAGACTGTTCTCTTAAATGTAACCCATCTGCGAACCCGTTTCCTCATATGGTTGCTCCTTTCCAATGAGGCACCAATAAAACTAAACTTATTTTACTGGAAAGAAAACACGTATTCTTGGAAGCACACCAAAAAGGCCTTTTTTTTTATTTTAGCTGCTTTCAAACACAATGATGCAGCATATGATGTAAAACTAATTGTAATTGGGCTCACACATTTCATTTCATCGTTTCTTTTTTTTAAATATCACTTTGCATTTGTTCCCTCACATTTATTTTCCTCCAAGCTAAGACTGTTAAAGTTTCACAATCTCCTCAATCAGCCTGCTGTGACAGCTGATTAGACGAGGGCTGGTTTAAATGCTTCATTCATTTTCCCTCATTTACAAACGAAACTTATTGAAGAAAACTTTAAAACAAGATTATGAATGAAGAAATGGATTAGCTGGATGAGAATTAGCAGGATCATGTAGCATGTTGTTATTCTGGATTAGTTATTGTAGCACACAGAGTCAGGCACAACAGAGTTAGTACAGTACTTCACTTTTAATCCAAACACTTATGTCTTTTAATTTTTCACACCTGATGTGCTTTTCCTGTTTATATGAAACCTTGATTAGAAAATAAAATCAGAAATACTGTATGTCGGTTTTGACAACACAGTTTTTTTTTTTAATTATAGCTCTAAATTAGCTCCAGGTGGCATTAAAATCTTTCAAAAACCTCACCTTTTTTTCTTTTTGTTATTTCCTGTGTTAAACATCACAGGAGCTTCGTCACAAAGTGCCACTAACTGCAATCTGCATCTCACGCACTGCTAAACGTAGCCGCCATGCTCGCACACGAACCTAACTTTCCTTATTTTCCCCCAAATTAGCTGCTGTAGCTCCCAGTGTTTCTCTGGTTGGATTCACAGCAGCTCATTGCATTACTGCAGCATGCAAGTTTCTTTCCTGTCTCTTGTTGCATCCTCCTCCTCCTCCTTCTTCTTCTTCTGCTGTGTCCCAAAGAAAATGTCCGTCCTGTCTGCATGTGTCTGTCTTGGTCTCACGTCTTTTGGTACTTGCATTTCTGCACAACAACATGATGCTTTTAATTTACTAAATGCAACAGTACTAATAAATGTTCCACATTTTAAAGTAAAGAAAGAGGACAAAAATTCTGAGATAAACCAGAATTTTAACTCAGATTTTAAGGTCAGAACTCTGTGTCCAAGAAACAAGTTGTGCAGGTTAATTTTATATCAGCAACATTCACAGTAATGAGTATAATTCATTTTTTAAATCATTACTTAAAGATGGACAGTGTGTGTTCATTGGTAATAGTGATTTTTGAAGGCTAATCATTAATTTTACATTCTGTTTTTGGCAATAATTCATATTAAAATTGGAAGAAATAGTGCTTTATTATGATTCTTAGCATTAAATAAAGTATCAGGTGGAACTTTGAACCCAAACAATTGACGTTACAAACCTAAAATGAAGATTTTCTGTATATCCGACAGCATGTTTTCAGTAACTCTTCCAGTTCTCAGTTCTGTCCTCTTGTATCTCGGTGTACGCTGGAAGATGAAGGAGGCTGCTGCATCGGGTCGGGCTGCATGTGGATCCACGCCTCCGTCATGCGTGTCAGTCGGGCGTCACGGCCGGTTCTCCACATGTTTCCCCTCCCAGTTTGTAGCAGCGCCCGACTTCTCCAGCCTGCACGGAGAAGCTTCTCATTCTAACAACCCGTTTCTCTGTTTTAGCCTCAGAAAAAACTGCCCTAACCCAGAATGATGCTCATGAATAACAATGCTGAATGTACCAATGTCTACCTGCCACCACGTTCCTGCCGCTGTTACTAACGAACACTGTCTGATTCACTTCCAGCATCTGTCATGCTCGCTCCAGTCTAGTGGAATGCAGTTTTCAGGCAGTGCGCTCAGATGGTTGCAGAGGATCACGATAAAGTGCCTTCATGCATATTAATTTAATTAACTACTAACACTGATGTTTGAAATGCTAAATATTGGCTCTGGAACTGTGAATGCTCATATGTTTTCTGTGTCCTTTTGAAATGTGTGCCGATGCTTTTTTTCTTTACCGACTCAAATGACTCGCCAACAACAACAACAACATACATTCAGATCTGCATCACAGCTCAGACCAGATAAGACAGAACCGGAGCTCTTTTGTTGTTATCGCATTGTTAGCACATGCGGCACGACGGCTGCAACATCATGAGGTAGTCAAATTAATAACATAATAAGGCTAACAAGGTGTGAAACCACCCTGTACATAATTAAAGAGTCTGGGTTGTTAGTCTCCTGCCTTACAGCACTTAGTGTGGCGTGAGGATAAATGTCAGCATCACTACACATGCACACAAAACACCTCAGCCGTCCCTCCCACAGGCCTATGTATATATTATTAGAAGGAATAGAGTAACATGTCCAATCAAGGTCTGCAGGCTCATTATCCAGTAAGCCAGTAGTTATTACTCAGGGGGACAAAGCAGATAATGAGGAGACTGAAGGAGAACAACACCTCAGCCACCGTCTCTGAGGCGGTCCACTGTCCTCTGTCCCATCAGACTCCAGCCAAAATCTGTCTGAGACAATCGAGCAGTCCCTCACTGCAGGCTTCAAAAGGGAGTTTACGACATTCACTCATTTCCTTTAAAAAATGCTCATATTAGCATCGTCTGATCTTACTCGCCTATGAGCAGGAGGACGCTGTCAGTGCCGTAAAAGGATTCATTTGACCGTTTCCTGATCTGCCACTGACGTAGCTGAAGTTTGGTTTGGGCACAAAAACTACTTGGATACCGGAGAGATCATAATTTGGGCTAAAACATCTACTTCCCTGATGTTCAGGAAATACTGTCTTCATGGTTAAAGAGACAACAATGACCGCTGATAAGCAGGAAACAAGCATCCGTCCCAGGTTGTCATGGCAGCTAACGAGGATCAAAATCCTGCATCATGCTCCACCTCTCTGTCGCCCATTCACCTGTTCCGAATAGTTTCTCTAACAATTTCTAAAAACAACTCCCATCTTAATCCTCAAAGCTGTGAACTCCTTCCACCCGCCTCTGGAGTCTGCGGGGGGGGCGACAGCTTGAAATCAAAAGACAGATTTTGGTGGAGTATCTCACAAACCAGACCTGACGTTTGTTCTTTTATCTTTAAACTCAGCTGTTAAGGGATGAGAATATTGACACCACAGCAGCGATCTGGCTGGTAGAACATCGATGCTGCATGCTAATCCTTTAGCATAAACTGCGTAATGTGCATTGTGTTTCATGTCATATAGACAAGGCATGTTTTAAAAAAATTATACCATAAATTAACCCAAACAGTAATGTGTGTGTGTGTGTGATAGAGCTCATCATTATGTTTAATTCAGTCACTCTCTTAGATCTCTTTTAAGATAATTAGCATTTTGTTCATATAATCGTTGACATCGTGTTGATGTCATGTGATCGCTCAGACACGAGCGTCACCGTCACATGTCGTCATGGAGCCTGCTGTCGCTCAACACATGAACAACATGCAGCTCTGGGTGGAGTGTTCTGCAGGGATTTGATTTTATTGTCTGTTCTCATCCTTTAACAGCTTAGCATGACAACGTGACGGCACAAAAACTCTCTGTGTCGCTTTAGGACAACAGAGGATGAGAGCTTTAATCACACTGTGATTACCGCTCCCACGTCTGCAGTGTCCTCTGATTGCGACGCTTGTTACAGTTTGAAGAAAAGCCTCTTAAAACAGCGCAGGTCAAACTGGCAATCAAATTGAGTTTTAGCTTTGCTGACCTTGAACACACAAACACACTTGAACTCAGAGGAAGCGCAGGCTAAAGATGGCGCTCATTCAACAGTCGCATTAATGTCAACTGATCACAATTCATTGGTTTGTCCCGTGTAGGGGAACCCAGTGCCCCCAAACTGGAGGTCAAGGTCCAAAACAGGGGCAATTCTCTGAAGGTGAACTGGATCAAGCAGGACGATGGCGGTTCCCCAATCAAACATTACCTGGTCAGATACAAGGCTGTGAGTATTCTGGGCGAGGAGGTAACCTGCCACCACTTTGCTGTTTTGCTTTTTTTTGCTTTTTTTTTGCTTTATTTCTTGAAATGGTTTCATAAAATCTGGTGAGGAGAAGCGTTTGGAAATGCTCACCAAGCTAGGGAACAAACTGGACAGGAAGTGACAGTGTAGACCAGGCACACCAGGCCAACCAATCAACATCAAGGGTTCACTTAGTTATCAGCTGAGATCTGAGATCTGAGATCAGCTGATTAATTGATTCCAGCCTGGTGTGCTCCTCCTTGGTTGGAACAAAACCTGCAGCCACACGGCCCTTTATGGAATCAGTCTGACATGCCTGGTGTAGACCAACCAATCAGGAAGCCACAATCCCTCACTGGCTTCCCATCATTGAATGCTGTGTTGCAGTGTTGGATTGAACGGCGAGCCACAGGGACCCCCGCCAGGGACTCAGCCTAGTTTTGGTCCGCTGTGACAGCCAGCCTCAGTGTGCTGCCTTCAGTCACTGCGACAAATCTGCGTTCAGTGCAAACACGTCCGCCTCCGTCCTCGCATTTTAGTGTGTCAGCTGACTGCTGGTTAAAGAACAACGTCCCCTGTTATATTTTGTTATTTTCTCCCAGAATGCTCTTCTCAGGCAGACTTTTGGAAATACTTTGTATATTTAAACTGAAACCAGAAGCTATGATCCCAAATGAATGATTTTCCCCCCTGTTGGGACTGTGTGATTATCCTGAAGTTCTAAATTAATTTGATTCTTTTCCGTTTCAAATGCTTTTTGTCTTGTGCTAAAAAGGCTCTGCAGATTCTTTTGGGACGCTTTAGCTGCTTAGTTTGTGAAGTTATTAACCCTGTAAGGCCCAAATACCCCCAAAGTTTGCAGGTTGTGTGAGTTCATGGCCTGATGGCAGTAACATTGCAGGGTTAAACAACAGGACCCACTGACTGACTAAAATGGTCTTAAAGAACAAAACAAGTGCAGATTTTTTTGTTATACCTAAAACTGATGTTGTAATTTTGCAACAGCGGGCCTCACAGGGTTAAAGAACAATGTTCTCCTTTCAATGTCCTCTTCTGCACAATGACTCATTTGAGAATGGGATCGTTCTCACGTCTTCTAGAATGATCCTTTTCTTCTGTGCCTCACTTTGCTTCCCGGTTGTGAGTTTTGTCCCCTCTGCATTCTTTCCTCAGAAGCATGTATCTGACTGGAAACCGGAGATCCGCCTGCCCCGTGGCAGCGAGTATGTGGTGCTGAGCGGCCTGGACTGGAATACAGAGTACGAGGTCCACGTGGTGGCAGAGAATCAGCAGGGCAAGTCGCAGCCAGGCATCCTCTCCTTCAGAACAGCTACAGAGCCCACCACCATCCCAGGTACTATTCCCATCATCCCACCCCGAGCATCCACACACACCAGCCACAGCGCACAAAGGCTCCCACCGTGACCACAGAGGCTCAGTTATTTATTCAAAGCTTGCTGGCTGAACGGTCTGACATGGTGTTTACTACTGTTACTGTCCTGATTAGTCCACAAAGTGGTACAATACGATCCTTTATGGCTTATTATGGCCTGTGCAGTAGGTTTGAAATGACAGGAGGCAAAACGATGTGAAGTGAGCACGAACTCTGAATTGAATCTGAGGTGTTTTAGTCATGAATAATCAGAAGAGTGAAAGGATTCGATCACAGCAGTGTGAATGAGATGTGGCATCATTGTTAAAGTAACGTTACATCTAGAAAACTAAACCCTTGTTGAAGATGGATGTTGGATTATGTTCCTCTGCAATAGTTTATGATTACAGGGTTTCTCTGCAGCATCGAGTAGAAATATAAGATGCTGCTTGTATGTTAAGGAGCAATCGTAGAGAACAGTTTAACGGACTGGATATTAAAATCAGGATCAGAATCAACAGGAATTTGGCTCTAAAGAGACACAGAAAGGTGTGCAGCTAAACAATGACAGCAAAGCTACCAGCTCATTTCGAGCGCCATGTGTGCCTCACAAGGTGGTGAAAAGCCAAACTTTCACGTCAGTAACGATGCTCAAGCTGTGACTTGAAGTTGGGTCATCTGAGGTTTATTTGCCTTTTCCCGCTGCCCTGTCTCGTCTGTTTGTTTCCAGTTATGTCCCCTCCACCTAATCCTTTCCTCATGGAGACGTATATTCCTCTGTTTTTCATGCCTGGACCACCTTATTTGCATTTTAAAACATGCTCACTTCACAAAATTTCACAGGCCAGGCTGCACAAGATCAATGGCAGCCACTGAATCCAGATGACGAGCAGAGACATGCTCGCTTTATTTTTCCTCGTCCTCGATGCTCTGCCGCTGCAGATAACACTCGGCATCGCGGCACTCTGCTCTCAGCAGCTCCTGTAAAGCAGCTGTTAGTGCTCGAGTTCAGTGAGCAACAAAGTTGGACCAGATATCAGTCAGCCCCAGAGCTCTTTGTCCAGTTAGCATCAAATATTTCTCACCGCAGGTGGTCACGGCCGGCCTTCGCTCTGTTGTTGTGTTGTGTGTGAGGTGCACATTTTAACTTGGGCTGCCTCCCCACTGCACTATACCTGAGCTATAAGACGGGTTAACCTTCTTTCTCATCCAACTGTCTTTTTGTCTTCTACTGTCAGCTTCTCTCTCTGGATCTCCCCGTCTTTCCTCTATCCTCACCTTCACTTTCCTCGTTTTAAATGTCAAGTGAACATCAAGGAAACTTTGATAATTTAATTTGCTAAAAAAAAAAATGACAGAAAAATTCCTAACTGGATTTGGTGCAATTTAATTGGTCCGTCACATGTCAGGTTTCTGACAGATGAGAAACATTTCGGAGAAAAATTAGAGCAAACTTAATCATTATTGATCATTTTTGGGGAATACCTAATGTTAACCATCATCTCATGCCTCAAAAGCCAATGAATGTCCTGTAATATTATAGATATAATACACACATGCTGAGGCGCACAGTCTACCAACATAAGGAGCGTGATGGAGCTGTGATGGAGCCTTGAATATAACATTTCTGGAGGTTGTGGACAGATTTAAAAAATATTTCAGAATGGCTCATCAGTTATGATTAGTTTAGTAATTATGCTCTCTGGCTTTGTTTGTGAGGCAAAAAAAAACTGCAATACAGTAAGTAAAAGACAGAAACATGTTCTGCAGCTCCTATTCAAATAATATCTGCTGAACACTACAGTGTTCAGGTGTTTCACAATGTTTGTGGAACTAGATATTTGTGACCGGATTGTAAAGTTTCAGTAAGAGCTACAGACACACAGCAGGAACAACAGAAAGTACTGAGAGACAAACTCACAGGGATTTGCTGCCAATAAGAAAAGTATAGAATAAGAGCGGCTCTATCCTTTAAACTCAGTGTAGATACAGACATGATCCCTCACTGGCTTCTCACCAGTGAACATGAAACACATTTTTTCCACATTCTCTCTTCTTTGTGTTCTTTCTATCAGCCTCCATCTCTCTCCTTCCACTGCCAGGTTTAGTGGGTCTCGCAGTTCAGGGTCCATGACTGCCTGAATATACAGTGCGTGGCCTCGTTGGGTGGGGATGCAGCCCTTACAGTCTTTGCATGGTGCCACTTCCAGCTGGATTAATTTTGTCCCTTCTTTACTGGAGAGCCTAAAAGGCAGCGGCTGCCAGTGCATGGCCATAAAGAAAGCAGTTATTTTCTTTTTTTATGCGCTTGCTGGGCAACAGCCATATAGCAGTGGGAGGTTTGGATCACTTATGATACCACCAGAGCAGAAGTTCACATGGGCTTCATCCAAGTCAGTCCCCCTTTAACTCCCGTACTCATTTCTTTTCTTTTTTTTTTTTTTTTTTTTTTTTTTTTTTGGGGGGGGTGTCTCGAATTGCTTCCAGTTGCTGTTGTTTTTCCTTCACTTCAAGGCACGTGGGAAATTGCTGAGGTGTATTTTTAGCTGCAGCTCGATATCTGTAGGTTTCACAGCTGTTGGCTTGAAACAGCTGCTCTTTTTTTTACACATATCGAGGCTCTTATGCACCTAATTGGCACTGTGACGCAAATTGTGAAAGCGGCGTTGATCCGAGGTCGAGTTTCAAGCTGTTTAAATTTGTTCTCTTGTCCGTGTGTGGAGCACGAGCTCAGAAAGGAGTCACACAAAATGCCACAAACATTTCGACCAAAGTGGTTTGAATGTATCTCAGAACGAAGGATCTGAAAACACGTCCGTGTTAAATCACCTCCTCTTTGGAAAAATGATCTGTGGAATCTGCTGTGTGAAAAACCCTTTACAGAATTTGGCTCCCTGGTCTCTGCAGGTCCAGCTGGGCAGCATTTGCATGCCGCAGACTCACAGGAGGCAAAATGCTGCCCGGCTGAAGAGACATAAAACAACAAAAAAACGTCGGTCAAAATCAACAGGCTTTGTAAATTTGCTGATGCAGATACAACAG
This sequence comes from Chelmon rostratus, assembly GCF_017976325.1. Taxonomy (NCBI): domain Eukaryota; kingdom Metazoa; phylum Chordata; class Actinopteri; order Chaetodontiformes; family Chaetodontidae; genus Chelmon; species Chelmon rostratus. The sequence goes on along the minus strand of NC_055671.1, from coordinate 24,929,082 downwards.
TGGCAGGTGTCGACGACTGATCCATCCAAATCTCCCCAGCTAAGGTTGACACTGGAGTAAAACTACAAATATCGGCTATTAACTCCTGCAGTTGTGATAACATGAGACCACCCATTCATCCATGTCATAGATCTGACCTTCATAACCAGCTTCTGTCGTGGATGTGTAGTTGTGCATGGGCCGCTCTCCCTGCCATGACCAGTGGTGTAATGGTACCTGAAGAAGTGGCTCTGCTGCGGATGCCGCCACACCTTCTTCTCTCTACACAATCACACCAACCAGGACTCTGCTGCAGCAGCAGATGTCACGTAGCACTGGAGGATCACATGAGGAAACCAGGTGTTAGCCAGAGTCACAGTTACGCTGTTATTTAACACAAAGGAGGTTTTTTTTACCTGATGTCAGCTCTTTTGTTACGCCCTTAGTATCTGTGTCTTTTCGGAGATGACTCTTTTCCAACATCATCTCTTAGAAATGTCATTTGTATTCTGCTAAATTGCAGCAGCAAATCGGTTTTGAAGGAAACATAACGGCGCCTGAATTACAGCTTGATCAGCATAATGAGGAAATGCTCCTAATGAGTGCATCTGCAAAGTTGCAAAATGGAAATCATAACGTGAGTTGCACCTAATTTATGAAGCTAGTGCTGCTATTTTCTCTCTAATGTGTGAGTCTTGCCTGTTGCAGTTTTACAAAACAATTAATTAATCAGAATAAAATCCTTGTGTCATAATTACCAGATCTTTTTCTGCGTGGTGCTGCTACAACAAACCGATCCAGCGTCACTGCTCCACAGGGTTAAGAGGCAGCTGCTGATTGGATGTTGACGTTATATCAGTTAATATGCCACCCTTCAGCTCACACACATAACAAAGTCTACAGGCTCATTTCTGTCCATAGTTTCTCCATTGATGATCTAATGGGGGAATTAATGAGACTTTCGGACCAGGTTTAGGCCAGGCATGCGCTTGCATTACGTGTGCATTACACCACTGGCCATCAGGAATGGGAGATAAGAGCCTGACTCTGGTGGATGTGTTCCTGCATCCAGGTCTTCATCTGTCTTCTCCTAAACGCTGCCATAATCTGCACCGTGACTCATTAAAAACACAGAGCCTTAAAGCAGAGGGGTGGGACTGTCGCGTCTTTCAAACGTCTTCCTTTCTGTTGTAATTCTCCATTAGCGTCATTTCTGTGACCCACCCCCCACCCCGCCCCGCCCATGCCCATGCCTGCCATGCACCGTGTGTCATTTGCCGTGCTACTAACATGCTATGACTTCTTTTTACTTTGATCCTCAAACTTAGACTTCCTTTTTTATTCCTCGATTCAGTCTCTAATAACCTTTCAGGCTTGTATTTCTGTATTTCTGACCTTATTTTTCTATCTCTCCCTGTTTTCCCTCTTTCTCTCCTGCTTCCCCTTTCTCCGTGTCCTCTTCCTGTCTTCATGTGTGATCTCCTTGGGCACCTATGGACCATGACATTGCCATACACACAAATTTCTTTCTCTATTTTTGCTTCTGTTTTTTTTTTCCTGTCACACTTTTCTGCTATGATTATATCATTCAAAAAAAAAAAAAACTGTGGATGTTGAAATATGTATTTGTCATCTGTGGTCAATAACCTCAGCTACCCTCGGTTGCCGATGTGTGACGTACAGTCTGGCAGCTCTCCTGCTGTCCATGCTGACTGTGCTCTGGCTCTCATAAACTGATTTTGTTCAAGGAGAAAGAGGACAGTCTGAGCCTTTGAAATCTTTTGGGCCCAGACTCCTTTGCTTTCTATGCCTTTTGACCCTTGTGCAGCCACACACAAGATAAAAAAAAAAAAAGATGAAGAGTCAAGACATTGGTTTCATGAAGTTATTACAGGGTGCTCAGTACTTGCATCATTCTCAAATTTTGGGGATTTGAATTCTGTTAATATTTTGTTTCCATCTGTTTTCATGTTGTGTATGAATAGATCCAGAAAGGGAACATTTTAGAGGGTTTTGTTAATGTTACAAGTCGGACTTGGGTGCTCTGTTGGGTTACAATGTCGACAAAGTGAAGCCGCTTTGTTTTAGATATGATTAGTAACACATTCATAATGCCTTAATGTGATCTTTAGAGGGGTGATAAAAAGAATAATTATCTCACACTGTCTGATTATGTGTCTACAACGTGCTAACCGGAAATGGCAATTATAAAGAGACTTTTATTTTGGAATTTATTGCCTATTAAACAGACACATCATTCCACTGCTGTGTCACAAACGACATAAAAGCATGAACACTGCATGAAAGCTGACACGAGGCATGATCCAGTATTCATGAATGTGCTATGCAGCTGCTTTGAAGCTCCCCAGTCAAGCATTATGAATGTGTTAACCGAAGAGTACAAATGCTGTGCCTAATTTCTGTGTTTTGGATACAAGCTTGAAATGTCCTGCGAACAAAATGAGGAAGGATGACATTTGCAGAGAACTCCGGTACTGGTTATGGTCAGAGTATTCATTTTTCAAGACAGTTTATTACTTTTCGACATTATAATATGCTCACTTTCAAATTCATTGTTATGTAACCGCCTCGTTAGGAAAGGACGTAAGGTTGTGCAGAAAAAACTAATCATGTCTGTGACAAAGTGTACATACTCTTTTCAAACTGACCTTCAAGAAACCTACAAGAAATCAGCTGTTTTTTTGATGGTTCATGTTCTCTTTTTACCTGAAAGCAGAGAAATGTCTAAAAAACGTAACTGCAACAGCTGTCAAACACTAAAAATTTCATTTTCAATAATGTGAAATGATTCTATTCTCTGAGACATTTTTGTAAGTACATATCAGTGTGTTTCCATGTAACCATTGTAGGGTTGAAATAAATTGTGTTTCTTTTTCTTTCATGAAAGTAACAGCTTTCTGAAGCTTTAGTGACTTTAACGTACTGAGATGTGTGACACAGCGCTGACTTGTACTGTCTGTTTAAGGTCTGGATTGTGAAGCTGATTTTAGCCCTTTTTTTTCTTCTGGAGCTTTAACAAAATGTCTGTATTCTGCATTCAGTGTTGCATCACACCACACGACTGTTAAACCCAGATGTTGAGCGATCTGAAGCCTGGCTGCAGCCTAATGAGGAGGATACAATATGCATTTTGAACAAATGGTGAACTCTGTACAACATATAGAGGCTTTGCGATTATACAAGACTATTTTTTTGTGAAACTAAAACTAGAAACTTTCTAATTTCGAGCTACCTCAGCTTCTGTTTCTCAGTTTGTTTTTGCACAGAGGGATTCTTAAATATAAAAATAAAACAAAAAAGATGAGCGGACACAGCAGAACGAGTTATCCAACGAGCTAAACATTAGAAAGGAAATCATTACGAGGCTGCACCAGCTGTGGGTACGTTCAGACGCAGCCTGGGAGCTTCGCTTCTGACCGAGGATGTTTAAATATTACAACATTAAATAGTTCCAGTGAAGACGTGAGTGAAAACTTGAACCTTACAGCACGTAAAATCGCCTGGAGCATCGTTTTAAAGGTGGCATACTACTCCTGTAACTGTACTCAAACTACACCTGTAACTACACACAAACTACTCCTGTAACTACACACAAACTACTCCTGTAACTACACACAAACTACTCCTGTAACTACACACATACTACTCCTGTAACTTTACTCAAACTACTCCTGTAACTACACACAAACTACTCCTGTAACTACACACAAACTACTCCTGTAACTACACACATACTACTCCTGTAACTTTACTCAAACTACACCTGTAACTACACACAAACTACTCCTGTAACTACACACAAACTACTCCTGTAACTACACACAAACTACTCCTGTAACTACACACATACTACTCCTGTAACTTTACTCAAACTACACCTGTAACTACACACAAACTACTCCTGTAACTACACACAAACTACTCCTGTAACTACACACAAACTACTCCTGTAACTGTACTCAAACTACACCTGTAACTACACACAAACTACTCCTGTAACTGTACTCAAACTACACCTGTAACTACACACAAACTACTCCTGTAACTACACACAAACTACTCCTGTAACTATATCAAACTACTCCTGTAACTGTACTCAAACTACTCCTGTAACTGTACACATACTACTCCTGTAACTACACACAAACTACTCCTGTAACTGTACACATACTACTCCTGTAACTACACACAAACTACTCCTGTAACTTTACTCAAACTACTCCTGTAACTACACACAAACTACTCCTGTAACTTTACTCAAACTACTCCTGTAACTACACACAAACTACTCCTGTAACTGTACACATACTACTCCTGTAACTACACACAAACTACTCCTGTAACTGTACACATACTACTCCTGTAACTACACACAAACTACTCCTGTAACTTTACTCAAACTACTCCTGTAACTGTACTCAAACTACTCCTGTAACTACACACAAACTACACCTGTAACTTTACTCAAACTACTCCTGTAACTACACACAAACTACTCCTGTAACTACACACAAACTACTCCTGTAACTGTACTCAAACTACTCCTGTAACTACACACAAACTACACCTGTAACTACACACAAACTACTCCTGTAACTACACACAAACTACTCCTGTAACTGTACTCAAGCTACTCCTGTAACTACACACAAACTACTCCTGTAACTTTACTCAAACTACGCCTGTAACTACACACAAACTACTCCTGTAACTGTACACATACTACTCCTGTAACTACACACAAACTACTCCTGTAACAGTACTCAAACTACGCCTGTAACTACACACAAACTACTCCTGTAACTACACTCAAACTACTCATGTAACTGTACTCAAACTACTCATGTAACAATACTCAAACTACTCCTGTAACTCCACACAAACTACTTTTGTAACAATACTCAAACTACTCCTGTAACTACACTTACAGACAGCAGTAACGGACGCTGTTCTGAGAATAGTGCTTTTCACTGATTGGCCACAGGAAGGACAACACCTGAGTTCATTTGGACCAGAGGAGTTCAGAAGGATGAATGCTTCGTCTCTGTGGTTCAGCCAAATATCAGCACAGCTTCAGTACCAGGCTGACTGGTGTCAGTTTAAGAGAGAACGTACGTACGGTGGTGCAACGAGCCACAGATGTGTCGCGGCAACGCAGCTAGCTAACAAGCTAGCATGAGCTCAGCATGAAATTAATATATTCAGTCAGAAACAACAAAGAAATTAATACTATTTCATCCAAACTAAACTGTTTTAGTAACTGCTTCTGAAACAACCCGTACGAGTTCTCTGGTCTGAATGATACTGGCAGGACGACTGTTTGTCGGGTTAGAAACCAGTGCTATAATATGCTTCATCAGCCCTGACACCCCCCTTTGTTCTGTGACTCTGTGACAGACTAGTTCCACCTTTGCTGCTGACAGTCAGGAGTCATAATTCCTACGTGTACGTTATTGAGGTAGACTTATAATAAATTTAGAAATTTAAAAAGCTCTTCTTTAACGCTGCTAACCAAGATTTCGAAAATGTCCGTCAGAGTGGAGGTCAGTCAAAGCCTTCTGTACAGTTTCCATTTGTTCAAACATTTGTTCTCCACTAAAGTCCTGCAGAGTCGAGAGCAGTGAGAGGATGCAATGCATAAATGAAGAGTCCAGAATCACCCACAGCCATGATCGACAACAATTCAATGTGAGACAATAAAGCACTGATTCATTTTGAGTAATCAGACAGACGTGAATGGTGACTGTTTTCTCTGCATTATGATGACCGGTGATAAATACTTCAGCATGGTGTTGAAATACGGACAAAAAGAAAAAAAATCATTCACTTTTATAATATTTTTGTTGCATCCAAATGATCAAATGTCAAAGGCTCTTCCGTCTGGTTGCAACCTTTGAAATGGGCTTTGCAGGAAGGCTGAGGTGAGTGCAGATCAACAGGCGCTGCCTGCGACTCAGGATGCAGAAGCACCATTAAACTTGCTCCCTGGCTTTGACATTATACGCCCGCAGGTAGAATAACATTGATATGTGGTAAAGCCCTGCCTCCCCAAACAGGAATGAGAAGACAGATGAAGAGTTATATTGGCTCAGACAAAACAAACACCTGTCCATCCTTCCTTCCTGGGTTTGGATCTAAAGAGAGTATCGTATCCCATCGCTTTATTATCTCTGGCACTGCCGTTTAATCTCAACTAAATTGTGTCACAAGGATAATAAGAGCTTACGACACCCTTGAGGTGTTCTTTGTCACTTGTTGGTCCCTCCTGTTGTTCATCAGCGCCTGCTGAGTAATGATAGTGCTGATCAGTGCTGAGTGATTTTCATTTTTGCTAATCAGGATCTTCATCTAAGTGTGCGCCTCAGCCTGGCTCGCGCTGCATATAAACCGAATATTTCTCGTCCCCGAAGCAAACGGCGGCGTCATCCGCCGCATACAGACTACAGCGAGGGCTTCTGGTGTAGTTCAGGAGTGTGAGACCCGCTCTCTCTGCGTAGCCTCAAACGCCGTCAGCTGGATGTGGTTAATGAGACGTTTATATGGATACAATCAATTAAAATCAAATCAGCAGATTTATTTAAGAGACGAAGCAAGTTGTATTTATTCTGTAATCTAATGTTCTTTCACAGTTTCTCGTGTCTTTTATCTTCTTAATTGTCATTTTTTCCACGACAGAGCTCTTTGTTACAGAACACTACACGTTGTTTTTCTTTTCTAATCAGATGCAATCAGATGGAGAGAACTCTGACTGAAGGATTTTGCATAAAGCAAAAGCATAAAACAATCAGACAACCTGTAATAACCATCTCTGTTTAGCAATATTGTCCCTCTGGATTAAATGAGATATATTAGAGTTAAACTTCTTTCTAATGCTTCCTCCCTTCATCCCCCCCGTACTTCATCAATATGAGTCAGCTATTCGTATCTTTTCAAGTCAATATACACATGAGTTTTGAGCGCGTGTTGCCTCACTAGTAACTGAAATCTTCATTTAAGTGTGTGAAATCCCATCCAGCCACACACACACGCTTTCCTGCATGAAGAGTTTCCAAAGATCTTAATCAGTCAGAGAGGGAGTCAGATGTCAGCATTGCTCTGCTTCCCGGTGCCCAGACAGGAAAACACAGTCTGGGGTTGGTGTTGTTTTAACGGTGGTGCAGTGCCACACTGTGGCAGAGCTCCGGTGGAGGAACTGTATCGAGCCAAATGAGGTCAATGCAACAACCAAAGAAGAAGAACCACAGAGCAGAAGACAGTAAAGAAAAAATAACCGTTTATTATAATAAACAGCTGGATTTGAAGATGCTGAAGATGTTTTCACTGTTTGAGAGGCTTCATCAGTGGCGGGGCTCTTTTGACGAGTCCTTCAGGTCACGGCCGTCGTGTGAGAGTCATCACAGATTTAGGAAGCGTCCCAATTCCACGAGACGTGTTTATTCAAAGTAGATTTTAAGGATTTTCAAGTGGAAAAACTGAAGTATACTCCAACCAGTCAGTCTCCACACTAAAACATGTTTCTTTTTTTTCACAAAGCAAACAGAGAAGCTGCTCGCAGCAACACAAGATTAAAACAGTTTGCTGGTGGAGAAATCCAAAAAAAAAACCTCAAACCATGTCGCCTGTCAGTGTGCAGATTCTGTTGTTTCCTGTTTGATTCCTCGTAGCCTCGAGGACAAAATGAGGTGACACTTACCTAGTAGTACATAGTCTGCATCATTACTGCAGCATAGAAGTGGGACCCAGCGTTAGGGCTCTGGTTCAGATTGGTTTTATGCACCTTTTGAGCACGATGGCGATGGGCGGGGGATTCCTGGTTGGAGCAGCAGGCTGGTGTTTCAGTCCCCTCCTTTGTTCTGCAGGACTGCTCCAGTTTGACACTAATGGCCTGTTTTACACCTCTGTCAAACCATACGTCCTCTCTGTCCAGGATGAGGACAAATTAGGCCTCAAACTGTGTTTCTTCTGCTGCTGCGGATGGGCGAACACTGCGCTGGCTCCTCTACAGCGTGTTGAGCCATGCATGTGGGTGTGTTTGGTGTGCAGATGTGCACAATCCTCACTGCACTCCGTAATGATCTGATGGTGTTTCACCAGGATGAGTCCTGCTAGCACACAAAACTACTTCTGCAGTCCAATGAATAGTTTCTTTTAGATTTGACAATGCTGTTAAAGGCTGCACCAATCTGTCACCTGTGAATATTGTAGACCTGTCGTGACGGGACGTCATTTTACGCTCGTTTTCCTCAAATTCAGCCCGGCGTGTTTGGGATGTTTCAATCTGAGCCTCCACAGTGATGTGAGGCGAGTCTGTCTGCGTTCTGTTAAAATCAGCAGCCCGTGTTTGAATGCATCTTCCGGTGCTATAACGACATGTAAATTACCAATATAAAGATTTTTCATCAGTATACCAGTAGACGAGTCTGGCAGGCTGCCGATGCTGGACAGTGACCAGTTAGAGATTTCTCAGGAATTCGTGGGTTTCAGTAAAATTGAAGCTTATCACATGCAGTCTGTTATCAGCACTCTTCTGGGGAACTGGCTCAGTATTGTACCTGACAAGCCTGTAAAGAGAAATGTTTGTGTAGTCCATCCTGACACGTAGATTTGTGGTTTCTCCCTCAGTGAGAGCACTCGGTGAGAAAACCCCCCGCGGCACTGAATACATGCCACATGATTTATTGCGCCTGTTAAAATGCAAATGAAGCAACGGGTAAAGGAAAAACAAGTGTTGTCTGCAACACTGTAGCCGTCTGTAAGTACACGGAGCTGTGACACGCTCCCGCTATTTTGATCACAGCCATCAGAGAAAATTAAGGATTGCATATTACAGCGCAGCCGAGGAGACCAAGATAGTGAAAATAAATGAAATGTCGAGACTGACCACGGGCTGTGCTCTCACTCGCGAATGTATCTGTCGCATAAGTGCAGTAAACACAAACATGATATGTTGGAGAGGCATGAAAAATAATTTAAAGGAAAAAGTTATCAGTCATTGCGAAGCCTGTGGCACCGTGGCCGTCTGCGTGTCCAGAAGTGCAAATCATCACCGAGTCACCGAAGGCCAAACATCTGCAGGATTCTGAGAGACGCCAGTTTTCAAGTCTGTATATTAAGACCCAATATGTGTCAACAACACTGTCCCACTTCAAAGGCCCAGAACGTCACGGCCGGCGTTTGCCCTCATTTGTGTCAGTTGTTTAATGGTGCCTTCAGGGCACTGCCTGTCAACTCGTAAAGTCTGGAAATTTTACATGTCACTGATAAATATGTCACATAAACTGGACCAAAGTAATTGCAGGATGTAAATACTGGAAGCGGGGGTTAAACTCTGCAGCCTGGACATGTGCATCACTCTGTGGGCTGTTTAAACTAATACAAATATTATGAGAGATGATGATGAAGTGGAATGTCGGCTCATACCGTAAACCCGAGTAATGGATCGGTCAAGAGCAAACAGTCGCGGGTTTTATTTGATAGGAGGGGGCAGCTTCCTGCCTTTAATCACAGTTGATTGGATAAATGTGTGTGTTTGTTCCAGAGTGCTGGAAAATATTTCAGTGTTTTACAGGGAGATAAATGAGCTCTACAGATACTAAAGAGATGTGTTTTTGACATTTACAGTATGTGGCAGATACCAAGAGAGGGCAGAACCATTAGCAGAGATTAGGACTTTTATTCTACTGGGTTTATTTCACTTTAACTGTGATCGTTCTGCTGTTGGTCATCCATGTAACAGCCCACTTGCTGCATTGCAGTCTGGTCCACGGAAGCAACGACTGGACTCGCTCTCTGCTCTGTGATGAATTTGTCTTTCTGTGATCAATCGACAGTGTAAAACGGCAGCTGCAGACACTGATGCACATGAATTCGGAGGAACTGACACTAAATCTTGATGTTTTACGGTTTAGATCAAAGTGTGTTGTAGCTGCAGGACACTGACGTGACAGCACATTGTCTACACTTGGTCTAATATCTGAGATGGCATTAAACAGCAGCTCACGTGTAGTTTTCCTCACAGCCCTAATGTCTCTTTCATTATCACTAAGCTGTGACGACATGCTGCTGGTGAGACCATCGAACACGTGGGTTCATCCTGCAGGTCAGGTGGTACAGAACACATTTGCCTTGTGTCTATTTCCTGCTCCTCGTCTCCATCTTCAGGGACGTGGTTATTATCAGTTAACTCTAACTCACAGATGGTCCTCGAACTGTGAGGAGCCGCACGCTCTCCTCAGACGGTTCGATGAGTCCTTGATCCTTTGCAGACTTTGGCAAGCGACAGCCACAATCTTAACCGCCTTAAGCAGAGCCTCGCTCACCTGGAGGAGACACTTCAATTTTAATGAAAAACCTTCATCTCTTATTAGGCTCTGAAAAGATCGCTCGGTGGCTCTAAAGTAAAAATAAAGTTCTAAACTTTCGGAAACACTTTTTGTGTTTGATGCAAACAGGCTTGTGAGGATGTGACCTGGTTGATTTGATTTTCCATGATGGGCAGTGATTGTGTCACGAGTTAAGGGAACAGGCTGATGCTACTACTGACGCAAACATTGATTATGACGGGACATTTTAAAGCATCCGGGTCCACCTTCATGTCCTTTCATGGGACGACGTGAAGGTGGCTTTGAAATGCAAAGCGTCCCCCCATTACTCAAAGACTCAAAAGGCTCCCAGCAGCTCGGTGTGGGTAAGTTGAGAAAGACTTATAGACGAGTCCTCTGACTCACGGGAGTCGCAACCTGCTGTCGCCATCATTTTGATTCCCTGCTCTGTTAAAGTGTGGAAAAGCACTTCAGACATGATGGTTGTCGTGATCAGTTCTTGTTGGGGAGATCAACTGCCTCCAGATGCAACCTGAAAAAACATCCACCCTATCAGATCTGAGTATGTATACCGGATTTCTCAGGGTGGTTGTTTTCCATTTCGTGGTCTGTGCACATCCATTAAGCACCGAGTCAGTTCGTTAGCGTCTGTCCCGTTTGAAGTATTCTGGTAAGTATCTCGTGTTTGACATTAAAACATTTTTAGACAGCTCAGTGTCATGAAGACTTTTCCAAAAGTGAATGGAGAGCCTTTAAATCACTGAGCTGTCCTGTGCCGTGTTGTTGACATCCACTGATGGCAGCAAGTTTTAATGCTCAGAGTCTTATTTAAAACAAAATGAACTGTAATTAACCACTTCTAAAAACTGACTGAGGTCGCTGAATTATTATGTGGATTTTCTGCTTTTTCCTCAAAGAAACCTCTGCTGATATTGTTTGTACTCGGAGGTTGCATGAAAATATGGAAATGTGGCGACCGTTTATTAACCCGGGTTTGTACAAATGTCACCAACGAGTGATGAGAGCAAAGAAAGCCGTTCTTGAAATGCAAAGCCGGAAAGCCTGAGCTGCCTCGGACTCCCAAATCCTGTTTGTTCCTGAACTGCATGAGCATTTGTTTGTGTGGAGTAATCTGTGGGAGAAAATAACCTGCATTTACACTTTGCCCTCAGAGTGGAATTATAAATGTGACGACTGCTCGCAAATGCTGAGTTAAAGAGCTGCTCAGACAACCCTGCTTAACCTTTAGCTTACGTTGGAGCAGCTACAGAAAAAGATTGAAAGGGAAAATTGATGAAAGCTGTTTGGTAACTTCGGTACAGTGTTGTGAGTGGGGGGCCAGCCCATGAAACCACATCACCAGTAATCTGAGTATATATCTTTGAGTATATATCTTTGATGTATTCCTTGCTGATGTATTGTAATTTCTGTTTATTGCAGTGCTCTGAACTTTGATGCTATATTTAATTTTTTAATTTGAAGCAGTCAATGAGCGAGTGAGCACCAACTATTAAAACTGAACTCTTCAAAAATCTACTCCGGCTTTTTGGTATTTTGATCAAAGGTTGAGAAATCTGGTGTGTAATCTGTGGATTATGGTATGTAGTATTTACACTGTGTTCTGCCATGTTGATGTTACCTGAGAGACCTCGAGGTTGAGAGAGTTTCTCACATAAAAGTCTTCCATTTCAGAGCTTCGAGGTTTATTGACGTCTCTACAATGCAGCAGGATTTAATGATGCTCCGTTTCCAAAACACTGCCTGCAGGTCAACAGGTTTTTTTTTTTTCATCATTGAAATATCTCAACATCTACTTGATAGATTGGCACAAAATTTGCAGACAGTGTATCCTAACAACCCCGTCTCCTGGAAATTACGTTTATATGCGACTAATTTGCAGCAGCGACCCCCTGACCACCTCCCTACAAATTGCATGGGGACCAGTAATGGAGGACTTCGTCCTGGTGGCAGTTGCATCCCCCTTTGAAACATGACAAACTAGTTGTGTATGAAGATCATTTGCAGCAGACGGGGTTGATCTGATGGCTGTGGTGAACCTTTGGCTTTTCCTCTTGCACCAAACATCTCGACAACGACCGGATGGATTAGCGTGAAGTTTGGTACAGAAATTCATATCCGTGCTCTCCAAGTCTAAAGTGTAAGCCCTGTGACCCTCTGTTAGAGTCCTGCAGCGGTTTGTATACAGCAGACTGACACCCACCTCTTATTAAAGACACTAACGTAGAACCTGAGACGTGTTGTAGATCCAGTTTGTCTTCCATGATGATCTAGACGTGTGTTTTTCAGTCTTTGGGAGTTGTGATTGTGTGTGAAATTGAACACCTCAACTGTGTCGGCCATGATGATTCTCAGTAAATACCGAGCAGCGCCAGTGAAAGCGGAGACAACGCTTTTATTGTGTTTCAGGATATTAGTTTCCTCCTGCTTCGCCACGATTTGTCTCCAAATTCCCCCCGAAAGGAGCGACACACTTGAGGTCTTGATGGCTGAAACTTGAAGCAGTGTATTAAAAGCTTGGCTGCATTCCTCATCATCTCTTCTCCCTCTCTCCTCTCTAACTTTCTTCCTGTCCCCTCTCCTTCATGTTCAACCCTTTCCTCTCTCCTAACTCCTCTTCTCCCCCTGTCTTTCCTGCCTGTTGTGCTTGTGTGTCCCCTCTCCCCGTCCTCGGCCTTCAGACGCCACGGCCGGTGGCTCTGGCCTGGGCACCGGGGCCATCGTAGGCATCCTCATCGTTGTCTTTTTCCTGCTGTTGGTGGGCGTGGACGTCACCTGCTACTTCCTCAACAAGTGCGGACTCCTCATGTGCATTGCTGTGAACTTCTGTGGGAAGGCCGGGCCGGGTGCCAAGAGCAAGGACATGGAGGAGGGCAAGGCAGCATTCACGTAAGTGAACCAAAGATTTGCTCAAGTAAAGACCCTCTCTGCTCCCCTCACATCTTTGGAGCTTTTTAGCATCTTTGCGCTCATTGTTTTGGAGAAAAGGCTCTGAAACCCACTGTACGCTACCTGCCCGGCACCAAGCAACATGCAGACAAAGTCAGTGACGGCTGGTCACCATAGTGACAAGCATCTGGCATCTGAAGAGCCAGATGTTTGTCTCAGGAGTTGGTGGAGACCAAAGCAGAGTCTAATGTTCTGTTTCTGCTGAATGTGGAAACAGTTATTTTGAACTTCCTGTGTTGGTTTAATTCGATCCGACACGCTGCGATACACAAACATTTATCTGAGGCTACAGGTTCATTCAGCTCGCCTGGACGACGTGCTGCTGCTCTCAGATTATACAAATTCTTTAAATAACGTAGCACGGAGATATTTGGTTCAAGTTTGGGGATAAACTCCATTTCTAACTGTGTAAGTGTTCAAATTCACAGCTTGAAATAGTCATAGGTTGACTTTCTAGTGAAAACAACGTCCTGTATTTAACAGATTAGCCCTGTGAATATGAAATCATGTCATAATTCACTTACTGCACGTTAGCCTCTGTTTGATCTAAACTCCTGTTCAATATATCGACCTGTCTCTCATTGTACCAGCTATGAGCTTCAAAACACGGCACAACAAATAAATATTTCAGGTAAACAGCTCACATGAAACAGATTCGTTGAGGATGAATTATGATATGCACAGGGTTGATATTTGCATCAACATGTCACTCCCAGCAAGCAAACAGTTGACAAAAGCTCGGCGCAATCAGAGAGCGGCGTGACGATAAGAGACGGGCACCCTGGGGAGGCCTGCAGGTGGATGCAGGTGGAGGATGATCAGATGCTGGAATGAGCGAATGTGTTTGACAGCTTAAAGGATGATCAGTGTTTTTCTACGTTTTAGATCATTAACCTCAAATTCAGCTGCCGATCGGCAGAATGTTCCTTTAAACAGACTCTCCTGCGACGTGTGGGGGGGTCACTGTGTATGTGGCACACTGTCTGGCCTAGCATAGCAGGCCACACTGTGCTTTCACAGTAAATAAAGTTAGCGTGCTAGCTTGCTAACTGCGTGTGGGCCTCTGACGACAGGAAAGACGAGTCTAAGGAGCCCATCGTTGAGGTGAGAACAGAGGAAGAACACGCCCCAAACCAGGAAGGAGGGGGTCCCACTGAGCCTAACGAGACCACGCCTTTGACAGAACCCGAGTGAGTATGGATCAGGGCTCGGGTCTAGGGGGCGTCCCAGACTTAAGCTTATGTTTCAGTCCTTTTTACTTGTGTAATTGAAGTAACACATTGGATAAATACCATTCTACATTTGTTAACTTTAGATAACCTTCTAGTTAACCTATAGTTTCTATAGAAACCTCCGTTTTTTAACTCCAGCACGTGTAGAGCTGGTCCTGAGTGGGCCCACTGAACCCCCTCAGACCCATTCAGACCAACAGCTGCTTTCTCCTGGGTCTTTGCTTTTCTGTGTAAACCATGTTAGCATCCTTGTCCCAAAATGCCCCCATTCTTTCTGCAGTGTATTGTTGTATTATTTGTGTCACCCCCTTCACAAATATTTTGTTGCTAACATTTTGATGGTGTAGATTTTTCTTTTTCCCTGCAGCACAGCACTCACTCTGCCTTGTTTCCCGACCTGCACTCCCCCTCCACCCCTGTATTTCTCCCGTTGTCCTTTTTCTTTCTTTCCCTCACTTCTTCGGCTCTGTGCTTCCTCCCCTCCCCACTCCTCCCTCTCCTCCTTTGTTTGTCCTGCTCCTCCCAACCAAACAGGCCTGCTGCTGCAGACACCACCTCCACGGTGGTAAACCTGCTCCCCTCCGCTGCCACTAACTCAGTTGCCGAGAGCTTTAGCACTGCACAGAGCAGTCCTGCTAGCGAGAGCACCACGCTAACCACCGGCGCCTCCAGCCCAACCAATGCCGCCCCTGCCAAGTCCTCCCCCAAAAACAGCCCTGCTGCCCAGTCCAGTTCGCTTAAAGCTAACACCCAGCCTGATGTTGGGCCCCTGGTTGACCTGAGCGACACCCCTAAAGTTCCCCCCTCGTCCAACCCGACGCCCTCAGAGCCAGTCGGCCCACCCTCTGCTAATGCCGACAGGCCACAAAGCCAGCGTGACCCAGTCAAAGCCCCTGACAGCACCCAGATTCAGGACTTACAAGTAGATGGCCCGACCAAGGATGCGCCCAATGCCCTGTGCGCAGACTCGACCACACCAGCCCAAAATGAGTATGAACACTGCCATACCCCCATTCCTCCCCCTCCTCAGCCTCTGCTCTGGTAGCATCCCAAAAACCCAGAAAGTGTGTTGTTTTTAAAGGAAAAAATCCACCCAAAAAAAGAAAATTCGTTCACACAACCTTCGTTTTTACAAATTATTTTAATTAATTATTATTATGAGAATGCAAAAACGATTCCAAACACTCAAACCATCACGCAGGGACAGGAGGTGGCGATCAAGTCTAAATCAGCAATGAATCAGTTACCAGAGAAGATCATTCTGAGCGTTCAGTCGTAGCTAATTGTTCATTTATAGTTATTTAACACTGATTTCTTCACCTTTCTCCTTACCAAACGTAAACTAACCAGTTGTCCACCACCTGGTTGTTTCATGCTCATTGCACAAAGCGACCAACGAATAGAGGTTTGATTTCATTGTTTTACAAACGTGACCACACAGATACACAGAAAGTTTTAAAAAATGTGCACTTTAAAAGGCATTTTCAAAAATCGCCGTTTTTACTGCCCTAAAACTGCATTTGGACAAAAAAACAAAACAAAAAGGAAAATATTCTTTTGCAAAAATCTCCATCTGTGTGTAGACCTAAAGACCTAAAGAGGAGACGCAGCGGTTTTGTTGTCAGCCTCAAACAATCCTGTAACTGAGATCAAAAGCTTCCTCGTCGTCATTACATTGTCGAGGAGCTCAAGTGCACAAAAACGTGAGGTTAAAAATAACAGCAAAATGTGTCAGTCCCTTCGACTTTCATCACTGCTGCCTTGCGCTAGATTGTGACGGAGTTGCCTGATCTCCTGCTGAAAAGCTGTTTGGCTGTGGGCTTGGCACCAGCCTTCAATAAATATATATGTATATTTCAGGAAAAGATCCAGAGGCAGAGACAACAACATCTCCGCTAACAACAGCCTCATTATCCCTGAATGAAATGCAGCCAGAGACCGTGTTTCAGTTTGAAGAGGGAGCACAGCTGTGATTGGAGACATGCCCCAGTTTTCAAAGAGCCGGTTGAAGCCGGCTTCGCTGCGTTTTTACATACACCCACCTTTTAGTTAAAAGCATTAAAGTAGCGTCTGAGGGCAAAGGTGTCATTCTGGGAAATGAAAGAAACATATGGCGACGCTGGTTAAGCAAAACTTCGTCACATGCAGCACCTGATCGCCTCCTCGGGTGGATGAGTATTGTTGGAACATTTAAAGGTGGAATTTTCCTTTAAGAACGCTAGGTGTTGGCCATGCAGGTAAACGCCACAGGAATACAGTCCAAAGGGATGCTACCAGCGCATGTCTGTCTCCATCCAACCACCACCTCCACCCTCCACCTGTTTGTTTGCTCACTTAATGGAGTCAGTTTTCCTCCTGCCATACAGCTGCTGTGTATTTCACCAGAATTAGCATTTAGGTGGTAAATTATCATGGTTAATAATTATTATTATTGCTAACCTGTTGCTGCATGATGATGGACAACATGTAGCTGAATAATGCTTTTTTGTTTGTAGGACACACCTTGTTCACACACCAGCGCTCACCTGTAACACCAGCAGTTCAAACACACAGTCATTCTCATATGGAGAACACTCAAAGGATAAATCTGCTGGCTCTTGTTTTCATAGTTGTGGCCATCATTTCTACGAATAAGACGAAAGTTAAGCAGTCAGCGAACTCCCGGGTTCATCAAACTGAAGGGAAAATGAAAGCAGATGGTAAAATTCTGCCAAAGTGTCACAGTTTCAACCGTTGTTGTGCTCTCACTCAGCCTTCCTGTGCGGCGAAGGATTTCATGTGCGATGTGAAAATGTACACAAAGAAACGTGTGCAGCCTCGTCCTCGATCTGGAAACGTCAACAGGATTTCACAGAGAGAGATTTCAGAAGAAACAACACGACGCGCACACAAAGTCCGTCTGAGGAGTCCTAGACTCAACAGAAACACAAGGATTTCATTACCTGCGTGGTTCTGCGTGTAAATATTTAGCACATGTTTAGCCGGCTAAAGTTATGGCTCAGTCTTTTTCACCCCATCAGTGATGCTGCGTCGTTCCCAGATTACTTTGATGAGTGCAATGTTAGCTTAACCGCTTGAAATGATGGTCAAAACTGTTAAAACAAGCCTCGAATTCTTCAAATTACATGCCTATCCACGTAGCGTAAGCAATTTTCCATTATACCCAGGCAGTTTATTTTGAGTGCTAACTTAACACAGCCATCAGTCTGTTCAGTCTATCGGCCATGCTACAGTAAGTGAACACCGCAGAATGAAATCTACGGCTGACTGTTAATACATTAACAACAACCACATGGCTGCAAAAATACAGCAGAGTTTAGTTTGTCTTAGCTGGAGTCAGCGAGGAAAAACAAGCGTAAAGTCTCACCAGCAAGAAAATGTTCACTCTATCAGAGAGTCGATATCTTTCTCCAGAAGAAGACAGTTCCTCAGGCGTGAACGAGCTCGTCCGAGTAAATTGTCACTCCGGCAGTACCACTTCATTGTTCTGTGTCCTCTACATTTTGATAACGGATAATAGAGATTGAAGGCCACTTAAAATGCCAGTCCCAGACTCTCAGGAAGGAGCCTGCGTCTTCTGTTTTAACTCCTGTGGTAAGACTTTACTTCAGCCGCGTTCGGAGAGTTATTACGTGGAGGTTTGGCCCTTGGAGTTTGCAGATGTTCCTGATTCCTGACACCCTGTGAGGACGATGAGAAATCTATGGCAGATGAGGAATTACAGAGGCTTACTGACAATCAGTCCACTTTCTCCCCCTCCTTCATCTCACACTCTGCTCACTCAGATGGCCATAAGAAGATGTCAGTGATGAAGTATGGGGAGTTGAGAGCTAGTTGGATTCAGGGCTTGTCAGCTCAGCATCACCTTGATATAACCAGACTTGTCATTGGAGGGATTTTTCTTCATCACGCTATGACAGGCCTGAAGCACAGCTCTCCCACTCATCTGTGTGGTGATCCTTCTCCGCCATCCCAACGCTCAAATGTCTTGTCAGGCTTCTTGTGGGTTTAATGAATTCCTGAGTGACATACTCCTCCTCAGGACGCATTTTTCTCTCTTGAGCGGAGACGTATCTTTGTAGATCTTTCCACAGACCGTAGACCCCCACGGATCACACACATGATGTCTTTCATGATGCTGCTGCTCGTCGCGTTTAAAAAGTTTCACAACCGGGTTTCAGTCAGTCAGTGCAGCTTTGAAATGCTCTCGATTATGTGAGAGCACTTTTAAATGCTTCGAGAGAACAATAGCCTGGATAGATCTAAAAACTGCGAGTGCTTTAAGTACATTAGTTGGAAGCATAATTAACTTCCATGAAAGCGATGAAGTGCCCATTGACTTGCAGTGACACAGTTACAGATAGTGCTGCGTGAAAGCGTTTGACAGTTTGAAG
Source organism: Chelmon rostratus (assembly GCF_017976325.1). Lineage (NCBI taxonomy): Eukaryota > Metazoa > Chordata > Actinopteri > Chaetodontiformes > Chaetodontidae > Chelmon > Chelmon rostratus. The sequence goes on along the minus strand of NC_055671.1, from coordinate 24,910,167 downwards.
GCCAGCGGCTGAAGACTCTGCAGAACGTATGGAAATGTGCTGCGTTGCCACTTCGCGACACTCGTGAAACATTTTTGGTGACGAATCACAACGGAGTCAGGTCATGTTGGCGGATTAGAGCCACAAAAAGTGCCGTCCAGCTTGTGGACTTATTCAAACTGAACGTGTCCAGGAGATGTCGAGCGCAAATCGATGCACAGAAGAGTGTGATTGTGTGGATGAGTCAGTCGTTAGTCTGCTTTGATTCAGGTGTTATCAAGGTGACTGAACACTTCAGTTGGATTTGTGGGGGCTTGTGCTGTCAGGATTATCGCTTTTATTGTTTAACTTTATAGATACTGGAGGTGAACGTCGATAAATTTGGCGCTTAGTGGTTAGCTTCAGGTTGTGCATAAAGATTTTTGGATCGGGATCAGTTAAGAGCAGAATAAATACAAGATCAAAGCCTCTCCTGTTTATTTCTGTGTTTTGCTTGTTTTTTAGGTTAGATTAAAGGCAGGTGTCCTGTCTGTCATAATAAAACACTTTGAATTAGCTGAGTTAGTGGGTTTGGCCATGAGCTCCATACTTTAATGCATATAATTGGCCTGCTTGAGTCCACATGGTCCAGCATTTTTCACACTTTACCTAAAAAAAACAGTCTGATCACACCTCTGAGTCTTCTAAAGACAGGATTTACAGAGGTTACTCATCACCAACATTTTGGTTCATAACAAAGCAAAACCAGCTGCTAGTGTCTCTAAAACTTACAGCCAGGTGGATTCAGTGGATATTTGTGGTCCCCTGAGGATGAATCTCAATGTTGCTGGTGACCCTGTGAGCTTTTCAGGCCAACATTTCCTCCTATATAGAAGATGGTAAATTGGTATTCATATAGTGTATTCATTATAGTGTATTCATGCTCCCCAGGGGAGGAACTCGTCCATTTGGAACACTCTGATATTCCCCTTTAGCACCACTATCAGGCCAAAGCATCAACTTTGCATACAAGGTATTTGATAATAAGCAGAATGAGAACATTCAAGCTCCCAAGAGGATGAATCTGCTTGTTTACAAAGACCCCATGTTTCAGCCCCAGTACTGCTCACTGTAGTATTGTGGGGGTGTAATAATCTTTGCAGCCACTAGGGGATGCTAGCAGAGCTTTAGACTTCAGGCTTGTTTGTGAACAATAACAGATTATTAACAGTAACATTCAGGAAGGTTTCAAAGATCACATCAAGCATGAAGACATTTAAAGGAGGGCTGTTTCAGCTGTAAGGCTGCGGATGTATATATGGATCCTGTATTTGGGGCACTTCCTGGCCTAACTTGGTAAGGCCCACAGAGAGATGCATATGTGTTGGCAGGAGTGTATTGATTTAAATTGCTATCCGAGGGCCAATGCAGAGAACAGAAGAGATGACAGTGTGTGACGCAGCACTGGAATGAATAGAAGCTGCAGCGGCACAGAACTGGAAAATCTATTCCAACCAGGATGCATGTGCTAACACCAGAAAATGTTCGACCTGAGTGAAGTACAGCTTTAAAGTCTCTTTCCTTTGTGTCTTGAGTGAGTCCAGACGGCGTGTAATCCTCTTGTGTATTGTAGTTTGTGTTGTAGGTTATGCCTCAGTCTGTCATTCTTTCATGCATTGTGCCGACTGTACCGGCCCTGTCTCATTCCACATCAGCATTCATTGTTCCTTGAAAATAGCTGTGACATCCATGTACTCTTATTTGATGTCTGGCTAGGATAGTGCGCTTGATCCCATTATGTGTGAAATGCATTCAGTTCCAGGAGGGAAAACAAATTCCCTCAAAGCATCTTGCATGTTTTCCCCCCATTTTTTCCTCCGCTCTTTGAAAAATGACACAAAAGGCAGCTCAGAGCAGACAGTTTAGCTGCGAGAGAAAGACTTAGTGATTCGCTGTTAACAGAATCTCCTCTCTTTTTGTCTCCCTCTGGTTCTCCCTCGCTCCTGTTTGCTCCCACAGCGGTAAGACCGTGAAGGATGATAACACCAAAGGCGAGACGGAGGTGAAGAACGCCACGGCCGAGGTGAAGACGGTCCCCAACGAGGCTCCCCAGACGAACGGCAATGAAAGTAAAGCGTAATTTCCCCGGCCGGCCGCAGCGGGAAGAAGAGGGTTCCAGGGGACGGGAGGGTGGACGGGAGTGGGTTTTTAAGGTTGGGAGGGGGGGGGTCACAGTCACTGAAACCTCAAAGCAATGTCACACACCTCCCCATCGCATCAGAAAAGCTACAACTCATGAGTCTCTTTCTACAGTGTCTTCTGACCGGGAAAATGTAAAGACCTCATGCACATGCCTTAGTTCCTCTTACGCCAGTTTCTATTTGTTTATTTGTCACAGAAAAAAAGAGAAATTCATTCTTGTAGTTCGCCCTCTATCTCGTTTGTAATATTAAATTCACCAGCTGTTAAAGACGGAACAGAATCTTTTCCTCTAGATAACCATGGTTGGACTGTAGCTTTACTTCACAGATTACTGCCCACACACACAGAAGACTGGTGCATCACCAACACTACTCTTCTTTATGCAGTACGGTCATCGTCGTGGTAATCCATTATGGGTCTTTTTTCCTTTGTCGATATTTTGTTGTGTTTGAATAATGTGCAGACGTTACTGCCTATTTAGCTTTTTTAATGTGTTATTTCCAGGGCTAGAGATTAGAACATTAGCATGCCAGTTTTTGCAAAGTTACTGTATTTCTGTACACGTTGCTGTCATTTGGTTCCTCTTTAGATGTGTTTTTTTTTTTCTTAAATGTTGTCTCCATATGGTTCTGGTCCAGAAATCATTCAGCCCCATCTACAAGAAACAGAAGAAGACACCGGAGAAAGATTTATCATGCTATTAAAGTCAAGGTTCAGGGGTCTCAGTCCTCGCTCTTTTTACTTTACGTTCTGTTCATACAGTTCATGTTTATTAGCGAGTGGTTTCATGTAATACATTATGAAAGAAACGAAGCTGCTGCACGGATGATGTTCAAAAGCACATTTTTGTTTTTTAATGTTTTTTTTTTGTACCATGGATTTCGTATGGACGGGATCAGAGGACGGATGGTGTCCATGTAGTTCAGTGAAGGCCACTAAACTCTTTGAGGGGTTGAAATGAACCAGCTGCAAAACGGACGGCAAGCTAACCTTCTTACTGTTGGACTCGTAGGTAAAATTAGCTGGCTTGCTGTGTCTGGTGTTGTTGCACTTGCTCAATTTTTGGCTGTTGGCAAAGTTGTCGACTTGCTAGTTTTTGATCATGAGCCGTCAGAGGTTTAGCTGCCAGCATGCTGAAGCTTGCCGGTCATCTTTGCTGGTTCCGAGTCCCGGTAGTGGTGTAGCTACAGGTGCACCAAAAAACCAATTCTGAATAACGTAGCTTTGAGTTTCTTTCAGAACGTAATCGCTGCTGAACATGAGCTGCGTTTGAACGTAGCTTTGAGGAGACGGGGTTGGGTTTGGTTTAGGGCAGAAATGGTCACAATGCAGATTTTAGCTGTTTCCTTTCAGAGGCCTCATTCCTTGAACATGTGATGACAGAACAACATGGCTGTTGTTCCAAAGCAGAGATGCTGCCTTGTTTTGTCTGGATTTGATGGAAAAGTCCTGGTTGTGTCCGTTGTGTCTTAAGTATCCTAAAATCCACCACTGGTTGGTCAAACGGCTCTCAGTCCTTATCGACTCGTAAAGTCAGAAAATGATCACGTGACCAAATGTACCAGGTGTGTTCTTGTGGTCCCTGGTAGATATATTATACGAGCTGGACCAATGAAAAAGGATGCTACAGGATGTAAATAATGGAAGCCAGACTTAAAGTCCACTGTTTGATATTGGAAGTAGCCACTTAGTGAAAGTTAATTAAATTCTCTGGATAGATAGCACACTGTTTGCCAGTCGTGTTAGAACTCTTTGAACTGTCCCGGACCATTCGAGGGAAACCTCCTGCTGGTAATGTTACACCCCAGGAGTTGATGAGGTCCACCCATTAGCTGTTGTTCTATTATGCTAAGGTGAATCTGTAGACCGCCTCGTCTCGGGACTCACTAGACTTCAGTGCCACCCTCTTAAAACCACATCTTCGACGGAGGTGGCGCCTGTTATGGGACACGGGTCATATGTGAGTTATTAATGTTGTCGTTTGGTTTTCTGTAGGTCAGTGTGAGAACACACCTGTATCTCCTCCTCTTTCACACATATACACCTCACCTGTTCCAGAGGTCTCCTTTAAGCATTTCGGACCAGTTCTTTACCTGTTCTTTACCTGTTCCAGTTCTTTACCTGGCAGGTTTGGAAAGGCCAGAACAGTTTCAGCCAGCAGGTTTGGACTGAGCAGTAGACGTAGAGACCCTCGTGGGCTCGCTCTTGACGCACCAGTTTCCGCTGGCTGCGAGTGGTCTTGAACATCACATCCGGTTTGTTTCCTTTGGGGTCAACCATCGTTACCTTCTTCTCCAGTTCGTAGCCATTGTTGCCTTCTCTGTGCTAATCACTATTCGTCACTGCTTAGAACTGATTGGTCTGAGGGCTCGCTGAGTGACCAAACGGCCGATGCCCTCAGCCGCCGCTTCCTCCTTTTCGCCACAGCTGTTGTCAGTGTGAGTTTAGGTCACCACTGCTTCCACCAGCTTGTATTTCCGGCTTTGATGAGTTTGTGCCTGCAGTGATGTGACGTGTATCGTAGGTTTAGTTCATCACTTTACTCAAAATTCACTTTATCACTATATTCTTAGCACACGTTTATTGGACATGTCTGGAAATGGTTAAATGAGCCTAAAGATCTTTATGTGTGATACCTGGCCTGGTGTTAAAGGCGCTCTAAGGCAGGAAATTCAGATTTGTTAAGTTAAGCAAATAACAGAGGCACGTGCAGTTTGGACGGTCTTGACTTCAGTTCCACTTTAAAGGACTGCGCTCGTTTCCTTTGGCAGTTTGGCCCAATATCTGAGAGGACTGAGCACATAATCCTTATCTGTGTCTGTTCATTGTGCATGTTCAGTACCTTCAGACAGCTAGCAATATGCTAAACAGAGCTGAGCATAACGTGCCGGGCAGCTGAGACCTGTAGTCTGTTTCATTTCATGTCAATAAATCATCCTGCCGCTGAAATAAAACCATGAAGCTGGCAAGGAAGCTGCATTTAGTTCTGCATGTGGCCTAGTTAGCATCATTAGCATCCTCGCTATGTTTGGCAGGGCTAGCCTTAGCCTGGATGGTTGGCTAATTCTGATGCAGACATCACAGGTCTAAACTTTTAAAAAATGTAGCTCCACCAAAAGACTGAAACTTCGCTCTCTTCATGGATGCTACTCTGCAAAGTCGGGTTAAGATGACGAACCAGCAAAAAAAAAAACTGGAGAAGCACACCAGCTGGTCAGGTGACCGTCACCATCAGCGTGTTGTTTAACCAGCAGGTAACGGCTGAACTGTTGTTTTCAGCGGAGGAAGCTACAATCGTGCTGCCTCTGCTCCGCTCGTCGCAGTAAATGTGAGCACATGCTGGTGTTTGTTACAACATCTGCAGTGGTGGACGAAGTACTCAGGTCCTTTACTTAAGTACAAAAGTATTAGCAACAAAATATACTTAAAGTATCAAAAGTAAAAGTGCAGAAAATTATATTACTGGCTTATAATTATTGATGCATTAATGTGTTCATCACTTTAATGTTGCAGCTGGTAAAGGTGGAGCTCATTTTAATCACTTTAAATACGTAATAATTTAGTCATTCATTCATTCAATCATTTTAGTTGATTTGAATTTGATGTTAATCTAAATCTGCAAAGTAATAAGTAAATAAAGGTATCAAATAAATGTAGTGGAGTAAAAAGTACAATATTTGCCTCCAGATGCAGTGAAATAGAAGGATGAAGTAGTAGAAAATGGAAATACGTACGAGACGTGAGTAAATGTACTCAGTGAACTTCTTGTGCACCACGTTCACCAGCATCAGTCTGTCTGTCCAGTTCCAGACCAGCTCCAGACCAGCTTCAGACCAGTTCCAGACCAGCTCAGCGCTGCCTTTGTTGTCGTGTGTGATGGACGTTATTCATGATGAAGACAGGGGTTTAATGTTAATTGGCTCTGGTTGTTTAGCATCCTACATGCTAACATGTTAGCGTGCACACTGGACAGAAATTCATAGCCGGAGGCGACTTTGTTACCGCTCCTCAGCTCATGTTTGCTAAGCTAACCCTTCCACCCTGAAGAAAGAGGCCAAGCAGTCTCAGCCCCCGAGGAGCCCCCGAGCCCCCTCCTGTGGAAAACTGTGCCGCCCTGCAGAACTCTGAAATTAGCCTTAGACTGAGAGATTTATACTGAGTCTGTGTCTGTAAATGAATGTACACTCTCAAGCCATGAAGCGTAGCCGCTAAAGTAAATGTGGCCTCTTTAACTAACTAGGAAGGAAATTGGTCTGTGATGTTTAAAGGTTTCTTTTTATGCATCGAAATTAACTGAAAGGACTCAAAATGTTCTTTGTCAAGCCATCGCACCCTGCTGCGGATCTGGAAGGTCTGACCATCATTGTTTTGTACAGTGTTCCTCCTACTTTAGACTGCAAGCTAGTCCACTGTGAATGTGTGAATCCGTTGTGTCCTTTGTCGTAGAGTTGAGCAGATAGTTCGGTTGTGAAAAGATGTAGCTGATAGCGTGCGACAGCAGCAAACTGGAAAGACACAGTGCCTTCGAGTTAGAAAAAGATGGCGTGCGGTCCGTTCCTCGCGGTGTCTCCCCCCTCGGCCAGGTTTATTTCTCATCTACATCTCACAGCAGATAAGATCCTCGTTAAAGGATCACTCTGGTTTATTTTGGTAGGTTTAACCATCATTTCTATGGCTATGATGAACGTTGTACTCGTCAGGTTAACTGCTGGGATCCAACAAAAACACGAGCACCCAGACTGTCAGAGAGGATGCAACAAAGAGTGCATGTTAGCCAAACTTACGTGGAACGAAGCAAAGGTGAACATTAGATAAGAGTAAAACTGTTCACCTGCCTCACCTTTGATTTCTACTCACTGTAGCTGTGCACCATAAGAGGTCTTCAGGACCTGGTCCAGTAGACCTGCGGACAGTCTGCCCAAACCTGAGGACTGTAAAAACAATTTAATAAAACTGGAGGAAAATTGGACTCAATCCAAAACACGTTACCAGCATTTCATGTGCGCTCACTGTCACTCCACTACCTGTCTGACTGCTCGTGTTTCTCACCTGGTTGGACTTCCAGAGTTAGCAGAATAAACAGAAATGATGGCCATAGCTGCAAAAATCAGACCCAACCTGTGATTAACTGGATTTCCCCTTAAAGTTTGGACATACTGACACGTCATCACATGAGAGCGACAGCAAAGCAGCACGGCTTTCCTCAGGTCCCGTACTCTCCAAAACATCTCAGCATGTTGGATTTGTCAGAAGCGAGCATGCAAATTACACTAGAAAAGGGATCATTTCACAGTTTTTGATATGGAAAAGTGATGGAAGCTTCGTGTATTGTATTGATCTTTTTCAAGTGTTGTGCAACTTGTCCTGTTTCCCAAACTTTTTATTGTTGCTTCACAAGAAAACAGTTTTTGCTTCACAAAGCTCTGAAGTGTAATTAAAACAAACGGGAGAGTTTGACTGTTTCTGCAGAAATACAGTGTGAAAATCTACAAAAAGAACCGTGTGAGCTTTCTGTTTCATCCAAAAAAAAAAAAAAGCTTGAAAACATTCTGGAATCGCAAATGTGGGACCAATTTCTGTGCAAGTTTACATGAAAACGTTTGTGGAGGACGGCGTGCGAGCGAGTCTCCTTGTTTAGTTACCTCAAAAATGCAAGAATGACACCGAGGCAGCCTTGCATTTTTCTCTCCGAGTCCGCCACTTGATTCAGTCAGAATAAAGACGGGGAGCGGGTTTTTCATCTTGCTGAGCGTTCGCACGGAGACAAAGCAACATGAATTTTTCAGGCTTTGAAAAAGAGAAAAAACATCCTGCAGAGGTTCTCACAGCGAGAATCAGCAACACAACAGTGAACACCAGCCGCTTCATATTCAGCCAGACAGGAGCCTCCACTGCCAACAGCCGGCCTCTCATTGGTCCAGAGCTCATAGCGTAGGTGAGACAGCGACAGACGACCACTCCTCTGTCCGTCTGTCCGTCCGTCCACTGCCACCGGTGTAAATACTGAATACTAACTGAGGAAAGAAAGACAGCACAGTTTGACTTTGCATTCTGCCAGAAATTCTTGTGTTCAATAAAGGTTAAGAAAAAAAAAACATTGTAGAGCTTTTTTCTTCAATTACAAAGTTTGTGTGGTCATTTCTCACTCCAACCCTGCAGGTATGATTTTACCAACAGTTAAAGATGATAAAGAATCATAAATGTTTGAAGTTATAATGTTTAATGTGAGATCAGTAACATAGAAAACATACAATAGCTTTTATATGTCGGAATACAGAAGAAAATATTAAGAATAATGTTAAATAGCAAAAAATTATGTAATTTTAAAAAATTCCAAACACTTTTCTTTATTTGTTTTAGATCAGTTGAACAGACACGAACAGAGAATCTGTTAAAACACTGAATATTCGTCACTTTAATGCTTAATAGTTAATTGAGAAAATGCGACCATACGCTCTCCTGTGTGCTTAAACTATATGTGAGTATGTGAAGCTGATTTTTGATTTATAATATTATAAGTTATTATTATTTATAATGTTGATTGCTCGTTCTGCTCTGGCTAAGACAACAGCCTGTACACATCAACACATAACACTGAACAAAATGAGTCCAGGAGAATAAAAATACATGTGCATTTCATTCAAATAATGAAATGTTGGTGTGTTCATGGTTTTCAGGTCCAGGCTCTAAATGATTCCTGTGTTCGTGCTTCAAATATTTTATTTTGCATTTGTAATTCAGCACATAGAGAGAAACATGTTTGAATGCTTCTTTTCACTCATTATTCAGCTTTGGGTGAACGATAACATCCAAAATACAACATCCTAAATACAACATTTGTGTTCTGAATCTGTACAACATGAAAAAATAATTTAGTTACCGCTCTGCTCTGGTTACTCTGACAGTGTGCTATCATGCCATTGTTCTTCTCTTACATGGAAACGACATACATGCACACATTCATCACATGCTATCATTTACAGACTGATTTTCACCCAGGTGATGATTAACTCACACCCACCTGTAGGCCGTTTACTGATTACCTGTTTATCCAGATCATTCTGTGCTGTGCAGTTCTGCATGTTGACCACTAGAGAGCAGTGTGTCTCCAGTCTAGAGGCAGACCCATCCTGACAAACAGTAAGAGCCAATACTGTACAACAGACTCACATGTTTTTATATGCAAATTATATTAAACAAATACACAATTTCTTTATATAACTGTGAATGTTCAAACGATGCTGATCAAATGATCAAAATGTCTCACCAGAGCATCATCTCCCACAAACACTGCATACAATTAAATTAACAACCACAATCCCACGAACGCCTCGCTGCGACGCACTGAGGTCTGTGAAACTCAGGTTTGTTCTTCATCACAGTTTATAGGGACATCCTGGAAAGTCTTCATCGATCTTCAGTAATTATCTGATTTGTCCAAAAGGTGGCAGACTGACTCAATTTAACAGACATGGCCACATGTTTATATATCCTATAGAGGTTTAAGTGTCTCTGAATTAGGGATATGATTATACATGTTCTCTGCAAACCACACAGCAGAATTCAGTTTTATTATTATGGGGTTTTATAGAAATGTGAAGGACCTTTAAAGAAAAAGATCTGCTCTCAATGTTTATCTGCATGACGAAACAAACTGAGCAAAGACGCCGAGCTCGAAGAAAGCGAGAACATTTAGATTAAAACTAAATAAAAGACTCTAAAACTTCTTCTCCTCCACCACATTCAGGCTGTTTCCTTCCACCACATTTACTCGAGGCTACAGACACAAATGACTTTTTAACGCTGACGTATGAAACACGAGCAGCTCGTACAGTCCTGAATGTTGCTGCTCATCAGATTCATCGGCAGTTTGTCAGTCTGAAAGGAACAATCTGTCAGCACCGAAGTGCTTTAGCTCCTCGTGTTTTTCTGCCACTTCTGATCATTTACTCTCTGAATGTTTTCAGGCTCATCAGATTTTCTCTGAAGTCACACACTAAACCTAAACGATCAGACTCAGTTCAGAGGTGGCGTTTCGACGTCCTGAAAGTGTCGTGTCGTTCCTGCAGACTTCATTTCGCTGCTGCACCACCAGCCCCAAACTTCACACACACCAGATTAGGGTCCTTTTCAGGGGAGCCATCCCTCCCCCACACCAACAATGGTCCAGTGTGGTCCTCTATGGCCTGGGACTGATCCTACACACAGATAGCTAAAGGCAGGAAGGCCAGCCTCATGGCTGCTACCTGCCTCAACACACATTCACCTCTGCAGCCACACACACACACACACCTCACCTGTCTCTTGTTCAGAGGGGACATTCGTCAGTGTGTAATGAGTTCATTAGCAAAGCGCTTGTGCCATTAATGTAGCTTTTTGTCCACCGTCTGTCACCATCAAAGGCGCCATGTTCAGCACTTTTCCAGCATTAACTCACGGTCAGATCGAAACATGAACCACGAGTGTGAAACAAACGTGGACGCGGCGGCCGTGACGACGCCCGGCAGCCTCTGAGGGGACGTCGTCTGGAGCCAGAAGATCAGAAGGTAAAGGTGGATGACGCCTGCACGGAGGTGAGGTGACACCTGTCAATCAGGCACAGAGGCCCTCTGAGATCCCTCATGGAGTGTTCTGGAGACCGAGTGTGTGACTATGTCTCGTTATTGAAAGGATGATTCCTTTTTTTCATGGATTGGATCGTTTCAAGACGTAATAATAACTTTATTCTCACCTGAGTTCTGGAAACATGATGACGTCGCTGCAAAGACGTCCAACAAACACAAGTTTGTGATTAATGTGCGAGGAAGCAGAGTTAACATGTGGTTTGCAGCGCAGCGTCGGTCTCGTGACATCTTAGTTCTCTGTTTCTGTCGTTGTTTCGACATTTCCTCACTGACTTCCTGAAGAACCAACATCGGTGTGGTAACTTCAGGAACTTCCTGTGAGGGACCACTCGAGGGTTTGAGGAGTCATGAAGTCATCAGTTGTGCTTCAGTGTCTTATATTTAACACGATGCAGACACGGTGTGCGTTCCTGTGGACTGTTTTAAAAAAATACTTCCTTCCTGTTTGTTTCCTTCAGTGCAGAATAAGCAGTCGGCCCCTCCCTGTGTGGAGCTCTGCAGTCCGGTCTGTCAGGATGTGATTTCAGCACCAGGTGGGTCTGCAGACTACCGCTGTCCCCCTTATTTGCTGTGACGGGCCACACTCGCAGTGAGCGTCATGATGATATTCTGCAGTGAACAGTGGAATGCACTGAGCGGAGCTGGAGGCTGGAGGTCAGCTTCGTGGAGAAGATCAGAGCGCAGGCTAACTGTACCTGAGCCTGAGCTGCAGATCGTCTCTCTCTTCCTTTCTGTGTGTTTCTTTTTTGTTTTTTCCTGCAGAGCCACGTTTCAGCCGCCTCGTTTCCAGGCCGCTGCTGCTGCTGCTGTCTCGTCCCTTTCTGCTTTCGCCTCAGCAAAGAGCCGGCCAGCCACGCATTCCTATCCAGAACACTCTGTTTCATCTCTGCTTCCCAACCTTTAAATCGCATCAGTGTTACATCATAGCACACACACACACACACACACACACACACACACACACACACACACTCATGCTTCCTGCTGTGGCGGCCATGCAAAAAAACTTTTTCTCTTTCCCTCTCTTTTCTCCCTTTTGTCCAAACTTTCAGCTGCAAACAGTCGTCATCCTCATCCTGCCCTGAACTCTTCATTCTGCGTGTGGCAGAATATTCTGGAGCTGTTTAAGTCCTAGAGGTGTGAGCAGATTTATTTTATTATGTTTTATAGACACAAAGGACAAAAAAGACTCATCAGCGTAGCATTAAAAATGGAAAACAGATTTTGATGCATTATTATTTTAAGTTACTACAAAATGTTAAAACTGAAAAGTCAAAACGAGCATTTAATTACTGTTTGTTTTTTAATATGATCCATTTTTTTCCTCTTTTTAGATGTTTATTTCTTATCTTAGTTCATTATCTGCTGCACGGTACCTTAACTTGTGTCTCCAGTGAGGATGTGTAACAATTACAATACAACACAAACACAGTTTCATTATTCCGATGGACTCTGAGCTCTGATTGGACGGGAACATTATCGGAGCTGTGCTGTAATATTTGGGCTTTTTGGTTTGTTTGTTTGTTTTTGTCTCCAAAGAGCCAGAAAACATGAACTCACAGTACCTTTCCAGCGGTAAACATCTCTGTTCTCCATTGAGGAAAAACATCCATAAATGTGCTTATTTAATGCAAAATTACCTCAGACTCTCTTCACCATCGAAAGTGATCCAGGTGATTGTTGTCCGTGTTTCCATGGTTACAGTACAAACAGAAACTCCCAGGAATCGATGCAGGAAGACGTTTGTGGCTCAGATTCATCAAACTGCTACAGAAAAGGCCTCAAGGCTGAAAAGCCTGATCTGTTCCCACTGCGTAAACTTTGGTATTGAGACATTTGATGAAGAGAAGCCTCCATTATTTTCAATAAGATCTTCTGTTGTGTGATGAAGAATAACGCTTGACTGATGTAATTTAAAGCTAAATTTGTGTTCAGCATGCATGAAAAATGTCTAAAAAGTCATTTTTCAACAACTTTATTGACAATAAATCTGAGCAGTTTTTGTTATTATTATTATTATTATTGTTGTTGTTGTTGTTGTTGTTGTTATGTGATTGATTTAGTTGTTCAAATATAGTATTATTGAACAGTTAAACTCATACAGTTCATAAATGAAGAGTGAGATCATGGTAGGGATTAGCTGAACAAGTATTAAGTATAAAGTTTTAAGTATTTCCAACAGCCTCTGGTGTCGGCTCAGTCTATTTCTGGTGTGAGTCAAAATACAGATATTAAACAGATCCACAGACAGCAGCTTGTTTTTGTTCCACCACGTATTTTTATTTTATATTTGGTTTGTGGAATGAAAGGTAATAAATAAATGTCTGATAATAGTTTAAAAACATTGATTAAAAATGGTTTCAAGTTGCAGAGCTGCTTTATTCTGTATTTCATTATATTAATATATTTTCACTTTCTCTCAAATATTAGTATGTTGCTCCCAAAGCATGAGAAATACATGAAGGTGATAATAAACATACTTCTTTTCTTCCAATGCAGGAACCGACACAACATGCTAGAATAATAATAACAATACAGATGCAGTACAGAGATTTCTGGATGGACTTCTCATCACAAAACTCAGGCAGATTAGCAAAATTAACTGTAATTCACGTGAAACTGTTAAAAATGATTGAAGCAGCCGGTTTTTATTAACTTTATCATCCAGATAATGAAAAAATCCCCACATGTAAATATTTAGTGTGTCTACAGACGTTCCACAGAAACACAGACGGCCCATTTCCTGTCCCTCACTGCCGTGGACCTTTCAGAGAAATGCACCAGGAGTTCCAGCAAATTACAGAACCTTCGGTTTTTGATCAGCAAATCTTCAGAAGGCGCTTCTTCAAAGAAATAACTTCCCACTTCACTTCTTAAGCTGAACAAAAACTCCTCTTAAATGAATGGCTTTTGCTCACAGCTTGTGGCCGCAGCTGGCAGCATTGTTGGCCACTCTCGTCCTCTGGCCGCAGAACAGACGGACGCGGGATGAAGGCCGATCGAGGGGGTCAACACAACAGGTACAAACACATGAAACGACCGCAATTATTGTCCTCCCTCCTTCCCGACACCAGCGTCCGACTTGACAAGTTGCTGCTTGATTTATTTATCTTCCTTTAATTTGTCAGGATGGCAGGTTTCCTCACATCGTTTCTTTGGTCTGGCGTCAGGATAAAAAAGCTCAAACAAAGATGTTTGATTCTCTTTTTGCTTTAATGAACCGCTGAATATCTGAATAGCTCCGCAGGCCGCTGATCATCAGCAGCAGTGTGAAAGCAAAAAGCAACAGAAACAGACTTCAGAAGCTGCTCCAGGAGCGCGCGGCCTCTGTGCATGCTGCTTGTTTGTCTGTTTGTTTGTTTTCAGAAATGATTAATGGCCACAATCACTAATTATGTGAAGAGTCATCGTGACTGCAGGAAGTGAAGTTAGTCGGTCATAGAGGAGCTCTCAGTGTTCGCAGCAGGTGTCTTCTGGTGTTGAGGTGCCTCCAAATTCATTAAATAACATGAACTTATATGTATCTCCAAATGCATTACAATTGTTTGTCTTTGTGTTTTTTATTAGCTTCTGATGCTACATTGAACATTATTTTCAGATAATTTCCGTAATAAGCTACGAAACCTGTGAGATGCCGTGGACAATCTCACCTGAATGAGCCTGTTGGGTTTAATAAAGTTTTATTTGAATCGACAACCACAGACAGAAAGCTCAAGTTTTTTTTTTGTTAAAATGTTAATAATACTTTTAACGATATGTTCAGTTAATTCCATGCACACAAATGATTAATGCAACAGTAATTCAGCACATCATCCAAACTAAATGACAAAACACATCACTTCTTTCCAAAATGATCCAGATAAACAGTCACTTTCTCAAACTGTTGCACGTTGCAGCTCTGAAACGACTCTTCTGGCTGTTTTATGGTCTGTTGCTGCTTCAGTTCAGGGTTGATGGAGTTTAGCTTTGTTAAGATGGCGCTTGTGGTTAAAAGAAACTCATGCTAACTGCTCCTTCCATCCACCGGTGCTAAAAACAGCATCATGCTACCTCCACCGGTGCTGGAGGTTCTTCTCAGCTTCTATCCTGTTGTTTTGCTGTCTCGATCTGACATCAAGCGGGAAAATTCAGCTGTTCCAAACTTCATCGTGTCCCTAAAAGTCTCAAGCTAAAGCTTGTGTTTTGTCACTTTAGCTGATGCCTTATTGTAATTGTGCAACAGCTCCTCTGACCTCCACCTTCCTCCCCAGCTCGTCTCCGTCCGCTCTGTGTGGACGTGTCAGTGCTGTGAATGTGGGGTCAAGTGCTGCCGCTTCAGGTTTGAGGCAAAATCTCTTTACTTGTGTGAAATGCAGCCTTGAGGTGAAGCATGTAAGCTGGCTCCTCATATAACATGAAACTCACATTTACAGCACGGCTGCACAATCCTCCCCGTCCAAGGGCGCGCCGACATATCAGAGATGTTCCAGACAAGTGAGCAGAGGCAACCTGACAATAACAGCGTTTGTAACAAAGTGAGAAAGCAGCCCGTGTATCTGTTATATAGTCCACTTCAGATGCCTGGAGGGACATTTCAAGCCCAGATGAAGGTTTACGGCTCGCTGCCAACTCTGTCAGCGACAATGTGAACTATGGAGAAGCGGAACGGTGAAGGTTCGAGGCCTGGGAACAGTTCACAAACCGTCCCTTCACCAAAAACATAAACCATAGATTTTATGTTTTCACAGAGGTTGAAATCTCAAAGCTTTGACCGACGAAACCGAAACTATCTGCAAGGCTGCGACGGCAGAGGAAGCTGCAGAACCAGAACTTCAGGTGAGTTTGTGTGAACGAAACCTGTAATTTACTGAGTTTGGACAGAAAAGTGTGGACTTGATTGATCGGCCACATTATCAGCAGAATTGTGGAGCCATCAGAGAGCTGGACGCAGAGTCAGAGCCATGAATCCTGACAGAAACAGATTTCAGGACGTGAAATTGGGACCACATATGAAAGGGGTCCACATCGGATCAGATTCTAGGTGATTCCTGCTGTTCACACTGACTCTGTCGTCGTTCCTCTCTGGAGATGCACAGAAGTTAAGGCAGTGTCAACCTTTTGGCTGAAGGCGCTGCACGATGGTTGACCTGGTAGGTCCAGGGACGACGTGGACTGTGCCATCAGACGTGTTGTTGAGCTACTTTCTGGGTTTTTGTGGCCCCTCTGGCCTGAGTGATCCCAGCCTTCCTGGCACTTCCTGCTCTTCCTTTCTCCAAATGTGTGCTGAACGGCGGACGATGACTCGTGATGAAGAGTTTCAAACTGCATGTAGTTGCAGGAGGTTTTTCGTAGCGGCGTTGGTCCGTCATATCTCTGCCTCCGACCGCCGCAGCTCGTCTGGATTTGTCTTCGGCTCCTAGAGGTTTTGAAGCACCTGAACCACCTGAGTCGGTTGTGCTGTTGATCAATGCGTCTGTAATTTGACGTCCTCTTTGTTGCAGTTTTCTGAGTTTGAAAACTCCCACATCAAACCACTTGAATCCTGCTCATCTGAACTCGAGCAGAAACTTTTTGTCAACCTCTCGTTTGCTTCGTAGAATATTCTCTGCACGCTGTTTCATTGAGTATTTCCCACTTTTTATTTTGGTGCTTCTTTTTTCTTTTGTATTATAGAAATTGCTTTTCTTTTTTGTCACCGCTTTTGAATATTTGTTATCAACTTATGTTCAACAAACTCTTTTCCTTCACTGCTTCTTGGATGTGACCATGACCTTCAGGCGCGCTTGCTGTTGATACGTGGCCGCCACATCAGTCCTCGAGAATAAATTACATCAAAATCATTCATTAAATGACAGGATCCGACACTGAGATTTCACACGCTTCAGTGTATGTCCACATGAACACTATCATTATATTCATATTTAATAATATTAAAATAAATGTTTAGAATTTATAGACTAAAACAAAATAGCGCCACACAATACTGAGTTAGCTTCAGGAGAACTTCTGATCCAGGAAGTCAAAAAAGAATTACGTTCTACCGTTCATGTTAGAAGACGGATGAAGAACCAGGTTGATGGACTGATAATGAAAAACAGAATAATCCCTTCAGGTAGATTTGTGTCTCTGCTACGATGGCTCGACTGGACGAAGCTAATTTCTTCTCTTCCTGTGATTCTGTCCATCGTCTCTGGAGGTTAGTACATCGTCCACTCACCGGAGTGGCTGCCGGGCTTCAGCGAAGTCTGCAGGCGCCGTCAGGTTGTACTCACTTTCGGATACGTTTATTTTCCACAAGGTTGTCCTAAATGAGTCCCGCGCAGACGTTTGAAAGACGATGGAAGCGGGAGAAAGAAAGAGAGAGATGTGCTGAAGGATTAGCTGTGAGGAGCTTCCCTGTGGTGCGCAGGCCTTCTTTTTCCCAGGAACACCGGGAACACTGTAAGGTGATTACTGTGTCGTTTGCCATCGGTCCACTGGTTAAGCACTATGGACACAAGAGCCTGACTGCCTCCGCTCAGCACAATGGGCATCAGAGTTGGACTTTTTACGTACCTTTCACTGAGCAAATGCTGGAAACGTGTCCTCATGTTGTTAAAGTTAAGATAAATGTGATACAACAAGAAGTTTACGTGTAGATAACCATGAAAACTGAAAAACTGGAACAAAAAGAGAGGATTTTGGAGATGTTTTGGAATTCTGCCTCACTCTGTGTGTGTGTGTGTGTGTGTGTGTGTGTAGAATGGGGAAAAAGATGAAGAAGTGGGTGATGAGGGGAGGAGAGCTGGTTCTTTTCTTTTGTCCGAATGAAAGCCAGCTGTGGCCTTGCAGTGTAATACCTTGACCGGAGGGGGTGGACGGGAGATGGAGACAGACACACACACACACACACACACACACACACACCGAAGACTGAGACTAAAGGTTTGTTTTGCTGTTTAGGAAACACTGTATAATGTAAGCTTTGAGGCCACTGGCACATCGAGGTGCTTTTGTGCTTATTTCCAATATTCAATATGACATAATGTTGTAACTGTTGTATAAATTTCTTTTCAGATGATAAAATAAATGTAAGTAAATTATGAGCCATATTTACATTTATTGATGGACGGCGACCTCTAGTGGTAATCGTGACGGGAGCGAAGGAGGAAGTCGGGTGACGTGTTGAAAAAGCAAGAAAACTCCACACATGGAGTCAATGTACTCAAGTAACGTAGCGTACGTAACGGTAACGTCTTTAACCCAAACACGATCATTTTCTAAATCTAAACAATTCTGCTGCTTAAACATAAGAAAATTGTGATCATTTCACGACTTTAATTCCATGACGATGAAGTTCCGACGACCTTTCCACAACATTAACCAGGTGACGACGAAGGTGCTGCACGCCTGTTGTTGGAGTCATTAGCAATCAACCTTTTGAATTGCTTATGAGTGAGGACATGTTGGAATAGTTGCTACACTAATCGTGCTAACACATGGAAGCAAAGAAAGGCTGTAGCCTAAAGATTTGAATCTGTTAATAACTAAGTACCTTATTGTGAAATGTCATCATTTATCTGAACGCGTGAGGTTTGAACTCCCTCTTTGAAATTTTCAGGTGATTTCAAAACATCTGGCGCACTGTTGGTAAGCAGGAGGTCTTTTTCCCTGCAGACACTTCGTCTTATAGCGGGAAAAGCACAGGTGCTCCTACCAACACTGACAATGCCTCTGTCTTTTGAGTGCCCCAGCTAAGCCATGACAGCGTGACAGTGAGCCAGTGTGCACAATACCAGGACCCTGAGACTGAAGCAGCTAAATGGAACCAAATTTTATTATTTACACCTGTGCTTTTCTCTCTGCGCCGTGTCGTTAAAAAGGTCTACTGAGCAAAATTAGCTTTTGTTAAAAAGCAGCCAGTTTTCAGTTCAGAGGCGTTCACTGAGAATCAAGCTCATCGTCCCGAGTTCATACATTCATACATCCACCAGCTCTACATGAAACCCAGGTGGTCCCTGAACGTAGCAGAACCTGGACATTAAACAGAGCTACTGAGAGCTGCGTTCCTACTTTTTTCTCTCTGCTTCCTCTTTTGACAGAGGCTAGCCAGCTAAGCTAACACGTCCCAGATCGGCCTGCTGACAGAGTGCACAAAGACGTCCAACTCCTGGTCACCGCTTCAAACCGGCACTCAGTCATCGCTCTACTGCTGCTAGTTCTGCTACCGTTGCTGCTACTACTGCTGCATACTTTGTACAGGCTGAACTGCTATGAATACTGCTAGTACTACAAACATCCCTGCCACCACCACCATCACTAGGACCACTTGTCATGCTGCTACTGCTGCTACCATTGATCAAACTGAGCGATCACCCTGATTGCACAATATTTGACTGACGACTAAAAGCACAAGCAAATATATGAAATATCTGTTCACCCTGAGCGGGAACTGTGCAGCTCCTGGTTTTAAAAGGATTTCAGTTCCTGTGTTAACTGGGTCACCTCACTGTGCACAGTGTCCAAGAGGCAGGAAAAAGCCTCCAGTCTCTTTCACCACGGGGTCTTGTGTGAAAGTCGTCTTGAGTGGGAAGAAAAGACGAAGTAAGCACCGGGCAGCACAGCAGCCTGATGAGGAGGAGGCTGAAGCACGGACTGATCTGAGCGTCCTGTTCCTTTTTCTGATCCGTCACTTTCCTTTAAAAGATAATAACTCGATGCTTGCTGTTGTTCTTCGGTCGGTGCGACTGTGAGTCTGCCGTGTTTCTGCACATACTGTTGTTGGGTTAAGAGACTTTACTGTACACTGTTTTTACAGGATTACAGAGACTCTAATGCCACATTATACCCATCACTGGAGCTGCATTTGAATCTTTTTCCTTTTCGCCCAATCCCCTTTTTTCCCTCCTTACTGCCTGTCTTTCTACATTTATTTCTTCACCCACCATTTCACCATTGAGTCCTTCCCTTACTCATTACAGTGATGTGAGATTAATTTAAGTACGCAGACTGCGTACTAAACTAGTCTATCTCTGGGCTTTTTGGCCCTTCCGAGATGTCCATGCAATCTCCTCCGAAAGGAAAGAGGCTATTAAGCAGCCCTTCAAGAAAGGATGGAGGGAATCAAATCGAGGCCAATTGAACACAGGTAGACAAACAAATTCACACAGTGACACTGGGAAGAGATTGAGGTGTGTGTGTGTGTGTGTGTGTGTGTGTGTGTGTGTGTGTGTGTGTGTGTGTACACGTTTTTAACCAACAGAATGAGGACATTTTTGGAAAGTGAGGATAAATTTGGTCATCACAACATACCTGTCAACATTAGGATCTGAAAAGAAGGTGTATTTTCCCTCCCACCACCGTCACCGCTGTCCACAAGGGGACACACAGTGAATCCTAAAATCACTACTGAGCAACCGCCTGCTTCAAAGTATCAGAGCAGCAAGGATTGAGTTAACTAGTCGCCACATGAAGTGGCTGCAGAATCAGAATCAGATACCTGGTTGAATGTACGCATCACTAATCATCATGCTTCTGTTGTGATGCTGAGAGAGGCTACTGGCAGTGAGGCAGTGTTGGAGCATGTTTCTGCACCTCCTGGGTAGATTTGTCCCTTTTCCAGCCGTGTGATTCGCTAAAATCCATGTCACATGTTTTACAAAAAGCAGGACTTTGAGTGACGTTGCTCTTCAGTAAGTTCAGGTAAACCTCCTCCCATTTGGTGAAATACTTGGCAGGTACTCCATCCCTCTCTCGTTCATCCTTCTTCTCATTCCTCCTCTTGTTTTATTTGCAGGTTTCAGTGAATGACTCCTCATCGATAGATGTTACAGCTAATGTTCGACAGACCGCCCCCTGCTGTGCCGGAGGATTCTCTTTGAATGCTGCAAGGGACCCCAGAATTGATGCTATAATGTGAAAGACGAGGTCACGTTGCTAACAGGGTTAGCCAAGCCAGCTTCTCCAATGGGTCATATATTTTCAGGTAAGAGCATAACGTTAGCCGAATTAGCAGCCAAGTCTGCAGCAAAGTAGCCACTGATGCTTACGTCTGTCCGTGTTTGTCATGTGGTCTCACCTGCACCTCCACTTTTCCTTTGCGTGTGGATCCTTTTTGCATTCAAGCGAGAACTCTGGCCTGATGTGTTCGCAGCCAGTCTGTGTGGACGTCTTAATGCTGTAGTTTGCCTTCTAGGATCAAATAAAACTAAAGCCATTTGGACAACGTTCGCAGTAAATCGTTGCAGCTGAGATGCCTGAAAATTCAGGTCAGTGTCCTGTTTTAACAGAACTGCACTGTATTTAATTAGACCGCAGCTCTCGGCTATTCTGATGAGTTTTAAGCCTTTTTTTTTTTAAAGTTAGGTCTAAAGTCGGCAGACGACAGTTCAAGTCACATGGCCCAAGTACACTTTTGCATTTCTGACGATGTGTGTTTGCTGCCTCTAGTGGTTGATGCTCCAAATCACTAAATGACGCACGGCTGAAATCTTAAGGATTTTATCTGAAGGCAGCTATAATCTAAAGGTCTGTAACAATAATAATGTATCATATTGCAGGATTGAAATAATGAAAATGTGAAAAGGGGTCTCTCACTATGGAATTAAGATCTGAATCTGCAGCTCCTCTTTGCTTTGCACAGCTTTTATCGTGAGTTTCAGCTCATTTTTTTTTTTAGCTGTCCTGTCCCAAACGTTCTGGTTCGCTGTCTCCGCTCTCAGACAGATGATTTCAGTAAAAAAGCTCAAAAAACCCACTGTGACACGCGACCTGCTCAACACCAAACAGCTGATAGACACAGTTAGATATTTCCATCAGGAGCTAAATGCAGAATGAATGTTATCAGTGGCCAGAAACACGACTCCTAATGGATGATAATATTCATATGCAACTGCCTGATATGTTAATAATCAACTGTTTGCTTAAAAGTTTAGCTTAAAAGCTGAAAGTGCTGTTTCTGCTTCCCCCGAGTGACTTATTGCATGTTTGAAGTGTTAAAATGTTTAGAAAAATTCGATTTTTTAACTGATTAGTCTGAATTAGTCTCTCGCTGCCCACTGATCCAGAGCATTTAGTCCCTTTGCTTTGTAGAGCGGATCTTTAAAGTCCCACATATTTCCCACATGCTTGAGCACATGTGAGGGCCGTGGACCAGGGTTCCCTGCAGGCGGACTCGATGTACAGTGAAATCTCTGATTCATTTAGTCGATGTCCGCCTCATCCACCCTCACTGTACGATGCAAAATGACGACCTGAGGCATGGGAGAGAATTGATCTCCTGTCAGGCTGTAACAGGGGCTCTCCTCTCAGATCACCGCTTCCCTGTTGTGATTTCTTCAACCAAGGAGATCGGCTCACATTGGTGAGGAGTGTAAATGGGTTCAAATATGTTAATTATTAATGAGAAAATTACCCCACCAAAGTCCATGTGGGGTTTTGTGTTTGTCTGGGCAGGTTTGTGCCAGACTCCTTTCCCTATGTATCACCTGTCTAAACCAGAATAGATGCAGGCCTTGAAGCTTTGTTACAGAACGAAGAATTTAATAAGAAATTTACACGTGAAAGATGATGATCACTAAATGGCTGAGATTAAGTCTGATCTCTTTTTTTCTTGTACAATTTGCCTTATCAGTGTTCATTTGGCAAATAAAAAGATTAGTGCAGAAGAGACGGGAAGGGTGTGTACTCAAAAGATACACAAATTCCACAGAAATACACGAAGCCTCTGGAGAAGCTGTGTTTTCTCTGGCCTCAGCCTGCCTTGTCTCTTCTAATGCTTTTATTCTTCTCTTCTGTTGTTCTTATTGTGTTGTTTTGTTCTGAATAATCTCCTCTGCAGAGTGAAAATTTGAGTTTAAAGCTTGGATGAATCATCAACTTAATGTTGTCTTCCTCTAAAAAAACAGCGTTCTCGATGTGGCAGCCTGTCACACACGTATACGATGTGTACATACCTGCAGGTTTTTTGTATCAGCGGCACTACTTCCACTTCTTTATCATATATTTCTCCAATAATGCGGCTGGATGTCACAAAGGCTCATCCAAGTCGTTGCTATAAATGGCCCAAAGTGACTTTTTCCTCCAGTGTTACATTGCTCACTTGATCGGCTGCATTTGGTTGTGAGCTGCTCATTTTTCAGAGTTCGGCTGAATCCAGATGTCCTCACAGACTTCAGGTTGTACAGACAGAACCATGACGCATTCACTGTCACCTGCTCTTTAAATACAACCAGTGTGCAAAAGAAAATCTGTGAGAAATATAACGTCAACCAATGAGGATCTTCCATTTTTTCTCTACATGCGACAATAGCCGACGAGTGTCTGCACTGAGCGGAGGCGCCTCGTTCTCTCCTTTTGTGTAAAGATCGAGCCGGCTTCACGTAGCCCATAAAAATCAGAAATATGCTTCTTCAGTTGGTTCAGGGACATTACACTGTGTTAGAAATGGTAAGTAAATAGCCTCAAAATAAAGATGTGCAGTCTAAATATGAGTATAAATACTCAAAATATGAAAACAGATTACCTAAATAAGCCTGAATATATAGATGTTTATCTAAATGAATATAATAAATGGCCTTTTTCTGGAGAATACCTACACAAACAATCAAAAATCATGCAGGAACTCTAAATGGTTGAAGAACAGCCTTCAGTTCACTTTGGTTCTGCCCTGGAGAGGCGCTTTAGGCTAATACTCTGTTTCAGGAAGTTTACATTTTGTGCCTAAAAAAATTCCAGGTATTCAGTCTTTGCCCCCGAATGTTATCCTGTCGTGTTTGACAACCCAAGGAAACACTGGACACTAATACTCTTAAAGTGCTCCTGAAGGCTGTGTGACCCGGCTCAGGAGACACTCTAATCCACGAACGACTGCAAACGAGGAATCTTTTCTCATCTTTGTACAAGTCTGATTCCAGAAAAGTTGGGATGCTGCGTAAAACATAACTGAAAACAGCACAGAGACAATAAATTTAACGTTTGACCTCGTCAGCTTCATTGATTTTTTTAAATATCTGCTTATTCTGAATCTGATGCAGCAACATGTTTCAAACACGTTGTGACAGGAGCAACTAAAGACTGGGAAAGATGTGGAACGCTCCAAAAACACCTGTTTGGATCATTCCACAGGTAAACAAGTTGATTGGTAACAGGTGATAGTATCATGACTGAAAGGCTCAGTGGTTCACAGCGAGAATGGAGCGAGGTTCAACACTTTGTGAACACATGATTGGATAAAGGAGATTAATACCTGGACTCAGTTACACTTCAAACTGACATTAGTTTGCGAATCACGTTCTGTTTTAATTTACATTTTACACACAGACTGAAGGAAACATGGAGATTAGCTGCAGAGGCTAAAACCATTTTTTGTACTAGACTGTAAAGTTGGAGATTTTAATATGGGGGTCTATGGGGATTGACTTGCTTTTGGAGCCAGCCTCAAGTGGCCATTTGAGGAACTGCAGTTTTTGGCAGCGCAGCATTCGATTCGATTTACACAGTCTCAACCTTTTTTGAAATTAGGTCGTAAATTAGTTCAACATTTGCACTTAAAACATACTGCAAAATTTTCCTGCAGCTGTGTTTATATCAGATATGATATATCTGCAGCCAGTGTGCATAGAGCAAGCAAGTCCATTCATCTACCCTCAGTATGTATCATGACTTGACATTTTTATTGCCTTTTGAGGTAATAAAACTTTAACTTTAACACGACACAGTTATCTTTCAGTGGTAATTTATTGTCTTTTCACTCGATTATCATCTCTGTAACAAACATCCGTTTAGCCCAGCCAGAACTCCCCGTGCTGCAATGATCCATCGTGGCGTGGTTAAGAAATGATTGCAGAGTCTCAGGTCAAGGTACTCTTCACCTGAAACTGACCACACAAACCCAGTTTGTTGGGCTGCTATTCTTTTCCCATTCAAGACAAGAGGAGTATTGATCCAGAGGATTCTCTTAAGCGCTGTAGTTTGTCCTCTGAGAAAGCGGCTGAAGGCTTGGAATGGAGAAGCAAACAGGCACTTGGTAAATAAAACACCTAGGTCAACATAGCTATTCCAGCCATTAACCTGAGGCAGGTTTGGCCATTCTGTGAGGTTACGCAATGTGTGTGTGGAAGTGGGCAAACCTGTAACTTGGTAAACACCAGAGTTTGGTCATTCAGGGGTCAGAGGAGTTTCAGCTGAACTGGCTTTGCTTGGATTTGATTTTTAATCAGGCTGCCCCCACATTTGCCTGTTTTCTGTCTTCCAACCTCAACTTTTTCCTTCAGTTTTGTAGAAATTCTGTTGATGAATTCTTGCTGAAAAAAGGTTCTTGTTAAACTTTATCACCGTCAGCTGCTCAAACTGTCACGTCCACTTTATTTGGAGTTATGTATCTGAGGGGCTGGGGGTTAAACTAAGATCCCAACTGTGTGATTTTTAGCTTTACCCACGAGCACATGGCGAGCAAAAAGTACTTCCCGACCAAATCCAGCAAAGGTCAGAGGTGAGGGTCAGGGGTCACAGAGGCGTGGCCTCAGAGCCGGAGACGCCCCCAGGTTTACACAAGTGTAAAAAGAGTCCATTCAGTCTGGCTGCATGGGCAGAGTTTCACAAAGGTCCACTGTGTGGGGCCTATACCCCCCCAACACACACACACACACACACACACACCTCCTCCAAGCGCCATGCCTACACAGGACACAGACAATGGGGGGTTTCTGGTCAGCAGAGCCACATCCATGTCAACCTGAAATACTTTCCTTCATTACAGCAGACACGTTACCCAAACTTTCCTCTTCAAAGACAATTTTGCTTGCAATTTACACGAGAAAGGACAACGAATATCTGCGTCTAACTTTATTTATACTTTAAACTTTACACTTTAAATAAAAGACAAATGTTACGAACATGCTGCTCCACCATGAGGAGGAACAAACAGCTATGAGAGATAAAAGAGTCTGGTAGTAATCTAGATAATGCATGAAATAAATGAACAATTTTTGTGTTATATTTCTTGTTACTCTCAACATATCGCGTAAAAAACTGTAAAACTAACGTTGTTCATTAGTCCGTCCCTCAGTACTGCAATAAGTGGTGCATTTGTCGGGACTATTTCCAGCTGCAGATTAACACTCGTGAGTGTAATCGAGTCATGATAAACTAGTGCTTGTGCTCATGAAACTGAATCACCATGTGACCCCGTGGCTCACGAATGTGTTTTTAATTGTTGTTGGAGAACAATGGAGCAGCGTTTGTTATAGGATCGATTCTTTTCATGAGGTTTGATGACAATGAGAAAAGTACAGAATATTTCCAGCCTTATCCTTTAAACCTTTATTATTAATCTATATTTTTTAGTCGCTTTCTGTCATATAATTAACTCATGAGCCATTCCACATTTAGGTGACTCTTTTTTGCCAAGTCTGTATTGTTTCTTCAGGCTCCTCTGGACAAACCTGCTGAATAATTTTAACCTGAGCATCCTGAGAAAACAGTGAATTAACCTTCCTGGTGTGAGCAAAATTTCCCCAGTTGTTACAAATACCTGCAGAGATAAATTCAGTTCATTTCGTCATCACTAATAGCGCAAATTCAAGATTTCCTAGTTTTGAATGCAGTGCCGTGAAAAGTAGAATTCATATCGGCATTAGCCATTGATTACCCTCCTCCTCCGCAGAACAAGATCAAATGAAGCTGTGGGAGCACAATGGAAGCACATGCAGCCTGCTGCAGATAACCCTCCTCTGAATCACACCAGAGCCCCGACTGACTCACCGAGGCTTAATGGTCCCATTTCTAACCCCAGTGCAGACCCAAACTTCCTCCAGGCAGCCCATCTTTTTCTAACTCTTGGTATTATTTTAAAGTGCAGTGATGATCTGGTTTTTATAATTTAGCCCTCATCTTCCTTTCCCTCTGTAAAACGGTGGATTATTGCCAGATTAAGGGAGTGCCTTTTTCTTTATCCCTGGGTAAGCCTGCACAGCACGCAGCTCAAAGGTAATGAAGCACTCTGTGATCCGTGCCCGGATGAATCTAAAAATTCCCAGAGCACCACTGTATTTTAAAGGAAATGAGATTTTCCTGAAAGCCCCCTTCAAACCTGTGCTTTCCATTTTGAAACAGCTATAAACTGCGAGTCTACTTGCGACCTGGTGCATCCAGACCTGTTGCTGTTTTGAAGTTGAAATGAATAAAAGCCGTTTTTGCCACGGAAGTGTGTTTTTGTGTTCTTAAAGAAAAAACGTAAATGGCAGCAATTATCCCAGCTGCGTCGAAAAAACATCCAGACCAACATTAACACCTTTTTCCAGAATTGTCTTCTAATTGAATCGAGCTTTTACTGATTTTTCTGTACAGCACCGACACCTTCGGCTTTGTCACAGTTACCAAAATACGGCTTATTTTGGAAGTGATTAGATTTAATGAAACTTTAATGATTCCAATGTAGGTCAATGCCGCAGTGGCAAAAAGGACACCCGTAAGAATATAGCAAATAGATTATTCAGGATTTTATTGTATTAGAAATAAATATGCACTCTGGATATATTAGGATTGTGCAAAATGTTAGTAAAAAACAGATTTACAGGCTAGCAAATGAACAGTTTTTAGAGGGGGGTTTATTGGCAATTTTGAGATTCATTAGTCCATTTATTTGATTGACATGTGTCTCAGCCTATCACAGTCAGCCATGGTGGCTCCCTGCTTGTTCATCTCAACGGACAACCAACAGATCCTCCCCCTATTGGCCCAGATTTAAATCTTGTGTTTATTTGTGGTCTCAACGTGATAAATTGTCTCTAACAGAAGTAGATGTGTGAAGAAGGAAAAAAGAGAGCTTACGTTCACACATCCCACCTTTTAGCAAATTCCGACAAAAAATAGTGGTCTGAAGAGGTCTTTAAAAGCACGCTGGGGCCTTAAATGGCCAACAGTTGGCGCATGATGGTGACTGTTAGAGGTACTCAGCCACCGGGACAACAAACCAGCCTCAAACTAAAGAATGTCTTGAATCAGGGAGAAGGTAGACGAACGGCTTTGAAAAGATTCGTAGAAGAAGCTCTGTTGTGGCCGTGATGATTTTTAAGTGGAGCTGAACCTCTGTGTAATGTCATTGGTCGTTTTGAATGTCAGTCAAAAGACCTTTTCAGGTCAAAGTTGGCAGCTCTTGAACACAATCAAGAACACTGACATAGACCATGTTTCCATTGAGGTATTTTCAGGCACACTTTTCCAGAATGACATGAGAAAACGATGAAAATGGCAAAATTCCAATTTCATGAAAAGGTTTTTATGTGCGCCGGAGGTGGAAGAAGAAGAAGAAGAAGAAGAAGAAGAAGAAGAATTAAAAGTCTCTTCATCTCTTTACACAAATCTGGTGGAACCTTCCTCGCATTAAATACAGGAAACAAACATAAATATTTCCATCGTGTTTGCCACAATTTTTTTCACTGCTTGAGGTCCTGCTGGCGTTCTTTTAATTACTTCATCTCTTCTTCTGCAACAATATGACGGTTTGTCCTCCTGGAGAATTGCTGCCACCGATTTCAACGAAGCAGCTCCTTTTCACCCAACATCAGCGGGTGGAAACTTTTGCATTTTCCTCTGCAGATTTTCTTGAAATTCAGTTAAAATTTGCGACACATTTGGATGGAAACCAGTTCTGGACAGGTTTGTTTGTTTGCTAGTATTAATGTTCCCTCCTCAGCACACCCCCACAAACCCGAGCGTGCTGTCAACCACTGCTGATTAACTGAACACGCTGAGTGATCTGCTGCAGACTCCAGCCCACCCTAACCTGACGTGTCCATCGCTTCCATTTTATCAGCCTCAGTCTGTGAAGTGTTGATGTGAGCCTGAGGAACGAAGTGACCTCAGTATTTCCTGACTGGCTCGTGTGCCTGAACCTTTGACCAAATCTATTCTTGTATTTATTTCATCTAAAAGTCATCTGCAAACTGTATTATTCATGTGAGCATGCTAGTATAAAATATTCTTTGTTGAAAAAAAAAAGGCTTGAAACCAAAAATATGAACCTGCTGGTGGCACGATGTGAAAAGTGAGGCGACACGCAGCATCATTAGGATCATCTACAAACAACAAGTGATGAGCAAATCCTCCTCGTAGAGGCTGAGATATGTGGTGGCCTTAGATAAAGGTTTGGGGATCAAAAAAGCCAATCAGGTCTGAGTAACATAAAGGAACAAATGAACAACAATAAAGCATTTAAATGTGGGACAAATTGTATTAGTGACTTCAAAGTGAGAGTTTACAAGGAGCACTTAAAGGGAACACAACAATAGAATGGAAATATAGCAAAATCCATCCAATGGTAAAGAATAGCATCCAGTCAGTGATCATCATTAAGTCAAAAACCTCAATCAGTTTTATTTCCAGAGAAGCTCTAAAGAATCCTTTTACTATAAAAGACTAGAAGAGTTATGTCAGGCCAAACAATAATGAGGTGCGCCGTCCACTGCGTCCCTGCTTATGGACAAAGCAAGAGGAAAATTAAAGCTATGCTAAGAAACAATTAAGGGTTGCTAATGCACTGCAAAACCATCCGGCCGGGGGACGTTCACGATATTGATCACTAAAGGATGTATGTTTTAAAAAGCAGGAAAAGAGCTGCCACTTGTTCCCGTGCAGTTTATGTTTTTTCTTCAAATTAGTGTCAGGATCTTAAAAAACTACAGAAAAATCTGTAAATCCAGAGTTTGACTATTCTGCTCGTTTCACCTTTTTCAGAAAATCTAATTTCAGGATTCAGTCAAAGACCATCAGCTTCTTTTGCCTTTGCAAGCAACCAAAATGCATCTTTACACACAAGGTTGGTGCATCATAAGAGGATCAGTTCTGTCATCTTAGTTACGTTAAAAGTGTTAATATGTTGAATTTTGCTGTGTTATCAGTGCTGACTGATGCTTTCGTTCCTCTGCGGTGTCATAAGTGATCATGTGGCCTGATGTTGTGTGGTTTTTGCATCGTGGATGAGGTGTGTGTCAGTCACATGACCGCTGCTTAGCTGTGGACGATGAATCTGAAACTTTTGTGCTTTTAAGTGATGAATTATATCATCTTTCATGGCTTTGCATTGCTTTAACACGCGCTGGTCATATTTATTGAAATACAAGCACAGCAGTAGATGTAGCAGCTGCTCCCAGTTTTTAACACATGAAGACGTTGAAAATGAATGTGAGCTCTTCAAACATCTCTTTAACCTGTTGAGGGTTGATCACTTGTGGATAAACAGCTTTCTACATGCTCTTTTTTTTGTCTTGTGATAGTGAAACCTCCTCAGTCAGGTTTTTTTTCCCTCCTCTGGATTTAAATATTCTAAATATCTGATCAATATGATTATTCTAATTGTCAAAGCTTCTTCAGAAGGACTCTGGCCATGTTGGATGGATCAGCCTCCTTTTTTTCACCTGTGCTCTGCTGCCACTCAAACAGCAGCATATAGTCTCAGTGAATGGACTGAAAATGGTTTGAGCCGCTGAGTGTGTCCGTCGGCTGGAGTTTGGAACATCTGCAGGCTGTATGTGCGTTGAAACAGCTGGAGGGAGGGCAGCGTCGCTCACCTTTCCCTGCCATACTGTAACGCAGCCGTTTGACATGAGACAGCCCCCTAGGTGTCTCACTTTCTTAGTGTTTGTATGGGCTGGAGAGCAGCGCCGGCTGCCCGCCTGCCTGCTGCTCGTCTGGATGACTGGCTGCGTTGACGTCAGCGCCGTGTTGATTTGCTAAGGCGAGAGAAGAAAGGAGTTAGTGCGTGTTGAGAGAGCGGGTACTGCGAACTGCCTTACTATGCTGTAGCCCCACTCCCCCTACACTATACGGAATTAAAACGTGCAACTTAGGTGAGTACCGATCCGGGCTAAACGCAGCTGCAGTTTCCCGGCGACAAGTGCCAGAGCCGCCACTCTGCATGCGTCTGCCACTGTTTTCTCTGTGTACTTTCATTCACCATGTGGATGTTTTCATGCATTTATAGCGTTGGGATCGTGCGGCTTGTCCCCGTTCAACCTCATGCTGAAGTTAGCAGCAAACGCGACTTTGGCACGCAAGTTGGATCCGCGCACCGGAGCGCCGGATGAAAACAAGTGTTTACCTGATTGCGCTGCAAGGTGTTGAAGTTTGCATTAACGCACGGTGCTCTATTGTAGAGATGTTAAGGTTGACGTAACCCCCCCTCTGTCGGTCTGGTTTAGTATGCTGGAGATCGCAGCCAGAGGACGTGAGGTCTGGCTGTTTCACCGGGAGCCAGACAACATATGACGCCCCGCTCCATGTGACTTCACTGGAGAAATCGCGTTTGCTCGTTTTGATGGAAATTATGCAATTTTTAGACAGCGACACTGTTGCCCGTCCCTGTGTCTCCAGACGCACCAGTGTGGCTCATTTAGCCGTGATGACATCATGATGAGGACTGGGGACACTGGTCTTTAATCTCGAAACAAGCCCAAACGCAGTCACTGTACAGTCAGACTACAATTGATTGACAGGCAGCTACATGTTTGATTGGTTACCAATAATCGCCTTGCGGTGGCACGCGCAGCATACTGCGAGGTGGGGAACAGATGCAACGGCAAATTGATTTGTTATCGAGGCTGTCTGATCTCTCTCTTGCCGCTTTCACTCTTTTTCTCCTCATCCTTCAGGCGTCGTTGTGTAGATCACAGCCTCCCTGCCTGTGCCTAATTGTGAGGAGCCAGTATCTGAGTATTCCAGCCCGCCTCGAACCAGGTCCACCTGTGCGTGGATCAGAGGAGAGCTGGCCGGATCCTGGCAGCTGTCTGTCGCGTGTATACTTTTGGGCACGCTCGCTGTGTCTGTCCCTGGTCGTCCCCCCCTCCCTCAGAGACGCTGTGCCGTGTTGCTTTTTGCACATTTGCGTGTGTCAGTGCGGCTCGTGGTCTGGAATATTGAGCGCTGTTTATTCTTGTTGTGGCGGGGTCGCCAAGGCGCGCTATGGCAGACAACTCGTGATCAGATTGATTATGCTGCCGTTCAGTGAAGTCGGCCTAATGTGGTTATTGTCAGCGCTCTACAATGTCGTCCAGCGAGGAAATCTCCCCTGGCTTAATGTACTTAATGTAGTGCGTGATGTTTTGCATAATGCATAGCGCGCTGTATAATTTGTCTGGTGCGGTTGGCCAATATTAAAGCCGTCTAGACGCGCGCAGCTCCGTCTTTTATTAATAGAAATCTCACAGACGCGATAAAGTCCCCGAGCAGCAACTTTACATTGTGTCCCGGTGAAGCCACAGCCTGCCTGATGGCCCACAGAGCGCGTCAAGCATTGATCGTGCACGGGGCCATAAATCGCAGCTATTGGCATACCTGTAATAAAGATAATGTCGGGTTTTAGGCATGACCTCTGCTGACTGGGAGGCTGAGCTCGGTTAGATGAGAACCTGTGGTTTCATCATTACCGACCTCCGGGATCGATTTTTATCAACGTGCCGAAAAAACAAACTGTCCAGCGTCCCAAAAGCAGGCAAGACTCTTTATTTTCCACGATCCTCCCGGCGAACAATAGCTGCCAGCAGCGGTGACCTCCTGCATGTCCTCATTCAGGCTCCTGTGCGTGCAGGTTTCTCCAGTGATCTTACATATCTGGAATTATTGATATTGTTCTAAGTCGCCGTCAGGCTGCAGGATTGATGATATTTCCTCCTTTTTTCCCGTGTCTCAGTGTGCGTGTGTGTGTGTGTGTGTGTATTGTTCTCAGACAGGAAGGAAAGAAAAGAAGCGCTCACAAACTTCTCTTTTCATTCCTTATTATTTTTTTTATTTAGCCTCTTTCAAAATAAAACTGAAGATTAAGATCTGAAAATCAAAATTAAGTTTTTGAAAATTTTAAGAAAATTTTTCTAAAAAAATGATGAAGGGAGCTGAGCCAACACAATTTGTCATTATAGACCTCATACATTGAACAGATTGAGTGCATAAAAATGGACATCAATGAGCTCATCGAGTATGTGGGTCAATGGAGGCACTTAGCTGCTAGTCATTCATTCATTCATAGCACATATAGTGTCAAGGCTAGTTACTTGTAGTAATGGCGAGAGCTTGTTTCAGTGCAGGTCTAATAATTATTTGAATAATCATGTTGCCACTGAAGCTCATTTAAAGCACACATGTTAGTGGGACTATTTAATTTAGCCTTGTCCCTTATTTTAGTGTGGGCCACAGTGTGCCGTAGGTGTGAGCTGGAGCAACATGTTGCCCTGTTAACTCGGATAATCGAGTTAACAGCAGTCACAGAGACAATCGTTCATTTGGATATTCGACAATAGCGACTGAGAGCAGGGCCGAGTGTTTGGTGCTGCAGCGTTCGTGTGCTTTTGCCTTGTCCTGCTTTCCTTTCCATCCATTTCTGGCCGCTGCTCTCTGCTCCCGTCTGTGATGGGAATACTGAGTAAGATGCTATTTAATTTCAGAAAGGCTGCTGACGGTCTTTGTGAGCCAAGCAGCAGTGAAAAACCACGATTCACACTTGTTTAGCAGTGTGTACATCCCCATCAGATCGCCAAATGAAGACATCTTTTTAACATAACATATGTCGGACTGATTGGTATGCAGGGTGAGCCTGTTGGACGGCTCACAAATTGTCTCCCTTCAGAAATCTACAGTCAATACTCTCCGCTGATTTTAAGAACAATGCCTCTGCACAGAGTGTTTACCGTCCCTGCAGGGTGTTTGCAATTTGAAACTCCACCGGCTTCTCACTTGCTATTTGCAAAATAAATAGTGGTATACCTTCAATGCATTTATATGCAAATTGACGACATTTTTATTTTCAAAATGTGACTAATGAATGTGTTTTATGTTTGTGGAAGATTTAAATTTTGGGAATCTATAGATCTATAGATATGCATTTTTTGCATTCAATTGAAAGAAAAAAATTGGTTTGGTTGGATCTGAAAGTGTAAAGATCAGGATCTGTTCTGCATCATTTCTGCTTTTTGCATCACAATTTACCAGAACTGATTATTTTTTCGTTCTGTTTCTTCACTCAGGTTTCATCTTGTTTACAAAGATAGCTAAAAACACTGCTGAGCGGGGAAGGCGAGCCTCATGAGTCGGCCTCGTGGATTGCATCGGCATAATGGATTTAACTAAAATGGGTATGATCCAGCTCCAGAACCCCAACCACCCCACCGCCCTGCTGCAGAAGGCCAACCAGATGCGTCTGGCCGGGACTCTGTGCGACGTGGTCATCATGGTAGACAGCCAGGAGTTCCACGCTCACCGGACTGTGCTAGCCTGCACAAGCAAAATGTTTGAGATCCTCTTCCACCGCAGCAGCCAGCATTACACCCTGGACTTTCTTTCACCAAAGACTTTTCAGCAGATTTTGGAGTATGCTTACACTGCCACACTCCAGGCCAAGGTGGAGGACTTAGATGACCTTCTATATGCAGCAGAGATCCTGGAGATTGAATACTTGGAAGAGCAATGCCTGAAGATCCTGGAAACCATCCAGTCCTCAGACGAGAATGACGTGGAGGTCAGCGTGAATGACGGCAGCACAGAGGAGGATGATGAGCGCAAAGGCCACAATGGAGCCAAGAACTCCAAAAAGCATTCCATGGAGAGTCCCTATCTGCCAGGTACCCAGCAGGCCTCCATCATTCCTGGCATGGTGGACCAGAGTCCCTCGGTCTCCACCTCCTTCGGTGTCTCCACCCTGAGTCCCACCAAAGCTGCTGTGGATAGCCTGATGAGCATCGGCCAGTCTCTGCTCCAGCAGGGCTTCGGGGGCGAACACCTTATCCACGGCAACTCCCACCACCTGATGACCGAGATCAAGACTGAAATGATGCAAGTGGACATGGGTGGCAACGGCCATGAAAGCCCTCCCAACATGGAGTCCAGTGCCTCCAGCAACGGAGAGCGAAGTGGGGAGGACAGGAACCGAGACGGCCCTGGAACGCCGACCAGGAGCAGCGTAATAACCAGTGCCCGTGAGCTACATTACGTCCGCGATGAAGGCATGGGCGACCCTCAAGCCGAAGTCAGCCAGATGGGGCTGGAAGCGATGGCCGGAATGACGGAGAAACACCTGGCCTCGCTGTACTCCCTGCCTGTCAATCATAAAGCAGACGCCATCATGTCCATGCCAGCGTCCATGGCCTCTGCTCTCCCCATGTCCCCAGCCCTGGCCATGTCTATGGACTTCACCGCCTACGGGGGAATCCTGCCTCAGAGCTTCATCCAGAGAGAATTCTTCAGCAAGCTCGGGGAGCTGTCAGTGGGCATGAAGCCGGACGGCAGGAACCAGCACGAACGCTGCAATGTTTGCGGTGCAGAGCTACCAGATAACGAAGCTGTGGAGCAGCACAGGTAAGCCACGTTTTCTTTTCAGTAGCTGCTTGCTAAATAGTTTTGTCCTTGAGATGTATGATCCTTTTCACTTTCGCTATTCTTAAGGGTTTATGCAAGATTACTCAGACACGATGTGCAGCACAAAGTGAAAAACTTAGGTGATTTGGCAAAAACATACATACAAACATACAGAGTGCATTTTTAAAGACTTGGTTTGTGGAGAATAGAGAAAGTGAGCTGTTTTCTTTTTTTTCTTAACCAAATTCAACACATTTTGTGTGTCGGTGCCAACTAAGAAAATAGCCCATCCACACATCTGTAATATATGAGTAAGTGCTTTCCTTTGACTGACACAGACCTTCGTTCTGTGCGGCTCAGGCCCGGAGATCCACTCCCTCAATAACTGCCAAGCCTGCCCAGGTGACTGCCGAAGCAGTGCTGTCGTAGCATTGTCCAAGACCATTAGTCACATCTCGCAAGATGTGGGCGGCAGCTATCACACACACTCACTAAAGTGGTACCCCCTCATCCTGCACCCGACTCACCTCCCCTTTCCAATAACTGCACAAGGGGGGCCCTTATTAGCTTGATAATTGGAGTAGACGGTCAGCCCAGGAAATGAGTGCTGAACCCAGGCTCCCGGACGGGGGAGTGGCAGTAAACCGGTGCTGCGCTATTTCAGTCAATGTGCATAAATAAACCTGACGGCCTGCAAACTCCACTCAAAATGCTCAAA
This sequence comes from Chelmon rostratus, assembly GCF_017976325.1. Taxonomy (NCBI): domain Eukaryota; kingdom Metazoa; phylum Chordata; class Actinopteri; order Chaetodontiformes; family Chaetodontidae; genus Chelmon; species Chelmon rostratus. Next base: position 24,874,368 of record NC_055671.1, on the reverse strand, counting down.
CTCACCTGTGACCTTTTTCTAAACTGCACTTCGCGTCCCGGTGCCCGTCGTGTCACTGTGTATCTTTACGTTGGTGAAAACAGCCTCAGTCAGAGTCTAAGCACCGGGTGGAATGCACTTGCATCACTTCTTTGTGGATTTTGCACCATCAGATTGTTTTTGATTTGTGACTGGAAGCCTTTTCTTACTTGAAGGCCACCTTCTCAGCCTGTAATGTTTGCTTAAATCAATAGGAATGCACAGCGGTTAAAGTTCACTTGAGGATTTGAACCCCAACATCCATCCCCTCATGCTTGAGCCAGTATGTTGGTTTACATGTCTGAGAGCTGGACTCGCTCAGGTTTCTAAATCTGTCCGCATGTTGTCTTTCGAAAACACTGAATATTACAGGATGGCTTGTACCCCAAAGAGAAGTGTCCTTGTTTTCAGCCTGACAGTATGAGATTGTGCAGTGTTTCTTACCTTCATCTGCCTGCTGAAGTCAGTTACTTTGTAGTTTTGTGATGTTGGCAGTCGCTGCTTAAAGTGTACAAATTTGTGTGGCCTTCGTGATGAGTGCTCATTATTTACTGAATAGAATAAACATCGCTGTATGGACTGACACTATGTGTGTTTAAAGAAACAGCAGCTGTTAGAGTGAATTTTCAGCAGCTTATTATTAAAATACACGATAGCGTTTGTGTAAGATGCACGGATGCAGTATCACTGAGTTAAAGGACAGGCTGCACGAGTCTCTGTCTTGAGAAAAGTCTGGTGTGTGAAATGGTTGCCTGTGTTTCAAGAGGAATTTCATCAATTCGCTCAAGCTGGGAAATCTTGTATCAAAGGAGATTTCCAAACCGTTTCATGCATTGATCTTCCCGCTTCGCTCCATAGCATACTAATGGGTTAATTTAGCCTGGTTGATACACTGACACGACACTGTTTAATATTGTACGCGCCGTCCTGACAGCCTCCTGAAGTGTAGAAATCAAACATTGCATCATCCGCTGTCTGCTTTGCCGTCCGCACATGAAAGGTCTGCTGCGCTGCCACGAGATGCTTGATAATTCAGACGCTCCTCGTGTCCTCACAAATTCCAATGTGGGTCATTTGATAGCATATCAATCCAAGCTTTTTTTTTTCCTGCGTACAGCCTGTCGGGCCGCCCGATTCTTTTGATGTGAATGCAACATGTTTTATTTCAGACAAGCAGAGTCGTGTTCCCTCTGACTAATTACACATCATTTCCCTGCAGCCACTGTGTCAGGGTCACTGCTACCTCTGCAACAAACACATACAAAAGTTGGCAGAGTTCACATGGTGCAGGCAGGTCAAGTCAAACATGAGTGTAATAGTTTCCAGATGTGGCACAGGTCGCTGGTGTGAGGTGTCTGTGTGTGCATCGATGTTAAAATGAATGCAGCAGAAAGTGCCCACTTCCTGTATAAATTTAGTCTCTGCTCCCTTTCATTCCTCTGTGCCCTGGATTATATCATAAAGAACAAACCACCCAGACTGAACACATAAGCGCTGTGTGAGGAGTCACCTGTGGGGTGCAGGAATAAACGCCCAGGAGACGTCTGAGCACAAAAGATGCTAATTTGAAAAAGCTCACGGTGTTGAAATCTTGATGCTTTTTCGTACAAATCAGAATCTAACTCTAATTATCCGGCTCAGATTTGCAAAAAAAGATTAAAAATAAGAATATTGTTTGATCGCATAAATCCTCAATCAAGTCAAAAGACTCTCTAGCTTAAGTTATTGTATAGCTACTGCTATAGAAAGGCAGCATTAATAAAAGGGCTCTTTGTGCTCTTTAAAATAAGATATCAAAGGTGTATTGTTCTGGTATCTCAAGTTTTTTACCGGCACGAGTATAGAAGCATTTCAAGTGATATCCAGCTTTACCTTGAAGTTGCCTTCCAAGGAAATGTATGAAGCTAAATGAAGGGCCACACTTTATAGGTGCCATAGAGCTTCCATTGACTGAATCAAAGCAATCCGCGTCTGACCACAACAACTTTCCCCCCATCTCTCCTGCTGCAGCTCGCCCACCTCCTCCCCACTGACAAGCCCCAGATTTATTTCTTAAAGGAAGCCCAGGGTGAGTGTTGTTACTGCTTCGGGGAGACAGGATTACAGCAATATTTTAGTAACCCCTGCACAGAGAAAATAATCAACACAGGAAGGGCCTGAGTGATTATTGGGAAAATAAATGCATGATGCAGGGGGCTAATTCTGCAGTGGCGGGGGAAAGAGGAAAAAACCCTCCGCTGCTTGGTATTCCAAACACAGCATCCAATTCACGGGAACTAGCCTTGGGTTTATCTCTTTCACTTAATCGTCCATTCTCATGCAAATGACTGACCCTCGCTGTAATGTACATCACATAAGTGAAAAAAGAGCCTGTTTTAAAGGAGAGCTTTTCCAGCATATAGCCGTTAAACATTACCGATAACTATCAATGCTTTAACTCTGTCTTTTCATAATACAGCCGGGGTTTTTCTGAAGGGGGAGTGAATGAGACAAGTCAATGAATCCCTTCCTCTCCTCTCTGTTTTTGCTCATGGTATTTTTATTGATGGAAGTATTGGGGTATGGGGTGGGAGTGGTGGAAGCGATCACCCCTGCATTAACCTCCGCACGCGCACACACTCATGTGTTCATTACTTTTTGCACACATTCCCCTCAGCAGCAGCAGCCAGCGCTCACTCTTCCGTTTCCTCTCCTTTTGTGGCAAAGGGGTGCGGAGGGCGCTCTAATACCCCGGGCCCCAGGTGTTTAAACAGTGGGCCCAAGGCCCTTATCTGTGCATATCAGAATGGGACAGATAACCCTTGGCACTCCTCCTCAGTAAACCAAGAGCAGATTGAGTGCAGATAGTGGCCCATAGCGTTTGTTGCAGGTGATAGCGATGTATGCACACACACACATATACCTTGCGTGTTGAGGTGAGGCCAGTGGAAGGTGTACAAGTTGTTTCCCTGCACACTGACACTTGGTTTCTGTGGCTCTATTTAACTCCCAAGATGAGGCGAATCGATGCTTCAGAAGCCCGTAGGGATGTTTTCTGGGGCAAAACAGGCGTCTTTAAGAACAGGCAAATCATTTTTCTCATTTGTTCTGGTAGCGGTTGCTATGAAATCAGTGTTTTGATGAGTTATTAGAGCTAGGAAGCAAGTGACAATAAGTAAAAAAAAGGTGTGAAAAAATTCAGATGTGGCCAACTTTCTCAGATTTGCAGTGAACCTACATGTTGGCTGAGTTTTCTGTTGCCTCTGTAGGAAATGAATGAATGGTTTGAAAACATTGTTAGATTTCAGTGGAGCACTGCTGCACCCGTAGCTGCTGTCATCAGACAGCACTGACGTCCTGCCTGAGAAGCAATCACCAGAAGCAACGTGGGCCATGTGATGGCAACTCTTACGATCGACTCGCAGCAACTTTTCTATCTCTGCTCTTTCTCCATTTACCTAATTGTTGTCACCTAATAGCATTGAGCCCTGTCTAGCTAAATGGAGATGGCAAGCACTGTTTAGGCAAATTTGTCGGTATTCGAGTGGCCACAAGGGTCCTCGAGGGTCTGTGTGACTTTATTTCCATCAGAGTCTGTGCATGTTGACCAAAATGTGTGACTCCTCAGCCTGCATGTTGATGCCATTTGATTCATTCAAGCATGCATGTGTGGAACGTGTCCACGTACAGAGGCACCCACTTTCTGCTGTCCACTTCCTGCTGTCCACTGCCTGCAGTCCACTGCCTGCAGTCCAGGATCGGGGTTCTTTTGTAGTTTCTTCTGCTCAGTTTCAGAAAGTGTTTCTCTGTAAAGGGATGAAGAGCCGTGCAGGTAGTTTGAAAAAATCATGGATGATATTGTGTGTGTATGTCAGATCTCAGTCTTGCTCTCTGAATATAAACAATCACCTTTGCTCTGAAATAAAATAACTAAAACTGAAGCAGCTTCCAGCTGATGATCCTAACCTGCGAAACCGTGCGAGCGTTTTGCTGCTTCCTGAAAGAAGCCCGGCAACAAAGCATCCATTACATGGCAGTGGATTACCCTCTATTTGAAATCACTCAGTGAGCTAAGTCTCCCCGGCTTGCACTCAGAGGTACAGTACATGTTGGTGTAATAATCCAATAGCACAAAAAGCCTCACTCGACGAAAACACCTCTCCAAGAAATACCTCAACCACAGACAACGGCTGAGGGCTTATTCAACTCCGGCTGCCACATTGTCTCTCTTTTTATCCTCTCACAGGTGCTTTTTTGCCCTCATTGGAGGTGTGGTGTTTGTTTATGCCCCTGAGGAACTGGCGCTTTGACCGGGCCCACGGTGATAGCCGCAGCCGGGGCAGCTGCTGGCTGAGGCCCAATTATAGACAGGCTTTAAAAGGCTCTGGTTGAACCGTAAAGATTTACACCGCCATCGCTCTGATCTCAGATCTGGGCTCTGTCCTCACTGTCAGGATAGGGAGATGTATCGATTAAAGACTTAACACAGGGGGCTACATCATGTGGAATGGACTACGCACACACACACACACGCACAAATACAAACCTTAGTACAGATCAAGCATTTTATTGTCGCGCGCGTCGTCAGGTGGCGAGTCATCATGCTTTTTTAGAAGATACTGAGATGCTTTTGGAATTGGAAAGCAAGCAGAAGGGCAACACCGAGAGGAAAAGGGGGCGGTCTAATATCTAGACAGTGGCTGTGGCAATGGAGGGAGGCGATGTAATCAGCAGGCTGATTAGATCGCCTTCCCTCCGATAAGAGTGGAGGGAGGTGCTTGTGCAATAAAAGTTAGCAGCTTGACTTGGCGCGACCAGCTGCCTCTGTGTGGCTAACAGCGCTCGGCAGACGTGGCCTTTGCTGATGCGGTCTGGCAGGGGCTGCTATGAAACGAACACACTGAGGCCCCTATCTTTTGTCCCTGTGGGGGCCTTGTGGTCTGGAGGGAGGGATAAGGATAACATACTGTACTGGAAGTTGGCCTTGTGTGTGTCCATGTGAGCGTGTGGGTTTGTTTTTTTTTTTTGTTGTTGTGTTGTGTGTGTGCGTGTGTGTGTGTGTGTGTGGGGGGGGGGGGTTGGGTGGCTCAGGGGGAGTACTAATTACAGACAGTTATCAGGTGACATGCAAATGTGTTATCGGCCTTAACTTCCTGATGTGTATCTCTGCTGAGTGTTGGCAGGGGAAGAGCTCGTGCCACTGTTTCTCTGTAAATACTCGGTGGGTGAATTTCAGCAGGGAGCAGCTTTAATAGCTTTTCTTTTGTTTGTTTTTTAAAAAAACTTTATTAGACTTAGCAGCCCTTCTTCTCTTTGCAGCCCTTTTTACTGTATTAAGGTGCATGCATCATTGTCAACTTTCCCATTAAAAGAGAAAAAGTCAATAGAATTAGAATGATCTGGCCTTAAAGGTGAGTGGGTTTTAGTTCTAGTTCATAGAGCCCTGCCTCTGTTCTCCTGGTCCTGAACGCTCAGGGTTCTAATCCCATCGATATCCCATTAGCATCCCCTCTCTGGGTCCCCGCCACATGAAAGAAGATGTGTCGGTTCCCCCTCTCTGATTCTATTGCTCTGGCAGACCGTAGGGAGGACGGCCACAATGAGCAAATGTGCTAGAGCCAAAGGGCCAACCCAAGTGTGCTCACAAATGTTCTGTGTGTGTGTGTGTGTGTGTGTGTGTGTGTGTGTGTGTGTGTGTGTGTGTGTGTGTGTGTGTGTGTGTGAAAAAGCTGCCACCGCCACCTCGGAGGCCCCCTAGCCTCCCTGGGAAGTATCAAACCAGAGCCCTCCGCGGGCTTCCAGCGAGAGAGCTTCTAATTAGCCTCTTTGTTGCCACTTGAATGGTTTGCCAGAGATTGGCAAGGGGCCCCAATGGAGTGATACCAGCACGCTAAGAAGCTGGTCATAAAAATTACCCCCCATTCTCTCCACCATCACCTGTCACAAAGGAGCTCTCAGGTAGGAAAATGAGGCCGGAGCGGCACCATGTTAGCTTGTAATCCACCTCCTCAGAGCCTAAGGAACCATGTTTACTCAACAGGCTGGAAGTGTCTGAGCAACAGATGAATGAAAAACTTCCAATAATTCATGTTCATGCTTAAAAAGGGCCATTAATGCTACTGTTGAATTGCTAGAAATAAGTCAACTTGACATGATGCAGCCAAAAAATAGCACAGAATGACTAAATGATCGAGGATGAGAAACGGAGCACCCATTCGTCAAGTCTGAATAAAGTGACAGCGAACTAGTGTGGTCACATTTATGGAGATGGACCAATAAGAACTGGTACAATAATTCAAATGACCTTCTGAGGCAGCTCTTATGATGCTTTCATTTGAAAATAAAACTCAATGAAAATCTCAGTTAAACCAATTTAACATGAACAGAACTAAAACAGCAGGTTTCAAGTTGTGAGCTTCAAAGTATTTTCAGCTGTAATTTGGCGCCACATTGTTTGGTTTTAGAAGGATACACACAAACAGGAAGTAACAGCCACGAGAACACATTGATGCATTAGTTCAGTACTTTCCTAACCAGGTTATTTAAAAACATCAGAATTATTCAAATCATTTTATTAAAGATAATTTAAAGAATTTCTATGATTTCAGAGGCGGTGCATGTCCTCCTGTTTTATGCTATTTAGCAACTAGCATGTTAGTTCCTCTAGCACCTTCAGTCAGTTCATTTAAATGATTGGCTGAGACCTCTGAGGATGCAACCGCTCACTGCTGCTGGAGGGAGCAGTCCAGGAATGTGTGCAGTATTTTTAATATAATGCAAACTATTAATACATCATGTTGATCATTTAAAGACTCCCCCACATGTTAGTCAGCAGTTTAAACTGTGAACTGCTGGTAAAGTTAGGTTATAATGGGACAGTTTCGGTTATAATACAGTGAAATCTGAGCTTTATTCCTAAAGATGAACGTCATTGCGTATCAAAAAGCAGCCGATCTGCCTGTCAGCCTGTTCAAAGTGCTTTCAGATCTATACCCGTGGCATCTGACACGCTGCTTGGTGAGCGTCGTGGCAGGAGTGCAATGAATGTCAAGGCGACTTGGAGCTTTAGCGCCGACCGACACGTTTTAAGCTCCGCTGTAATCCAGGAGGGATCAGTTGGGTAAATCATGGCATAAAGCTTAAAACCATAATTGATTTATGTATTTGCTGACCGAAGACGCCCAGAGAGATTACCAGAGGGAGAGAGCTGATGATGGATAGGCCGGCCCCCTCGCACAGGCTGCATGCGAGGTGGGGGTTGATTCAATTGAAGGGAGATTTGTCTGCTTGAAGAGCAAGAATGTCTGAAAACAGAGTGAGTCTGAGAAGTAAATGCATATTTCATCAGAGGTGTGTGTGTGCGTTAAAGGGCCGTTTCACCACTTATTGAACCGGGTATGAAACTAAATCCGTACGAAGGCTCGTTCTGAAACAGCAGCTGATGTTTCGGCTGCTTTAAAATTATATTCCCGCTGATAAAACTGTGCTTTTGTGGCGTTGATCGAAACGTCCGAGGCTCTTCCTCAGACAGCCGAGGCAGTTTTGACCAGTTCTGGAATAACTGATCAATCAATCTGCTTTATCATCAAGTGACTCTCAATGTGCCGCAAAAGATATTAAGTTTGGTTCTGGTGTTTGATTGAGGTGTTTTTAGTTTTAGTAAATGTTGTTTCATATCTTGAGTATCTGTCACAACTTTAAATAATATACAAGCACAAAATAAGCAACAATCAAAGTACATGATTTCAGAGCAGGAAAATATTTTAAATATCAAGTGACGTCGCCCAGAAATGTTTGACAAGCCGCTGACCTGTTTAAAAATCTATCTTTTTATTATTTTGTTTCAAATTTAGCCAAAAAAATCTCCAATAAAAAGCTGTCACGTCATTGCAAACCCTTTAAATTTCCATCAGTGATGATTAGTTACTACTATTATTAGTTACTGTATTTTATATTGTGATGAACACGTGAAATTTATAATTATGTTTAACATCAGACTCATCCATCACATTGACATCGACTGGAAGATGTCAGATCATGACGTTATCACTCTCGCCCTAATTAGCATCATAATTCCCAGACTGCCGCTGATGAGGTGCTCAATAGCAGACGTCATTTAATTGGTCAGACGGTTTCGCTGCCATAATCGTCCCATGAATTTCTCCGCTGACACATTATGAATCCTCTCTTTCTTGTTTACTGCGCGCCTGTCAGGTGTCTCCAAGGTCTCTCTTGACCGCTTCCAGATTGTTTTGTGTTTGTCTGTTTGTCCCTGGGCCCCGAAAGGCGAGAGCGGGATAGTAAAAGAGAGAAAAAAAGCCATTCCATTTCCTGGACTGATCACTGAAGCGGGTGGCTCTGACATGTCATGACTCAAACAGCATCATTTCTGCCACTCCTGTCTCGCCGCTGACCTTACAAATGATGCTGTAGGCTCGCGCCATATGCCATCAAGCATGGTGTAAAGCAGGATGGGGTTTTATCCCCCTCATACGTGCAGCAGCGCCCGCACTGCAGTTCTCGCTCCCTGGCCTCACCTTTCGGAAAAGAAAAGCAGATGCAGCGGCGGTTTTCTCTCCGATGGTTTTGTCCATATACTGTCTTTTTTCTGCTCTTCCTTCCCCGCTTGTGTTTTATTGCCTCCTGTGAGTGTTGGTCTGAGGCGAGGAGCTGGAGCTTCCCTAACAGGTGTTTGGGTGCTTATCGCCCACGTCTGTGCCCTTATCTCTGGCCCTCAGCTTCCTGCATCCTCTCTCTTGCATGCCTCAGAGTGGGGATATATTTCACTTAGCCTCTGACCCAAAACCTTCCTCTCTATCTCTGTGGGTCTCTCTCTCTCTCTCACACACACACACACACACATACGTAGAGGGTTTGGCTAGCTGATAGACAGGACGAGGCTGTGAGGCCGTTTCATCATCTTCACCTAGCTCGACTTTCTTCTTTCTTCTCGTCACATTACTCATCGCTCGCAAGAGATCCCAAAAGATTCTGGAAGATAATTAATTCAGGTTCAGATTCAGATTTAGAAAAACTTTATTGATCCCTGCAGGGAAATTGTTTTGCTGCAGCACAAGTTGCTCAACACACAGTTAGAAAGGAGGATGAAAAACTTAAAAGGGTGAAAAATGTAGTTGCAAACTACTCTGATGACGAGCATGGAATAAAAAAATAAAAATCTGCAAATGTGTGTGTGCCAGGAGGGATGTGCAAATGGCAAATATGATCACAATAATTTAGGAGTTTCTCGATTATTTTCCCAATCGATCAATTAACGATTTAGTCTGTAAAATGTGCTCATTACTAAACACCCAAGGTTGCATTTCTTAAAATGCCAGCGTATGTTTGTCATCTCTCCTTGATGAAAATTGATTTTGAACGAATCACTTCAGCTCTAGATCATACATATAAACCGTGTAACCCACGAGCACGGGAAATAAAAAACATCCGAGATATAAAATGTTCACAAAGCTCGAGCGATTGATCCGGAAAGGAGCGAGCGGTGGAGGTGGAAGCGTCTCGTGGCTCCTGCTCACTCTGAGCTTTGAGGGGTTTGATCCAGCACTTTGTCTGATCGCTCTCAGGCTTTAGCCCCACCTTCACATTCCCTCTCTCCTTCCCTGCTCCCAAAGCTCACACAGGGACAAAGGCTAAAGTGTCTGAAGGATGGGGTTGTGATGCTGGTTTGGAGGGGGTTGACCCCCTCGGAGGACCTGACGGGGGCCCTTCTTCTTTTTTTTTTTCTCCTAATCCCCATTCTGAGTGGGCACAGAGGGGAGAGAGCCCACAGTCTAACACCCATGAGAGAGTCTATTGTGAGTGGTGGGCTCTGTTACAGTAGGAGGGATGCAGGGGTCTCAGGCCCAGATAAACGCCAGGCCCAGGTCAGCCAGGCCCCCGTTATTTACAGTAGGCCCTTTCATTGCCCGAGTGAAACAGGAGCCCGCGGTGGAGGTGGAGGTGGTGGGAGGGCTTCAGGGGACGACCACTGTTTGTGCTCAGCCAGGCCTCCACTATAGGTCAAAGAGCACGGGGGGTGGGGCCGCAGGGGTTACAGACCTGACTTTTGTCTGTGTGTTGGGGGGTTTGCTGCTTCATAGGGGAAAAAGAAAAGGTGGTGGTGTTGGTGGTGGGGGTTGGCTTCAGAGAGAAAAAGCAGCAGTGATGACTTCCACACACACTTTTCTGTCATGTGACATGACTACAGGCTCAGATCCAGTTTAACTGTCCACATGCAGCTTCTTTAGAGATGTATTTAGTCATTTCCTCTAAATGAAACTCTGCATCTTCACAGCCGCTCTGTCGAGTCTAAAATCACACATTTATCTTGTTTCTGTGCACAAAACCCGACTGTTGCTTCATTTTATCAAATCAGTTACTTAAACGTAGCTCGTTTTTATAGAGCAACTTAGAGAATTAACATTAATTATCTACAGCTGACTAGAGTTTGTATCAGCCCTCAGTGCCTCATTGTTATAGACCAGAATGCCCCCCCCCCTCCCCAAAGCTACAGCCTGATTGTCTCTTCAAATATGTAATCTTGTTTACTTTGATTGGATAATTCCTCATTTAAAAACTCCATCGTATTCATGCAAGTTCTGCGTGTGTTTACTCATCCACAATATATGATCTGACCCGTCTTTTGTTGAATTAAAACAGCTTTTTATACTGTAGTGAGTTTATATTTTTTAAAAGTGTCACAGCATTGAGAAAATATTGATTGTCTGCACCAAAACGCAGCTCAGGCGTCCCCAGCGTCGTCCAGCCTGATCGCTGATTTAATTTACTGGAGGAAAATATTTCATCAAAGCTGCAAAGCTAGCTAGTTTAGACTCTTTTAAGGCTCAATTTGGATTTAAAAATGCTAAATCATACGGGTGCATTAGGTTGTGAGGCTAATGGTGTGAACCCTGAGAGCCTGCTGCACCTTCCAACACAAAGAGCAGCTGCAGGAGTGGAAGAAGTGAATAGGTGTTCCTCAGAAAAGCGAAAATTCAACACCATCACAAATGGCTGCCTGCTTGCTTCAATTGTCCTGAAGTGACTCTGTGACCTACATAAGCTCAGCACAAAACTTGACCTGCTATATAGAAGCTAAAGAAGCATACAGAGCAAGAGAGGAAATGGCTTTACAGTAACCCGATGCTTCAGATTAGGTGAGCGTTCGTTCTCACGTGACATTCAATCCAAAACTCTGTCACCTCCACGCGAAGCAGCCGCTTTATTAAGCTTAATGCCAGCCCGAGTCCTGTTGGTGGACTTTCATTAAGAAATGGGAAGTTGCCAAGGGTCAGCACGAGAGGGAGAACCGGTACCATCTGCCAGGAGACTCGAGCATAATCTCACCATAATCTGAGTGTCAAGCCTCCATATTAGGAGGCGAGGACGGAGGGACGAGCCAGCGGAGACGTGCGATAAGGACAGCGGTCTCTCAGGCATTCGTTCGCCGGAACAGATTTTATTATTTTTGCTCGGACAATGACAGGAGGGGTTAAAGGTCAGCGGGTGAGGACTTTACAGATGAAGCGGGGTGCGGCGGGGGTGTGTAGGAGTTCGGTTTGACCCCCCACCTCTCACCCCTATTGTCCTGAGAGAACACAAAGGCTCCTGTCAAACTCTGGTGGTCAGCGCTTCGGCCAAACCCGCCAAACCGCAGCAGCGGAGGGTTTGAATCTGGCTGGAGCCGCCACCGCCGACCAATCAGGAGGCAGGGACGGAGGCAACGGTTTGTCCTCTCAAACCGAGATGTTGACAGGAGCTTTTCTCATTTTTTGCTCACAGATGAGGGAACAAAGTTAAATACTTTAACACAAGTACAATTTTGAGGTACTCTGATAGAAATCTCACACTCTGTGGAATATTTTAGTAGCTTCGCTTTAAACATTAAGATACTGATTACACATAAATACCTCAGTTATAATCCAATAAAATTCTAATATACAGCGACAGGAGCTAAAAATTACAACTTTCACTTGAATATGAGCAAAGTTTCTCTCCATGTCTGCACCTGTGAGTCTATTAACTCATTCAACCCTGAAATGATCTGAAACCGACTCTTTGTGCCAACTTTTCCTTTAAAATCAACACAGCTGAATCTGCCTTTATTGATGGTTGGCTCATCTAGATTTGATGGAGGTTAATCATGTATTGATGAACACAAAAGAGGAATATAAGGGAGAATAAATTGTAATAAATAAGAATTAAATGGCAACATTTCTGTAGGCGAGAAGAAGAAGTTAAAGTCAGAGACGATCCTCACAGGAAGTATTTCCACGAGGGGTTAAAAGCTTTTTGATATAATCATTTTTAAGAGTTGCAGCATGTTTTTTTATATTCATTCCTTCCACAAAGCACATTTGGTCAAACATGAACCAGTTTAACAAAAACAACACAACAACAAAACAAAAAAACTCGTATTTACCACACGAGTATTTAACAAAAGGCCGGAGAGTTGAAGGTTGGATCTTATGAATTATGATGTTTAGCTTTAAAAGGGAAAAAAAAATCGTGAAAAAGGAGCCCACTCATCTACACGGTGAATTTGTGCTCTTTAGCCTTCCATCCATTCATTCTGCGTTTATTGTGGATGAAAGAATCATTTATTCTAATCCCGTTGATGAGCTCAACGTCCCGATTGGCCCCGAAACGTTTGGTTTCGAACGCGAGCGGCTCTGCGGCAGGTATTAGTCAACGGCTCCTGTCCTCGTTCATCCGCAGCGACTGTGACGGCTCGCTTTTAAAAATGAGTCAGCGGCCGAAGTCCTGCTGAGATTTTTCACCTCGAAAGAGGAAAAAAAAAAAACATACAAAAAGTGAAAATGTATTGGATCAGAGAGCACAGCTGCAGCGTGAAAAGGGCTTGTTGGCATTACATTTTCTCTGCTTATGTCTTGCTATCTGTCCCCTAAATGCCCTTGACATATTATGGAGGAGATCAAAAGCCCAGGAGAGAGATGTGGGCTGCATGTGGGTGTCAAGGTACAATGTATGCCAGCGCATGGCCTCACAAAGGCAATATGCAGTGTGACGTTTCCGTCTCGCTCTTCAACCGCCGCTCAGGCCGATGTGTAGCTCACTGGCCCGGGAGTCACATTTGAATATTTTCTTGACAAAACAGGAAGCAGGAAAGATCTTCAGACGCGGAGGAACAAACTGGACTGTCATCAACAGCGTAGTCGACTAATTGATAAGTCAATCGACAGAAAAGTCTGATAATCATCCAACCTTTTGAAATCATTTATCAAGGAAAAGGCCAAACTCTCTCTGGTAGCAGCTTCTCAAATGTGAGAATTTGACATATTTATTTTGTTTTACAGATTTTTACAGATTTAATATATTTTTAATTGTTTTTTGGGGGGCTAATTTGAAGATATGAAACTGGACTCTGGCAGCCTTTGATTTTTGGTGGCTATATGACGGATATATTAAGGCGATTTAAGAAAAATCCAAGCAGAACGAAGCTGCGTTGTGATGAGGATGGGGCAGTTTCATATGAACAATAATTATCTGTCAGGAAAATCAACATTTTTTCTGAGTGTTTTTGTCTATTTTCTTGAAATTTTACTTTATTTCAACAATTTGTTTTTTTTTTTACAGAAATTTCTACTTGATGCTCTTAAACAGCTTAAACCTTCCTCTTCAGTCCACTCTGATAAGAATTATCAGTGTGTTAGCAGCTTTTTATGGGTGATTCAGTTGTGAAGGAAGTGCTGTCATGCACACAAGCTTTTAAATTGATAATTTTTCCAAAAGTCTGGCCGTGTTTTTCTGTTTTTATGTAACAGTGGTCAGGAAGGAGCCGCGTTAACGGGACATTAGTGCTAATGATTGTAATAATACTTCATTAAAGGCTGCTGTTGTGTTGCTAATGCGCCGCTAGCCTCAGACTGTCAGCAAACACACTTTTAGTCTTTTTGGACGTTAGCGCCGAGCTAATCGGCCGCTCTCTCGGCAGCGTGGCGGCCAGGCCTGTACAAGCTCTCAGAGGTCAGTGGACAAGGTACAGCTTTCACATGGCCCCGAGGTCCTGACCCCCACCTCTGCTGGTCATATTCACCCCCTCCTCCCAGCAAGGACCGAAGCCCTTTGAGCCGAGCCCTCAACCCCCCGCAGAGCGCGCCCCTTCAGCACATTAATAGTGGCACTGGAACTAATTGCCCAACCTTAGATGTGCTTGAGACCCAGATTGCCTCAGCTGCCAGTTCGCCACAAACCCCCCCCAACACTCCAGCACAGACAGAAGAAAACCTTCAAAAGAAGAATCGCAAAATTGCTGGTTTCTCTGCCCAGTCCTTTGGTAAAACACAGCTCTGCCTTCAAAGGGCTTCATTTATTTCTTTGTGTTACTGTAAATGTGCATCTATTCAAGCTTGTTTTGAAAACATCACCCTCCCTCTTCTCGCCGCGCTTTCGATTTTTGTCTCGCCATTCAGCGAAGGCATTGGTTTCGCTTTTATTCCCGCAAGAGGACTGACAAGTACTCACTATGTACCTTGCGCCTTGGCGAGACCTTCCCACACATGCCATCCACCGCCATTTTGTTGCTCACCCCGTCAGGCGCCAAATCGCCCTTTTGTATTCGGCACACGTATCGGTAATCCTTCCCATCATTCTAAAATATTTTCTTTCAGGCTTGCACTTTGAACTGTGAATTGCAGTGCGGGTGTAAAGTGGTGTCTAGCACCAGACTGTTGCTGTTCACACTGTCACGTCTGCCGTCTCCTCGGCTGCATTCGGCATCACCCGAGTTCAAAGAGACGCTGAAAAAGAGGGAAGCAGCCTCAGAGGCGTTTTATGATTTTATGGGGCCTGAGGAAGCATTGTTGGGAAGGTGTTGGACCGTTATCTGCGCTCTGTCTCTCATAACGTCGCTGCAGACTGTGGCCGCCTGCCTGTTTGTGTGTCTGTATGATGTATTCACACAGCGTTTAGTTACAGTGCTCCTTTGTTAGCGTTTCATCAAATATCCAGTTGACTGATTTCATCGTGGAGGCAGGTGGGGGACTGTTTCTTTCAGGTGAAGGCAGATCAGAGCTTCTGCCTCAGCGTGTCCGGGCAGCTTCACTGCACGCAGGCCAAACTTTATGTTTGTGTTAACGCGCCAGAGTCAGGCTACACAGTCTGAGCACAGGCAGCATCCTGGCATCCATCTTTCTTTTCCTCTCATTTCTGCAAATGGGATCTGTTCTGAATTCCTGCAGCGCTCCGACGGCACCGAAAGAAAACGGAGAAGGAACAAACCAGCACAAAGCGGTGGCTGTTAGCACTGTTTGCTCTGCTCGTGAGCTCCGATGGGATCCTCACCATCCACTGCTTTGTTCTCGTCTCCTGATGAAACGTTACTCCCTCAAGGATGCGACCCTCTAAAGTTATAAATCTTTCCCGAGAAGTTAATATCACACCTCTCAGTCCCACATCGACCTTATCAATACTAATAAAGAGGTTATTTGAGCAGCTGCCGGTGCAGCGGTGACAGCGCGATCTTTCAGCTGGTGTTCCTGGACTGGAACCGTCGAGACCTTCAGCTATGATGCACAGCAGCTCACAGACAAACGATGAGCCGGTTCGATTTAAGGAAGCACTAAAAACAAAAAGAGAGAGAATGATTCCACTTCTTTCATTTCTTCTTCACTCTCAAACGTTAACTTGTGTTCGAGGACTCGTGGTCTTTTTTTTTTTTTAACGTCGTGTGAATCTTAGAAAAACTCTCATTCCGCCCGCAGTCTTTATGAAGCTCGTCAGCAGCCATGGAAAAGACTGGTAATGTTTTTATTGGGGGAGGGGGTTCTGGTCCAAAAATACCTCGTTTACTGTGTTTTAATTAATTCAAGAGGTCTTAAAGATGCTAGTTAAAATCCACAGGAATAGATTTAGAGCACGTCTACAGTACGTTGATTCTGCTTCGCTCTCCTTTCGTTCGTCCTCTCGGACTTGTTGCCTCTCGTCTCATCTCCACCGTCTTCTTTGTTGCTTTATGTTTTCATCTGCTGTCGCATTGTCCCAGGTTCCACACATGCATCATCAAGGTTTCAGCCTGCAACAATAGTCGTCACCCACCTGTATTTCATCAGCTGAGGAAGAAGAATATCGTGTCGCTGTTGTAGACGGTTTATTTCAGGGGCTGAAACATTTACAGGAGAGATTCTTATTCTCTAATCAGGTGATAAATAGATTTGTGCCACATTTGGGGTAAATTATTGGACAAATTAAAGGATTGTAATGTATTACAGGTTTTTTTAGCAGATTATCTGGATGGTTTAAGGGGGTTTAAGTGGTAAGTGAAGAACCTTTTAAGGCATTATGGGTGCTTTCTCTTAATTTGGCAATTTAAGGAGGTTTTACCCCTTAAAAATCATACAGATTAAATATACTTAAACACTTCAGTTAGTTTCTCCATTAATTAAAATCCCAGTTAAAACATCTTACTTGCATCATTTGTCATGAATTGACAAATTAAATTTAAGGTGAAACATTAAGAGATTCAGTTTCTGAGTGTGATTGACAAGAAGAAGAAGATAAAATATTAAAAAATTAAATCACAGACTTTTACTTTATGAAGTTTTTTTTTTGGTGTCCATAGTGACTGTAGTGTAGCTGTATGTGTTTCTAAAATCCTGGCTGTGGCCCTGACTGTATTTATGCAGTTGCCACCAGACCAGCTCTATTTATACAGTAACAACAACAGAAATTGGCTGAAGGATGTGTTTCATCCTCACAAGCTGAAGAAGTGTTATGCATTTAGCACCTGCAAGAGCAGCGCATTGCACCGACACTACAAACGATACACAAAGGAGCAGTGGCTCCAGATTATTGGACTGCAGACCCAGACACAATGTCAGATTGGGTGTGATCCAATGCTCGAGCCATAATGTGGAATAAAACTCCCCGCTGAAACCAAGACTGATGAGGTTCTCAGCTCTGTAGAGAGATAGTAGGAGCTCCTTTCTGAACTTTTCGAGTTGCGTCCTTGCTTTTTAAATGAGCTGGTTCTTTGACTGAGCCAAGGTAACTGTGTCCATACCATCAAACTGCATGCAAACACACAGCATTTTATCCATAGATCCTTTTGACTGAATGAAAATAGCTAAATTCCCCATAACTCGCTCACAAATGTCGCACCGATTCAGCGGTGGTGTCTGTCATTCCAAGCATTTCACACATTTCATGTAGCTGCAATCACAAAGCAACCTCCATCCTCCACATGTATTTATTCATCCTTGTGACGGTGAGCCCAGCAGGCACACATGAGGAGGGCAGGGAGCAGTCGGGGGGGAGTCCGGCCATGTTGTGACATCCCCGGTTAGCTCCGTCTCTCTCCTGCTTTTCTAGGACAGCATGTGCCCGCTGAGACTCATTAGCTCTACCTGCTCTCTTCAAAATATGGCATCTCATATTTCAGTTGCCACGTTTGCATGCCGCCAAATAACCCATTATAGGACAAATTTCTTCTCGCTCCTTTAAATAAACTGCAGCAGCGTGTCTGCCGGCCGGTCAGATAATCCTCCGTGGAAATGTAGCAGCTGACAGATGTGTGCATGGCTATCAAGAATTACAGCCACGATAAGAGAGAATGAACTTTATCCTCTTGTACCAACAATGCAGAGATGCAGCTCTGCGCTGTTATTAGTCTATGGTAAACATCCTGGACGTGATGTGCCAGCTGTGATCTCATGACCGTGCACTTCAAATCTCTGTTGCTGCTGATGCTGCGGCGTATAATAATGCTGACATGGAGCAAATGTATCATCCCTCAGCTCAGGTTGACCTGTTGATCCCGCCGGTCTTGGATGATGTGAGGTGACTCTGGCAGATGGCCTGAGCAGGTTTATCGTCATGAACCAGTTTTTCTGGTTGCAGGACCAGTGTTCACTTAAAATCCCTGTCTGCCGGTCCTGGGTATGAACTGGAGGAGGTGCAGCGTCACTCGTCACTCCCAGCTCGCCACATACGGACGCTCGGTCAGCCCTTTTTAAGGCGCCGTGTGGCCCGTTAGCGTTACGTTAGTTATGTATGATACTTAAATACATTGCTATGCTTGTTACTTCACTTTCCAAAGAAATAGACCTCCACTTTTGGTTTCACATGGGACATGAAGCCTGGTTTCCTGGGTAAAAGTTTCCTGTCCTTGACCCGTCCGACCACCTTCCTCCACATGTGGACTTTTCTTGCTCTTTACACTACGTCACTGATGCTTTGGGAGTGAGATCGGCCTGTCTGTAGACGTCTATCAGACTATTCTGTGTTGAAATGACAGTGAAGGGGGGTACCCAGTGCTTGAAAAGTGATGTTACCTAAATGTACAATTGGTCTACAATAGTCATTTTTGTCAAGTAATATTTCATTTTAAGTCAATACTGGTTAAGTTAATAATGATTTTTCTGTATTTCTCTAGAAATGAGGCTGCAGATGTTTGCATGCATATGTATGAATTTCATCAGCCTCTGCTTTAGTTTAGATTTTTCTTTCAATGTTGCAGAGGCTTTTCTATTCTGGCAGGGATCACATTTTGGATGAATCTCTAAATATGACCTCCTTCATGCCAAAAACAGCAAGTATTCCAAGATTATTTATTCTGGCAAAAAAAACCACAGGGAGTCAACAGCTTCCTTTGGCAGAGTACATGAGACGGCGTCTGGGGCTGCATGAGAGGTGTGTGAAAAGTTTATCAAAAACTGCTCATTTTTGTGAAGTTTGAAAGGCTAAATGCTTTCTAACGTGCTGAAGAATTTATTTAAAAGGATGCAAATGGCGACCTGTGATTGCAACAGGACGAGCCCATTAACCAACCTTCGCTTTACAAGCTGCGGGCGTCTGTAGCTTGTGATCATGCAGATGAGCGTATGTGCCATCAAGTGCTGCTGGTTTTTCTTGAGCTGCTTGACATCAGTTCACACCGGAGCTGCACGATGCTGGAAAAAACTGACATTGCCGTGTCTTTTTTTTCTGCGATATAAATTATGCGTTGTCGTTGCGTGCATGTTTACGGCAAGACAACATCAGACTCTACATGCAGAGCGAGCAGTCAGCTGTATATGCTCTGGTGAAGGTGTGCACAGCAAAACAGGCAGCGCTCATTTTCAGGTTGCAGTAGGCAACTAGTGGGGGCTGCTGCGGTTAACCAATGAATGAACCAAAGCAGGTCGGTTAACTGATAAATTGATGGAGTGCACCCATCCACCAGAGCACGCCTGTGTATCCAAGAGCCTTTACATTGGACTAATTATGAAATATCAGACTTTTCTGGTACAACCCCAAGTCTAAAAAAGTTGGGATGCTGCGTAAAGCATAAATAAAGAAGAAGAATATAGTAACTTAGTCAGTCTGATCAGTCCATTGATTTTTGGAAATGTCTGCTTATTCAGATGCAGCAACACGTTCGTGTCTGGACTGTGACTGCTGCACGTGCACAAATCCTGAAGTGGATGCTGAAACGATGCCTTAGTCCACTCTGTGAATTAACTTGTCATTTAACGTTCATCATGTCATTAGCAGCTGGCAGCGTTCGCTGATTGTAGCTGAGGGTCAACCTTCTCCTCACATGTATTCCGAGTGGCTCTTTTATTTACGCTGTGCAGAGGTCGTGAAGTATTATAGATGCTCTGCAGGCAGCAGGAGTGCAGTCAGTCTTTTGTTTTGTCTCTGTTTGAAGCTTGAATTCTCGTCTGTTTCTAAGGAGTTTTTGTAATTGTCCCAAAAAGTGAAAGTTCTGAAATTTACCTTGAATGTGATGCACTGAACTCATCAGTAAGCGCAGAAAAAACGCATTTAACAATGTTTAATTTAATGTTTATCCAAGAGCCGGGTTACAAGAGGAGGGCAGCATCTAGTTCTCCACTCACGGCCCCTTCATCTCTTATTATACACATGAAAACGTCACAGGCTGTTTCAAATGACCTTGTAGGAAGTCATTCTTGCTGAAATCACTGAAATCCACTAAAACACTGCTAAATGCTCACGCTCAGCTGTTCCTGTGTGCATGTATTGTATTTATATCGTTTATTCAAATGTCCAATTCGTTTGTCCAGAGCAGGATATCTCAGTAACTACCCACCAGATTGCCCCAAAAATTTGATGTAAATATTTACTGTGTCTTCAGAGTGATTCAGAGTAGTTCTAGAGACTCCTTCACTAACACCTTCATCTGAAACCGAGGCCCTGATCTGCATAACATTTGGCATTACTAACATTGTCACTTGACTTATATGTATGTGAGATCATCTATGTTGGAGCACAAACTGCTGCACCTTTGATTTAATGTCTCGAAAAGAGATTCAACAACTTTTGTTGTCGACTGCAGTGTGAGAACGACAGTACGTCCACTCAGCGACAGCATGAACAACAGCATTAGTTTAAGATATTTGAGGTTTTTTTAGCTTATCAAAATGTCCATCAGCGTAAAATGAAAAACCCAAATTAAATTTAATTGATTTAAACAGGTGTAACAGCCTCATCACACCTCATCCAGACCCACAGAACTCACTGCCTGTCAGAGGAAAAACTACCAAACGTTGGCTGCTGAAGAAATGCTAAAGCTACATTTTCCTCCACTTTTGCATGACATCAAACAGCAGCACAGAGCGGCAAAAACTCGTTTAAAGGTAAAGGTCATCCAATTACTGCAGAGTAGAATCTGGAAATATTCTACGAACAGTGAAAACTCAGCTGCAGCTCGACTGTTTGTGGCTTCACGCTGTCGGAGCCAATAAATCCAGCACTTCTGGCGTCTTTGGTGCAGATGATCATTTTTAAACCAACGCACAGTTTCTAAAGCATTTTACATTATTGTCTATCAGCTGGTGAGTAACAGAAGTGGAACATCGCTTTTTATTCTTCTACTAACTACTAATTTGTGGGGTGGATTTCCCAAAATATGGAACAAGGGCTGTAATTTTTAATATGACAAAAAAATCACATTGTGAAAATGGACATATTCCGACTTGTTGAGGCAATGACGTATGATGATTTCCTTTTAGGGCCATATCGCCCGCCTCTATATGGAGCTCATGAGACCAGCTCTTTACATCTCGCCGTCACTATTTTAAACAAACAAGCCACTGACTTCGCCAAGAAACAAACAGGCGGGCAGAGCAGCATCTCCGAGAGCACACAGGGCCTCAGCGGCTCGTATACGCTCGAGAACATCCCTTTTCCAGCCCCCGCCTGCAGTTTTCGGAGATCATTTGGGCGCACCGCCGTGTCACTGTCACCGTCTAATCTCATTGGTAAGCCCCAGGCATGCCACAGTGTCCTGGCTGCCCACATCTGAACAAACACCCTCAGAGAGAAAGACACCAACCTTTCAGTGAGGTGACAGAGGAGCGATGAGCGAGGGAGGGAAGCGTTAGCAAGAGGAAATGTACAGTTCAGGCGCCGGCACCTGTCTGATATTCATCCCTGCGGCGTCCGCCTCCCTCAGTCCTCTGTCCGCCTACAAGTGACACCAGTGAGCGGCTTTAGGCGAGAGCAGCACTGTACGGCAACACGGAGACGTGGATTCACGTGCCAGGAGTGCTTTAGCACTTAGTTATGATGCATCTCACTCCCAGAGACGCTTTGTCACGACCATCAGCGTCTCACACAGGTGCTTCAACTAACTCCACTGTAAACCCCTCCATGGAGACATGAGAGCAAGGTGACGTAGCATGAAGAGCAAATAAAAGTCACGACTTTCGCCCAGAAGACCGCCGTTCGAGTCCCGTGAGAAACCGAAAGTTAACGAGCTTTCCCCAAACTTCACAGAGTAGTTTTGGTGCTTAAACCAAACCAAACTGCGACCATTTCACAACATGAACCAGGTGTTAGACAGAGACAGGTGATGTTAATCATCAGGTACATGAGTCACATCTGAAATATCTCGCCATGTTGCGCTGAGGTTTAGCATCAGTGCAGCGCGGGAACCTTCTGCCTCGTGTCTGTTTGTTCCAACGTTCCTGCGTGTTGATCAAAATGAATTCAGCCTGAATGTTTCCCTGCTCGAATCGGCTCAGGTGGGTCAGGTTTGTGATGCACGTGACTCTGATTGAACCAATTAAAGCGGTTAGACGTGTTCTCTCATTACGCCTCCCCCCGCCATCCTCAACAAAGCTAATTAAAAATGGCGTGTTTTGTCTGACACGGCCAGTGCCGGTCACAGTGCTGACTTTGTTTGGAGGGCCGTGATGTTGCCAACAGGAACGAGTCCAGCAGAGAGACTATTGAAAAGAAGGCTCATTTCCACGCTTCAAAATAACACCAGGGAACAATCAAGGTCGTGTTTATTAAAACACATCAGAGAGGTGGACTCCCCGCCAAAAGCCCCGCTCAGTCAAACGCGACGGCCGCTCTGTGATCACAGAGAGAAAAATGCATCCGGCGTCATTTTAATAAAATGATAAGGTGGCTGGATCCACATGGCCACGCTGGGACGTTTGTTTTTACAGCCTTTTCGGGGACTGTGCAGGATTAATCCTCCTTTGTAATCCATTCCTCTTTGTATCGCTTTCAATAATAAAACAGAGCGGACTGAGAACGTCACAGAAGAAAGGTTTGAGAGCGTGTGTGTGTGTGTGTGTGCGTGCGTGTGTGCGCACGTGTGTGCAAGTGTGCGTGTAAGCAGCGACTTCCTGCAACAATAACACGGGCGTGCGGTATTTGAACTTATTCAGCATCTGGTGAAACGAGCGCAGACCTCGAAATGAGGAAGTGATAGTGACATGGAGGAAGAGGAGCTCTTTGGAATCACTCACATGAGCCGCTCTTATTCTTAGCACAGGCGCTTTGTGCATCACCGAGTTTACTAGAGTGCACTGGGCAGCTTATAAAGGAACTGGGAGGGAGTTCGACACCATCGACAGCAGAGAGTGTTTGTTTTCATCACTTATTAAAAGTTTTTACTAAGTTGTAAAAAGCGAGTTGATGCCAGAAATCGGTTTAGACTGCGATCAAAGGATTCTGGTTAATTCTGGTTCATTCTTAATTCTTTGGAACGCACCAAATATTCTAAACTTCAGGTTTAACCGCAGTTTTTCCAGAGTTTTTGAGCATATCTCACCAAATGCTGCACAGCGAACGTCGAGTTTGTAAGAGAAAATGGCGAAAATGAGGCTTTGTGTTGTAAACATCCACCAGATTTCACAACTTTCTGCTTCAGCTGTCGCCTCCAGAGTACACGCTAGCTTCTGAAGCACCAAGCTGCTCTTCACTGGGAAAAGTTAAGCTACAGCAAACCTGCACGCTCACCGAAACTGGTGAGTTGCATTAGAAGCCAGTTAGAAAAAGCTCAGCTAACAAACTGAAGCGATTTTACATCAAGAAACATCTGCAGATAATAAAGAAATAATCAATACGCTCACAGTTTTGTGCTGGAGTTTATTACGAGATAAAATAATATTCCATTTAAATAATCGTTAACGTTCCCTCTCAATCATTTTTAAGTATTTTCACTTGATGGTTGTGTAGCTGCAGCTCTCCGCCCGGCCGTTACTGGGAAATGCAGTAAAACGAGCAGCTTCACGTGAAGCGTCACAGCCAGATTACTGGCCTGAAGACGGATTGATCCGACAGACTTCGGCCCTCAACGACGTCTCTTACAGTTACGAGGTGGGGCGGGTGGTGGTGAAGCGTGGGGTGGGGTCAGAGTGAATAACCAACTGGCCAAAAACAGGCCTAAACAAGACCCTGTCACCACCTGTCCCCTGTGCTACAACTGCCGGCCCGCGCCTCGCCTCTGCTTGTCCTCTTGGCGCTGCAGATAAGCCATCGCTCGGAGCCGTTGCACAAACTTTTTAAGAAGGCGCTCATCATGCACGCACACACACACACACACACACACACACACACACACACACACACACACCAGCTTCCATCAGAACTCCACTGACATGTGTAGAATTGATGTCTTTGCCGATGCCATTGTCTCACGGTCGAGCTTTGCGTCGTTTCCCTCTTGGACAAAGGTCATTCATCATGACAGCATAAAGCTCTGGCCATTAGCGGTTGATGAATGACCTGGCCTACCGGTCAAGCCTTGACCTCCCTCCTCCCTCCTTCCCTCCCTCCCTCCCTCCCTCCCTTGTTGGGTAATCAACTCCTTTTCTCAGGACTTAGTCAAAGTTTGAAAAGCGTTCGGCCTGTTGGACGTGAAAGGTGGAGCTGTAACATTCCGGTTGGTCAAGCTTTACTGTATCTATTTGCCCAGTGGCTGGTATTAACACACACACACACACACACACACACACACACACACACACACACACACACACACACACACACACACACAGGATGCTTTCAGGCCTTATCTCTGCTGCTTTTAGGACAGCTGTTGAGTGCAAGCAGCTGACCTCTGACCCCCAGCACCACGAGGCTCCTTCCCTCCCACCAACACCAGTACAACCAGCAGGATAACCCCCACCCCTCTATAAATTCCTTCCCCTTCCATCTCTGCAGCACTTTGTTGTCAGTCTAGTGTTTGTCCAAATAAGAGTTGCGCAGCATACATTCCTTTGTCCTAAACACACAAATGCTGAAGCTGTATCTCACCACTCATCTGGACCGTTCAGCCAAATAAAAACCCAGCAGGAACGATCGTTTTCTACATTTCCTCTGTGTACATTTTTTTAACCGCACCATATGTAAGGAGTTGGTGTCAGCCAGCCACTGCTTACATAAATTCCTTTTCCCCTCTGTGTGTCTGAAACATATGTGAGGGGCTGGAGGTCTTTTAAGGTCATGCACGAGGCTGAAAAAAACTGGAGCGAGTCTTTGCTTTTCATCTGTGCATCGCCTCTCTGTCTGTCGCCGACCACGTTAAAACCATTTGCTCCGCGCAGAGGTGGGGGGAGGTTTCGGTTTCCGCCTAGAGGGCACTATACTGCCTCCAACATAAAGGACCTCCACGGCAACCTGAACACACACACAAAGAAAACTGGACTGTACAGCAAAAGTGCCAGCGTTCATTGAAGTCAGAAAGTGTTAAAATTAGCACTGTCAGAGCTTAGAGGAGGCCAATCAGCCCTTGTTAACACTGGAAAGTTGGGTCAGGAGCGCAGTTAAAACCTACTTTGTTCTGTCAAAATGACAATTCCAGGCAGGAGACAAGTCGTATTTTAGTGTGCAAAGTGTCATTACTTTATGAAGCAGAGTGCAATTTCCTCCTGAAAGGTAGTGGAGGAGATGCAGAAAGTTCCCAAAATGGAAATGTTCACACCAGGTATCAGCACTTAAACCACTTGTGGCTTCTACTTTTTAGCAGAAGTTTGTTTACCTCATTAACATCAGCAGCTACATTGCAAAGTTGCTCTTCATTGAAAGAAGCGGAGGTGGAAGGCGTACTCAGATCAGTCAGAGCAGAAACATCTCAACTAAAAATACTCCATTGCAAGTAAAAATCCTGCATTCAGTATCTGACATGTGAGAAGGTCTAGTACTGTCAGTTTACTTATATGTTGATCTCCACCAGCGCATCACAGTTTTAGGACGATCGTATAATGATCACATACTTAGTTACTCTGCGCCGCTGCCTGGAAGTAACGGGCTGGAGCACATTTGCCACTTCAAACACACGCTTTGGTAACATGGCTGGAGCTGTTATCAATTATTGCTTCAAGATGCAACTCAAGACTGTTTCTGTGTTCTGTAAAAGCTCAAGCCAAGCTCATTTATATCGAGACTCCAGCGTGCAGGGACTGCAGTTGAAAAGGAGAAACCGTGCTCGGCCCGGTGTTTTCACAACTGGTGCATATTACATTTAACACCTGGACCCTGTTGAGTTTGTTGTGGTGATAATTGTTGTATCCTGCCTGTTGCTGCTGTCGTGAAGACATATCTGCTTTAGACCACATGTGGATTATCTTGCTCAGGTTATTCTGAAAATTAAAACATGTATAATGACAATGATAAAAAAATGTTTTAGGGCAAAGTTCTGCAGAAAAGTCCTGAATTATTGTCAACGAAGGCTGAACAGGACACATCCTCTTCCTCATATCCAGATTCTCTGCTCACTCAGACTTAATTGTCCTCCGCTCTCCCTCTGCACTGAGAAAATTTGCCGAGTGCCAAATGAAATTGAAATCAACTTATGTGTTAAGCAATGAGCAGGGGAGAGAGAGAGGCACGGCAAACTGCACTTGACCGCTCTTGACAATGGCGCCTGCTCCCACCAAATGCACATTGATTAATTAATTAGAAACCCTTATTAGCAAATTGACTGTCTCAGCTGATTATCAAATTCAGTTTCTTTATTAGACGCAGCTGCCGTGCCGCTGCCCCGATGCTCCATCTCTGCTCTCTGTCTGAGCCGGCCACTCAGCTCCACAACAGCCCTCATCGGGCCGTCTGAAGCAGTCCTCTCTGAACTAACAATCAGACTGGACCCAGTGAGGACGAGTCCTCTGCCAGCGGGTCACTTCAGTATCTGCTGAGACTGTGTCTGCATGTGTGGCTTTAGACCAATCTGTGGCGTTTTTAGCTTCAGCTTTATTGCTAACCGCCTTCCATTACATGCCATACACTTTATTATTCCGATATACGTCTAGGCAGCCATTAGCTTCTATTAATTTCTGTACAGTATAAAAATCATTCATTTATCAACCTTTTTATGGAATCAGTGGATGCCTAAAAGTGTAAGGAAAATGTTTTAGTTTTTTAGTATTTTACTTTTATTTAACATATCAGCCTGTTGGTTTAATGTATCTAAAGTAGTAACGTATCCCAGAGTTCTCCTGTTGTTGAGTGGCTGTAGTGGGTCCTATAGCACTGCTACCATAGACATCTGATGATACAGGTTTAGGTTAGGGATGAACGATTTGGCCAAACTCTTCTATCATGGTTTATTTATTTTTTTAATTTCACAGTAGCAGCATATAAATCCTGATACAGTAACTGCCCTGTAAATTCTTTTAAGAAATAGTTTAAAATAACCATAACACACTGAACTTCTGTACATTTCATTATTTTCTTTTATTTGGAATTTCTACACAAACAAATACTCAAAAATTATATTAAAAAAAAGAAGATGCAAAACAGTAAAACTAACTTTTTTGACCGCAGATCAGTCTGAAATATAATAATAAAACAAGAGGGAGCCACAGTGAGCTGCAGGCTGCACACCTCCAACTTCTCAGCCAGGTAACAAACTCCTCTCAGTCGTACTGTGTGCTGCTGTCTGCAGACTCCTGCTGCAGCATCGAATCGGATCAGAGTGATGTAGTTACCACCAGCAACCACAGGTGTCGCCAAATCCACCAGGACTGAAATCTTAAGGGTTACAGTTAAGGAAACAATAATTTCAAGATTTTGAGTCCTCTGTGTTTTCTTGCCACGTCTGCCTTGAGGTGGATTAGCACCACCAGCTGTTTCCTCTCACATCATGTAAGAAGCAATTTGCTGCCCAAACCACCTCACCATGCAAAGCAGCAGGTTTTGTGAGATCACGCGAAAATCTAGGCCTGATTTGCTGCATAGCCTGCCCTGGTTATATAGCAGCGATGCTAAAGTAGAAACAATTGCCAAATTTCTGCTGGTGGACACGTTTCTACTGTCACGTGATGTATATCGTCATATCACCCAAATGTAGTCACCGTGGAAAGTTTTATAGTCTTAGTTAGTTTCTGAGGCTTTTCCACTTCAATAAAATTCTGCTAGAATCAAAGAAAAAAAGATTTCTGCCTCCACCCCGAACAAAATTCCATTAACCTCCAGACAGATATCTCCAAAACTGGCCAAAGTAAACCAAGTGACCAGTATTGTCACAAAGTGACAAAATATTTCTTTGTGTAATTTGGGTAAAACAAGCCCGTCGCGCGGCTCACTGTGTTTTTCTGAGCCAGAGCTTCGTCAGGGAATTGTTCATTTTTGCCAGGGACTGAAGAAATTAGCTGAAATCAGCATTTTGTAATACAAGGAAATGGTGAGCGGGCATTTCATTTGTCACTTGTGCATTCATTGCTGGTATGTGTGCCATTTTTTTGCAAGCTGGAGTCATATGATGATTTGAAATGGTGATAAAACACGCGAGTAAGGAAACAATCGTCTCATTGACCCTTCAGCTAATGATATGTTGACCTTAGGCAGCATTCTTTACGTCCACACAGTCGTGCGGGCATCGCAGTGGGCCTCACAAATGACCCTGTTCATCCTGGCTGAACCAGGAAGAAGGAACACACACACACACACACACACGCTCGGTGGAAATGATGGCTGGCCCGTCGTGGAGCCGATGGATATCTAGCTCCGTGCCTCCAGCGCCGGGGGGAATGAAAAAGTTGACAGTGTGAGAGCGCTGACTGGCCGCCGGACCACATGGACGGGCCTGTGTAGGGCCATTGTGGCTCATGGCTTTGTCCAGATGGTTCACATACCTTTAGTGGTGCTCTGGGTGAGGAATGTGCTCCCTCGGGACAGTTCCCGACCCTGGAAACAAGGGCCAACATAAACACCCATCCCCACCCCCACCATGGCCCTCACCTAAAATCCCTCCAATCCCTGTTAGGGCTGATAATGAGGTTGCAGCATGAAGAGGAATTAAAGAAAGGTGTCACTTTAAAAATGCTCCGGCTGTTGCATTTATCACGATTGTCTTTACTTCATTAGTATTTCCGACCTTCTCCTGGAGGTTTGTGGATGAAGCATTTCGGGCAGAATTAAGGGTGACAAAAGTGGTTTGTCACATGATAGTATTAGGATGCAGTGTTCTGAGGAAGGCAGAGTGTGTGTGTGTGTGTGTGTGTGACTGAGTGTGGGATTATAGCCTGACTAATTACCTTGTAAAATGCTGTTCCTTCCATTTAAAACACAGCAATGCCACAATTCCAATAAACAAGCATTATTCCAAACAAAAAGCGGCGAGAGCGCGGCCTGGAACCCTCTGTTCCAGCTGTCTTGTAAACAGCGGTCGTCATGGATGGATGATTTTGTTCCATTTTTATCAGTGAGCATTTAAATGCTGGTATTTATATTTTGCTATCTTGTGCAAGGGGAAAAATTCCACATAAGTCTACTCGGCTGTTGTCAAAGATAAGTGTTTATTCTGACATATTTGTACAAGGAGGAATTAGAGACTCTGCCTGTTTACAGTACAACTCTGTGCTCGAGTGTGCCTCTTCTCCCGGCACCGACGGCTCTCGTGCTAATAACAGGGGAATAAAATAATATTTCCTTGTGCTTTCTGCATGAAGATTGTTCTTGTTTTTTAGATTTGTTTATCAGCTGGAGCCAAAACAGGACAAAGTCTAAATGAGAGACTGAGCGAAATGTATTTTGAGAGGAGAAGAGAGGAAACGTCTCGCTCTTGGCTGAGATTTCACCGACCAGAATAGACGCAGGGACAATAACAGCACAGAGTCGGTGACATGTGATGCTCGCGTCCCTGCTGCAGTTAAAAAATCCTTCTCTTCTGACTTTGGCTTTAAGGGTTTCTCAAAAAGTTGCAGAACGGCTGGTGTCCCCTGACTGTAGCTTTGTGGCTTTGCAGGGCCGCTCTCAGTGTCTCTCTGCCAAGAAATGATGAAAGCAAGTCGAGTTTGCGGCCTCACGAGCGGCCGTCGAACATGTCTGAACTGTTTTGATAATAATTTCTCCCTGATCGATTCCACTCCGAGAACAGGCGCCGTTATCGGCAGTTTTAAGGTACCCTAATGAGAAATGTTTTGTCTTTATGTTAAAGCTGAATATTGGATAATTTTATTGATTTTTTAAAAAAAACTCTCTCATTTCATATTTTTGCTGGCATTCATCACGTCTGAAGCGTCAAAAAACGAGCCGCGCCGAAGCAAACAAAGATGTGAGCACATCCGTAGTGAAGCAATTGACAAGATTGAGGTCTGAATCAATCTGTGTGATGAAAGAAGATGGGAAAATAGGCTTCAGGTTAAAAATGGCCGAATGCCAGGCAGAGTAGCGTTTTCCATCCTCTCCTCCTCCTCCTCCTTTTCTTCCTTCTCTGCCGGTATGGAGGCCCGCGCTCCCTCGCACATCTGTCGGCATGTATCCGCCGCTCAATCGCTCTCGCTGGGCCGCGGCGGGTTCCCTAACAGCTCAGTATGGCTCTTCCATTAATCAAAGACACTTCCAGTGTCCCATTACAGAAACACTGCTACTCGGCCTGTCTGAAGCTGACAGCTCGCCAATTCATCTTCTAGGAGAAAAAAAAAAGCCATTGTGGCACGCCAGTCGCCTTTACCTGTTCAAACGAAGGGCTGTTAAGAGCGCAGGAAGACCCCTCTGAAATTGTTTTCTCTAGGTCAGGCAAACAACAAAAAAGGTAAATTGCTTGTCTCGGGTAACACACAGGGGAAGTTTGGTGGTGGCAGTGGGTGCGAGGGGGAAGCGTGGTCGGGTGGAGGAGTGGGTCAGCGACAAAATAAGAGGATGGAGATGTGTTTGTTAAGAAGCTGATTTCAATGAGGCTACAGGGGATGAAATGCACCGCTGCTGTTTACCGGAACGGCCTAAACACCGTCCTGACACCAAAGAAGACCCTCTGCAGAGGCTGCCTGCCACTAAGTACATCTCCTTATACCTCCCCTGCTGCCGGGTCAGGCTGTTTAGCTCTTTGTGGTGCTGATGGTAAACACACTGAGGCGAAATGTGAAACTCTCACATGATTTCAAGAGGAAAAAATAGAAGAAAATAGATGTTTTCCAGCCTCACACGCGTCGCTTGTCAATCAAACGTGCTCCCATTAATCAATTCACTTGGATGTTCTGAGATAAAGATTTTAAGTTTTATCTCTTCGGCCATGTTGACGATCATCGCTGAGCTAACGTCACAGAAAAAAACGTTTTTTAAAGATAAAAATGATGAAGATGACACCCCGAGAGCCAGAGGAGGAGCAGTATAGCAAATGTCAAAGCTTTCACGAAATGGCTGTACGGTGATTCATTGTTATATCACCAGCCATCGAGAGGAGAAAACCTGACTCGCAATCAAATGAAACGGATCGTTACAGTTAAGCAAGGCCTTTAATCACATTTTATTCTTCTCGTGCAGCCTGTCTGCTAATGGAGTCAGAATGAAAATGGAAATTTTGAAGCTGCATTCAGAAAAGCTCCAGAAGATTTGAGACATTGTTGTCTAATTAAGTCAGAACTATTTCCTGTTCACGCTTTCGGTGGACGTGATGCTACATTAGCAATCAGGCGCTGGAGATAAGTTTCCTCTTTTAGCTCTGTTTTGGTCTTCACCGCCCTCTGAGAAAATATCAGCTGTTTTAGCTTAGCGACTAACCTCCTTCACGTCACACATGTTATTTTATTCAATATGCACATAAAACCACTGATTAATGCAGCTTTAAAACGTGGCCCCCGCCCTGCAAAGTAGCTGCATGATCACCGCGTGCAATAACTTCCAATAACTTTGTCGAGACTTCTTCACATTCAGCACATCTTCAAGAATGTCGAGTTATGAGTGCAAATGCACGTACATCGCAAATTACATGTGTGGCAGAATTTGGCTGACCTTTGTCTCTTAGGGTCATCTGAATCAGTTTGTCTGAAAATGCTGCAGCACTTTTTAAAGTTCTCTGTCCTCAGGCCTCAATCTAGGAAATAAAAAAGACCTTGTTGTCCTGCTGGATGTAGCACTGCTGTATGTGCACAAACCTTTTTAATGTGGAGCCAACAGCATGCAGGTTGAATATTAAAGGGAATGAAGCGAGTGGCGGGTCGACTTCTGCTCTAAAAGTAAAGATGGAGTTGACGTGACGAAGTTTCTGTCGTGGAATTGTTTCCACTTAAATCCCTGTTATTATTTTAAAGTAGTCTGCTGGCGTCCACACTGTAAATAGTTTAGAGGGAAAGTGAACGTGAAAAGCCAGCTGCAGCTCAGGGTGTGTGGCTCAGAACTGGCAGCTGGTAAATTCAACATTTTTAGCCTCTTGGAAGAAGAGGAGTGGCGAGCGGCTCATTACCGCACCGGCGTGCACCGGCGGGGTGGAGGGCGGCGAGGAGGGGCCGCGCTGCTTTGGCCCTTTCCTGACAGCTCGGCGCGATGACGTTCCTATTAAGATCGAATCTTTCTTTCTAATGAACACATGGACGGTGAAAGTGAGTGAGGCCCAATGAGAAAGGACAGCTTGTTCCTCTCCCCAACCCGCCACACCCCCCCACTCGATTTGATTGGCATAATGAGGTGAAGGCTAGTTGGCACAAAGCTGCTCCGGGGGGCAAATGGAGACATTATTATTGTGCGTGTGTGTGAGAGAGAGAGAGAGAGAAAGAGGGTGCCTTGGCGATTCTCGCCCAGGCCCCACTGGGCTATTAATTACCCTCTCTGTAACATGGCATCTGCTGAGACGGGGTGATAAAGCGAGCACTGCCAACATGGGCATAGCTGCTCTCTCTCTGTCTCTTGTCTCTGCAGACCCCAGCTGCAGTCTCGCTCCACGCTTATTGGATTCCATCTACATGTATGATTGATTCAGCACCTGAACTGTGCTTTTCATGACGAGCAGGCCACACACCACACACACACACACACACACACACACACACAGACACACACACACAGACACACACACACACACACAGACACACACACACACACGCATCCCAGCTGGCAAATATTTAACCAACCATGAGACACGCTAAGATGCCCGCTCTGTTCAAGTAGGTTGGGACATTTTCTGAGCAGCTGTTTGATTTGCTGTTGTGGAAGAGGAAAGGATAGTTTTCTGACCGAAAGAGGTGGTGTGTGTGTGTGTGTGCGTGTGTGTGTGTGTGTGTGTGTGTGTGTGCGAGTGTGTGTGTGAGTGTGTGTGTGTCTCTTAAAGCCACAGTTTTCTCATCACTTTAAAATTTGCGTTTCCTGTTTCAGTGTCATCGTCTCCTTCTCACATGTCCACGAGTTCACCTTTGACTGAGCTTTACTTGACGCTCGCTGTGATCGCAGCCCATCGGCTCTTCCAGATGTTGGCCTTTAAGTATCACAAAGTTGCTATTAAATTGTGGCTTTCATTCCGACGTAAACGACTTATTTTTAAAGCGGTACGACAGGCGGCCTACGCCATAGATAACCACCTTGTAAATCTGCGGTGTATTTGCATAATCTTTCATTTGTGCTGCGTCTGACAGGCAGTTCGGTGTGTTTTTCACGAGCAGGAGTGAGGACTCTTATTTTGGTGTTCCTCCATTGCAAGCGGTGTCACTTTGGCTTTACCTCCAGGAACACTGTTCATGCTCTCTGTATCTTTTTTTTTTTTTTTTTTCCGAGGAATTTGGGGGATTTTAGTGAACAGAAAAGCAGTTTAGGCCACACACTGCTGCAAATCAATGAGCAGGACTAATTTATGACAATATTGGATTACATATACTGTGATATGTTTTTAGCCCCTATTGCCTGCCCCTAGTAGTTAGGGACACACACACACAGAGAG
This sequence comes from Chelmon rostratus, assembly GCF_017976325.1. NCBI lineage: Eukaryota > Metazoa > Chordata > Actinopteri > Chaetodontiformes > Chaetodontidae > Chelmon > Chelmon rostratus. The sequence continues at coordinate 24,841,025 of NC_055671.1, read as the reverse complement.
AGAGAGAGAGACGCTGGTTGTGCCATGAAGAACATTTAAAGGTCCTGTTTGTTGTTTAGCTTGCCTTTCCTCCTGCCTGTCTGCCCCACACACACACACACACAGCGTCTGGTGAGTCACAGCATTAGCAGTCATATCGATTTCTTCCTTTATGCTTTCTTTAACCAGTTGTAAAGAAAAGGTGCGCCCGCCCCGCTCTCACCGCCAGTCCAAAAACCACCACACCAAATTCCCTGCAGCAACCCACACAAGAATAAATTGTCCAAATTATTACCAAATGTCATTACTTCACAACCAGTGTAAAACATTGCATTATGTAATAGCTATGAAGCGCACATTCAATTAGTTTTCTTCACCCTGCTCCTCCTGTCTCTTCGGTGTTCTTCATGAAGAAACAATCGCGGCTTAATGTGAGAGATAAAATGATTTTACTCCACCAGAAGCTCTTCCTTCCCACTCCGAGGTGCATTAGTGTCACATGTGGACGCGTTAGTACATTATCTGTCAGATACTACATTATCAGTGGGCTGTAGTGGTGTGTGATGTTTTCCTAGCAGGGGTCGGGGAAAGTCTGCTCTCGAGTGAAGGGAGCGACCCCGGCCTGACACCCAGACGCTACTATTTCAGTGCTCCAGCCCTCTGGCCAAAAAGCTGTCAGCACATATTTTATCATTTCCCTCACACAGTATATTTTCCCTCTCTCCCTCTTTTCTTGTTGGAGCTCTTGTCTCATGGCCTCCTCTCCCTCAGTGGACATAACGGTGACACTGACCCACTGCAACGTGTTGATAGATCCTTACAGCATCCTCCAGTCATGCAATCTCATATTTTCACCCAAAGTTTCTCTGCAGAATTCTTTTGTATTTAAGGAGCCCAATATGCATCCTCTTCCTCCAGCATTTCATCAGCTGGTGCTCCTCTTCTTGTTCTGCTCATTTATAGTTTAACAGCATTAGAAAACGGCTGCTTGTCACAGCTTTGTTTTTAAATTGGTCTTAAATTCGGTGCCTGGCAGCTTGAAAAGCTCACAGTTTACCTGATGCATAATACTCAATTTTCTTTTCTTCTGTCTGCATTACACCAACATCATTAACTGAACAGCCACCAGGCAGCGTGGACTGGCCCGGCACAGCACAACACAGCACTGGTGGGATAAAAAAAAAAAAAATGGCTCTGTTATTAGCTATATTTCACACACACACACACACACAAACTCTCACATGACCCTCCTCTGTGCGGGCAAAGGCACTGATTCAAGCCGACAGAAATTCTTGGCGCAGACCGCCCACTCCATTCACTGGCTGCTGTTCAGCTGTCATACTCGCTCGCTGAAGTTTTCTCCCTTTAATAGGGTGCTGTGCTGAGACGAAGGCGCTAACACAAGCCGCGGCAGTCGCAGGCGATGCGTTTATCCATAGTTTGAACACGTTTTAGGTCAGATATGATGAGACTGAAAGATGCTGCCCTGTGACAGCAGCAAAGAAGAGACATCAGGTATAAATAAGATCAGAGCGAGCCGCGGTTACGTAACACACACCAATGATTCCCAAAGTCAGGTCTAGAGTCTCCGGGGAATATCAGGGGGCTGCTAGAAATAGGAGCAATTGTCATGCTTCATTATCTTTTTGCTTCCTTTGACTTAGCTTAGTCTGTAGTAAGTCATATTTAATACAGTTCTTTTCCCATAAGGGCAGCACTTTATTTTATTCTATGAAAGGAAAGTTTGGGGGAAAGTGCAGCTGCCAGATTTAGCATTGTGTGCACAACTAGCACCACAAAAAGCAATTATTTTCACCACCCTTACTGTATTAATTATTGAAGTGGTTCATAATCTGGCGCGATTTTGATATATGTCTTTAAAAATAATTACATGATTGTCATAATTTCCATCAGTTGATATCCTATTGATCAGCTAATAACCTATAATAGGTTAATTGACCAATCATGTTGGCACCAACCGAGGTGAAGTAGAAATGACAGCCGATGAAACGATTGTCTATTTTAAACCGTACTGGCTTGTTCTAAAAAATATATAAATTCAAGAATATCTTTCTCATATTTGCACCTCTGCATAGTGTATATATATATATATATACTGCATGTCCAGAGAGTATTAATATACACTTTGTCTGTGTAAAGTCTTTAGAGATGAAAAGACCACATACACATAACATGCAAATCCAGGTGGAAGTGCTCTCTGTCCAGCACAAAGAAAACAAGAACGTTCATGCTATGGTTCTATGATGTGTACAGGAATATAGTATCACACAGTTTCACCCCCCAACACACACACACACACACACATACGCACTCCTCTGAGATGAGAGGGACTTGTTTACTGCAGCCCCGCAGAGCTCCGGCTGGGGCTGTTTGGGATGCCCGTGGGTGCTGTGCAACTCTTGGAAGGCGGACGTGCAGTGAATGACAGTGCAGATGGCCTAGCGCCACTGCTGCCACCTGAACCTCCCAAAGCTGCACACACACACACACACACACAGACACACACACACACACACACAGTTCCCGAGGTCAGAGACATCAAAACAACCTGCCTGCGGCCATCTCCAGTGTCAAAATAATTCCGGCAATCTTACCTTTTTTCTTTTTAAACACTTTCATCTCCCTCAGCATAGATTCTGTCATCTCTGCTAATCATCTCATCTGTGTTATGTTGCTTTCATAGACACACGCACACACACACACACACACACACACACTGGCCTGCCACTATCTTTTTCCCAGAATGTGATCTGTGCGGCGTTACGAGGCGTACAGTAAATCAATCCCAGAAGCATTGCGTAATAATAGTTGGACAGCTCTGTCCAAATACCAAAATAATCACCTTGTCAACTGGTCTGCTCTGGCTCGCTCCGGCTACAAATAATAAAATCACAAGGTCCCTCTCCCGTTTCCAGACAAACAACAGTGTTTACACTGAGCGGCGTTGTGAAGTTGGGACACTGCTGTTGACGAAATATTGACAACGAGCCAGTGTTTCCTGACATAAGCAACATGTGGTCAACAGTAGTAGTCATAATTATGAAGCAAGCAGCTGCCATGAACATGCACCTCTTCATATGTATTGCCTAAATATTTAATCACGTCTGCACTCTAGACTTCATTTCTAAGTTCAATATTATAACTTTATAGAGCTTTGAAATGTTGTTTCTACATTAATGTAAAGTATAAATGTGCCGATCTGTCATCGGCCTTTATGGTGACACGTTTATGAGCGAAGTAAAATAATGCAGGAGGAAATAAAAGAGTGTGATCAGTGGAGTTAGGCTGCCTGTTAAAGAAGGCCTAGACTGCATAAACCTTTATACTGCCCTGCACACTGACCTGCAGAGAGAAGTCAGCTGAACAACACAGAGGAATTTTTACATGTTCTGATCATTTTCGTGGAAATGCTTCACCAACACTCGAAGCTGTTTTTCGCTATTGGCCGCCACAGCAAAGACAAAACTTCTCGCCAAGGTCAAAGTTTGATCCGGTGTCATCTAATCTAATCTGAACTCTTCCTCCACTCACACGCTCCCCGCTACTACCTGCATTTAGCTGCTTTTTTTGTGAGCGCCGTGCCATCACACAGGTTGTTGTTGTCGTCGCTCTTGTTGCGAAACGCGGCTTTTATTGATGTAACAGGTGCTTAGCTCGACTGTGGCAGTCAAAATAACACATCTCCTGCTCTGTTTGGCTTTCAGAATGGAAGCTAAACTTAGACATCTTTGAGGTTTTTCTGTCACTTGATGGAAGGTGATGCCAATGCATAATGCATGAGGAGAGAGGGAAGACTTCGTCTGGCTGCTTTTTATAGACCACCGAAGCTCTGCTGCTGCACACACAAGCACACACACACACACACGCCAGAGCCAACCGTCTCACTCAACGCGATGTAACCTCTCACAGATCAAGAAAGCAGGAGCAGAGGAAAAACAGGAATCCAGCAAACTGGCAACATTGTCGAGAATAAAAAAAAAAAGAAAGAAAGAAAAAACAAGACGAAACAGAAATGTTGACGTGCTATTTTCAGACGGCAGCGTCGTTTGATGCACGAACCAAAAGAGAGGCGGGGGGGAGGGAGCGGCGGGGCTGGTGTTTGTCTCAGAGATGGGCTTTAACAGAAATACTTTATACGTGTGATCTTACACGCTCTCCCTCGTCTTTGTTCCCACCGTTCCAGCACTTCACTGGAAGTGTCTTTAGGTCTTGTTAAAATGAGGAAAAAAGAGTTATCACACGAGAGGGGAACCGCGGATGTCAAATTATCAGCAGGCGAAGCCGAGCTCCGACTTTTGATTGCAGACTTTGCAAACACCGTTCGCTGCCCTCAAAAGTGTGGAGTTATTTCCTCCGTATCCCTCTAATCCTTATTTAACCAGGCTGGTCGACTAAGAGCACGCTGTCATTTATCGTAATGACCTGGGGGAGCGGCTGCGGGGAGCTGCGGCTCACACCTGTGCGCCACCCGGTGCCGCCGTGCAGCGACGGTCCATCTCACGTGTCTCGTTTCTCTATCAGGGAGCACTTTTTTACAGGTGAGGTGGCCGATAATGAAGTGAAGTCGTGCATGTGGGTTCTTCCAGCAGCAGATTCCCACTTCTGACTCCAGTTTTTTCCAGTTTGCTCGATCAGGGCTCATCAGAGGCTGCTGAGAACTGCAAATACAACACGTGTAGAAAATTGCCAAGAGGGTCTTTGATAATTTCTCTCCAGTAAAACTGTCTCCCGCCAACCTCTGGGTCATATTCTCTCTTCCTTGCCACCTTTTATTGAATAACAGGTCTTTGTGAAGCGGTGGAAGCACTCCACACTAACTGTAGGAGAGAGGTTGAAATGGCTTCCTGAGTAATGCCGAGGGTATTAGAGAGTGAATCCTACCGTCTAAGCTTTGGGGGAATCCGGGTACCTAACTGGGATTAGCTTGAAATAGTGTCTTACTGCCCGGGAAGCACAATTAAAAGTTCCTTGGATTATTCCCTGCTGTTACCTGAGAGCTCAGGCTCTTCTAACCGTTTGTGCTTTGGTATCACGCCTGGGTGGTGAAAACTGGTGGAAACTAGTGTGTTGTTTTGTTGTTTGTGACACAAGAGCTGCTGCGTTTCTCATCACTGCTTTAATATTAACATTTCAGTAAAATGATCATAAACCAGAGAAGAGCCTCCTGATCTCACAGGAACCAGGTCCAGCAGTGGTTTAGGTTTGAGCTTCAGTCTTGACCTTAAAACATTCCAAACTCTCCTGCTATTATTCAGTTATTATTTCTCATGCAGAAATACAATAAAATCATTTTAATAAGCCAATTTTATCTCTATTTGAAGGATTCTTCTCACGAAGAGTTAAAGCATTTGCAGACTGCTTCACACACAGAAATAAATGTCTCGTCATTGCTTCGTGTGCCGTTGTTTTAGAAACCAGGCGACAAAATTTCCCGTCTAATAAATGATGAACTTGATGACAAAATCCATTAGAGGCTTCGCTGTGAGAAGAGCGTCCCTCGCGCTCACGATGGGTCATTAATTAAGGCTTCGCTGGCAAAATAAGTTCTTAAACTCCTTCACTGATGCAGCCTGACAGCACGTTTCTTCCTTCACGCCGTGACGTTCACCGTCGTTCCCCGGCACCGCCGCTTCGGATCACCAGACGCTCGAGATCGTGCGAGCGTTGTGGCTTTTTTTTAGTCCTGTAATGTCTGAATAAAGCCATAATGTGAGAATCTCAGTGGCAGAAAGTCATTATGAACAAATGAAGCCGGCGATTCTTTTGTCGTCCATGTCTGAAATTTGTTTTGAGGCTTTAACGCAGACCTGACGGCGTTATCACGGCGCTGTTTGGGGTTGGCGGCGGCCTCCTCGAGTCAGACTGCATGTCGACTGAATTCATCATCCTCTTGTTGGCGACTGGAGTCTTCGTCAGAAATGGGACCCGTCGCACCTTTGAGCTACGCGTGACGTTCTGCGGAGTTTGTGCGATGCATTAATTAGCGCTGTAGGTTCGGACGCCTCTCGTGGGCCAGCTCAGACATGACTGATTGGATTTTAATGAAACTTGCGGATATCATTAATCTAAATGCTTACAGCCAGCTGACAACATCGCAGTCATTAACAAAATTGCTCCGATCAGATTTTGACAAAAATTGAGAGATATCATAAATCTCACCGCCACCGCAGGTCGGCATCACAGTCACAGGTGATATACGCGCTCCTGATTGGCTGAGACAGGGGCTGTGTCACTCGAGCCAGGAAGCATGTTTGCTGTTGTTAATTTTTTCATTGTTTACTCCGACAAAGTGATATAGCTTTTTTCTGTTTGTGTCACGACGCCCTCGGGGCAGATTTGGGGGTGGTAGTGTCTGTGATATTATAAATAACACAGTGAGGATGAAAGGCAGCGGCGCTCCCCCTCCCCATCCTTCTGTCTCTCCTCTTTTCCTCTTGCCCTGCTACTCATCTATGCTCAACACGAGTGCCTCGGCGTTTGTGTGTGTGGCTTGAATTTATATGAACGTCTCCCCGGCGGGGGACAACGGGGGCCAAGTCATTGATATGTGCAGGAGGACTCAGGATAAACAGCCCACGCCGACCGGTGCTACGCCAGCCTGCCTGATACATTTTGATTGAGCAAAGACAGAGGGTGGGGTGGGGGTGGGAGGGCAATGGAATTGGGGAGGCTTAAAAGCAGGGATGAAATGACAGAAAGGAGCTTTTTTTTTTCACCTGCTTCTTCAGACCGCCACAAAATGGACCCATGCATGTAAATGTTGAGAAGCACACATGATGCCTCTCGAGCGCAGATACGAGTGTCACTGAGCTGCAGAGGACTTCAGCAGATGCAGGATTTTTCACCTCTAACTCGGGCTGTTTGGCTGCATCTCGAGCTCTTGTTTTCTTCCTTTTGTTTCATTGGACCACCACTACTCCCCTCTCACGTCCCCCACCGTGCTTGTCTGGGTGACATGGTCAGCCCTCTAATGGACTGGAAATTCACAGTGAAAAAAGTCCTCCGTTCCTCCTCTCCGTCTCTCGCTGTCAGAAAACCAAAATAAGAGGTGGCGGCGGCACACTGCGCCACTTATGGCCACATTAGGATCAGCCACCATAGTGTCACCGAATCGCCTCGTGCATCATTTTGCCTTTGTTCACCATGACAGGGGGTTGTGTGTGAGGCAGTGGTCCTTTCCGACCCTCGGCTTTTATCCCCAAATGGATGCAGCGTCGGTCGGCTCGTCCTTCCAGGGTGCATTATCCCACTTACATCATGGATCATTTTTAAAACTCAAGTCTTTTTATTGGCCTGCGTTGGAGCTCCATGCTTATTGACCTGTGTTTGCTATTGAAGTCACGTTGCACGCTCTGCTGCCGCTCTTTGTTCTGATGCTAGCTTCGCGTTGTAGGTGCGTCTGCATCTTGAATGTTTAATATTTAAAAGCGCAGTCACTGAGGTCACGCTTCAAAGACGACCACGCGGACGAAGATGTTAACGAGCGCCGGTCTACAACCAGAAACAGAAAATGTGACGGGAAAAGTCAAGAAATCTCAAATTCTGTGCAAACTGCTTTGTTTCCTGCTGTGAAGTACAAGTAAACAGCATGTTCATATCACCAGATACATCAGTTAGTCAGTCAGCTGTTAGCTGAATAAAGGCTGTTCTTTATGATTGTTTGGCTTTTAGCTCGTTAGCTCGCTAGTTTTAGACTGAAGCTGAGACGGCGGCTTTAAATAAACAGGAAATCAAGCTGAAACAGTGTTGTCTTATATTATTATTATGATTGCAATCATTATAATTATCATAATAATAATTAGTGTTTGTGTTCTAATAATTATTAATAATTATAATAATAATGCTGATAATAAACCTTAGCTTTCATTTGGACCATCTGATCAATGTTAATATTCTCTCGTTTTAGCTCTGTTTGGGAAAAATATCTGCCTCTTTCCTGACGGTTCAACAGTTTTCAGCAGCCAGTCGCTAACTTCTTCTGTTGTTTCTTAGCGCACCATTAGCATATTGAAGCTTTTTCACCGAAAACAGCCGCCTGCCTCCTGTTAAAAGAGGCTAAAAAGCTGCCGAAAGCTGACGGCAACTAATTCTCTCGTGGGTTTGTCAGTAAGAGAGACCCCTTTCCTGTTAGACACCATCGTTTGATCCGTTGTCAATATGCAGCTGTAAGAAAACTAGAAACGAGAAATGAGTTAAGATTTCATTTCCTGTTATGCTAAGCTAATAGCTAATGTGAGATATAAACAGGGTTGCAGGTGAATTTCCTTTCTATCATCAACAAATGTCTCATGAGACGCTCTCCATCCCTCTGCTCTGTTCAGTCGCCTCCTTTCCCCAATTATCAGTTCTTTTCCTTCTGACCAACAGAACTAATGAACAAACAGTCGCACTCACACCACACAGCCCTTCTTCAATTTACCACCTCTTATCAATTGCCTCCTTTTATCTTTTAGTGTTTTCTTCTCTCCATCTGAACCCCCCATTCCTCTCCCTCCAAAGCTTTTATTTACGAACATCATTTCAGGTTGTTTTATGGCTGCCATCACGGGCCGAGGATGGAGAGGAGAAATGGAAAAATAAAAGATGAAAGGATGGATGAGGATGGAGAACAACGCTCAAGGCTGCTGAGGGAGAAATAGATTTTAGGCAGGCAATGAGGAATAAGTGCGAGTCATCAAGCGTGCCTCTACTCGCCTTTTCTTTTTAGTCAAACAGTTTGGTGATATAAAACGGTGATGCGAGCTGATGAGAGCATCAGCAGGAGTTTTCGAGCTCAGTCATTTGATTTAATGAGGTTTGGCAGGAGCTCCACGGCCTCTGTCAAAGCCCAATCATACGAGATCTGGATGACTCAAAGCCATCAAAGGACCGTGGAGGTTTAGACTTATTTGTTGCAGCGTGTAGAACGACTCTGATCCTGAAAACGCTGCTACTCTGCGTAAACACAACGAGAATCAATCATTTCCAAACAAACTGTGTTTACCGACAGCAGTTTCCTGAAGTGTCCCTGAGTCCATGCAGGAACATCCTTCATCCAATCACGTGTTGACAAAGTGTTGAACCTCGCTCCATCCTCGCTGTGAACCACTGAGCCTTTCAATCATGATGCTATCACCTGTTACCAATCAACCTGTTTACCTGTGGAATGATCCAAACAGGTGTTTTTGGAGCGTTCCACATCTTTCCCAGTCTTTAGCTGCTCCTGTCCCAACGTGTTTGAAACATCATATTCAGAAGTATAAGCACATATTTACAACAATCAATCAATGAATTTGATGAGGTCAGACATTAAATATATTGACTTTGTGCTGTTTTCAGGTGAGTTTCTCTCAGAAAGGATCAGCAGGTGATCACATCCTGTTTTATTTATGTTTTGCTTCTTCAGAATCGGGGTTGTATCAGAGCATCACCTTATTTTGACCTTCTTAACGGTTTCATATTACATTCAGAGGGGCAGGTGGGAAGCTTGGGTCTTCATCTCACTAAATGCAGCGCTAGTTATGATGTATGGCGAGCCGAGTCCAGAGGCAAAATGGGGGGAAAAAGTTCTGAATTACACGAGGCAAGCTGTTACGGCTCAATAACCCGGGCCTGTAATCGGCTCACATTTCAAACGCACGCTTTCATTCAGGCAGCCCGTGGTTGGGCAGGTTTTTACGAGGAAGCACACGGCACGAGGTGATCAGCATATGTTTTGTTGACATAAATTTAAAATTTATTGCCGTTGTCAAAAGTGACTGTTGGACAAAGTCGATTATTAACTGAGTAAATGGCCTGAGAGAGTTTTATGTGAACTTCCTTAATGGCTACAGTCAGTCTGTTTCAAATCACCCTTCCTCCCTCCCTCCCTGAGCTCCCACCCACCACACACACACACACACACACACCTCTCATCGCACAACATGAAAGCACACAGTTACGATGGGATTTGAGTGTGTGTGTGTGTGTGTATGTGTGTGTCTATCTGAGCTAAATCACTGAGCTGAGACAAAATATTTTAGAATCCTTTCACATATCGTTAAACATTGTTGATGCTGAATTATGGTATAATATTAACTCTGCTTAGGCACACAAAGCTTTTCAAAGAGTATAAAACACACCTCAAACACTGGCTGTTGTCGAATGTTGAATATTATTCTGCTGTATTTGGTGTGTGTGCGCCTTTGTTTGACTGCAGTTTAGTGTATTTCATTAGTGTTGCGGTTGCTGATCATGCTCTAAGTCGCTCATCTCACACGGCGCCTTTGGTTTCGCGGCTTATTTGCTAGTTTAAAGTACCTGAGAGTCACTGTCATTGTTTCAGAAACACATCTCTTATCATCTCTATGTTTCTTAGTTGTGGCAGACCGAGCCGTCAGCGGCGTTTACAGCCAGTACAGAAACGTAATGTTAACACACTCAGCTGTGTTCTGGTCCCACAGGATCAAATGTGATCTGGCTCAAACGGGACCCATTTGGGCTGAGAATAACCTCCGCTAGCCGCGCTCAGGCTAGCTTTTAGCCATTGTCACCAGCTGGAAATTGGAATACTGTTCTTGGCCTAGTTTTGGTGTATTATTTATTGCGAGTCTGGCATGAATCTGGAAAGCGAGCAGGCTGGATGGAGGCCAGCGCTGGGCCGAGCCACGGTTTGGCCCCTGCTGCAATATAATTTGTACATTAGCTGCTGTAGCTAATATTATCATAATCTCTGTCCCTTTCTGATATGTTTCTGTCATTGCTTTTCATAAAAAAAAACGCATCGTTTTAGATGCTAAAAGGAAGGATGTGATTAGTGTTGCAGGAGGACAGCCTTCAAACCTTCCCTTTAACAGCCTGAACTGCTGGAACAGGTGCTGTTACCGTCCTGTTGAACATCGAGTAATGTGCTGTTTCAGTGAGGAGTGCTCGCGACTGCGTTTAAATTTAACACTGAGCCAGGGACATACACGGCGCGCTCTGCTCATCAACACTACATCTACGGTGGAAATACACGGCGTTGCTTCCACTTCTAGTGGCTTTAATAAGTCCATCCATACCTTATCAGTGCTCTGTCTGGGGGGCACAATGGTCAGATTGAGGAGGGACACAAAAGGCCTTTGAAAGGCTTTGTGCTCTGTGTGTGTTGTGTTCAGGTTTACCGCTCGCGTGTGTTTTCCCCTTATCAGAGTGAAAGTGTGTGAGCACATCGCCCGCGATCCCGGGAGGAAAAGCCCCGTTCCATTCCTTTGTCCGTTTGCTGGTTTGTTGGTGAATTTGTGTCATTCGTGTGGGTAATTCATCAAAAACTAAATTACTTTAAGATATTTTTTATCTGCCTGAAGCATCGGGGCTAAACGTCAGTCTGTGCTCCGCCACAGTTTAAACCTGAAGGAGTTATTCTGGGGGGGAGAATTGCAGCGTAGGGGTTCCAGAGATGGCAGTTTGTCCACCGGCAGTTGCCTCAGTAGACCAGAATGCAATGCAGCTGTAAGGAAATTGCTATTGATTTGTCCACCTATATGTATAAGCACACACACACCAGCCTGCTTTTGACTGAACGCGACAGATTCTGGTTTCTCTGCTGGTTATGGAAGGGCATTCTGGGAAAAGCAGGAAATTTTTCATTAAAGTACATTAAATCCTGGACTGAATGCCGTCGCAGACTGATATCCGACAGATTAAGAGTTTCCTCTCTCACTTGTGGCGTTCATCTGTGTGTCACTTTCTCTCCCTTTTTGGCTTTTCAAGTGTCCCTCTCTCCGTTTTGGGGGCATTTGGCTTTTATAGGGCCTTTTAATTACTCGCTGCTTGCCAAAGGGCCGCCGTTCTGCCTTTAGTTTCCAGGTTCTGTCCACAAACTCAGCAACCATGAGGAATTCTTCAACCCACCTGCGTTTTTTTTTTTTTAAATCTCAGCTCTTCGCCGCCTCTCTGTCAGATCTCAGTGATGTTTTGCAGCAATTAACTGTCACTGAAGTCATAGCAGACTTCATTGCTTAATAATTTGTGCAGCCACTGCCATGATACACGCTATAATCTCTCGGTGTCTGTCTCGGTCTCTTCCCCGCTCCGTCTCTTCCAGCCCCTCTCGAGGCACAAAAGAGAGCTGTAAATCAATTTGCATTCGACATCTGACATCAATCAGTCATGTTTTGGGAGAGTGGCACCACCTCCTCCTCTGCGGCTCTGTTGAGAGACGTGAAGACGGATGGCTGTCATCTCGCCCGAGTTGAGCAGATCTCTTATCAAGGGCATTGTTTCCCCGAGAATTCCTCGTTTTTGTCTGCCAGAAGCATGAGCTCACCTGAGTATACAATCCCGTCCTGTGCACATTTTTTTCCAGCTTTGCATCAAAGCGTTCGACATTATTCAAATGTAGAAACATGCAAGTCAAACCGAAGCCTTCTCATTAGCTCAAAGAGTTATCAGAGGCGGTTTTCGCCACATGCCTCCAATTTGATTTAACCTGATTGTAGCTTTATTATCAAAGCGATGGCGCTCGTTTTGGAGCCTCACGGTGCGGAAGAGCAACATTTTGGAAGATTAAATGTGCCAAATCTGAAACGGCACCAGCTTGACAAACAATCATTACAATTGTGGGAGTGTGTGCCTTTGTGTGTCTCACTCAAGGCGAGGTATTTGAAGTTCTCGGGAGGTTTAAGGCACTGTGGCAGTTGTTTGGCAATTCGTGTCACCTTAATTGCTTTAGAGCGCTTTCAGATATCTCTCAAGAATAATATGCTTTGTACTGAGCCGTGGGGTCTTTGAGGATTTCGTAACAGAGAGAGACATGAGGCCAGACTTTCTGTTGTCAGATGTTATTTAGTTACCTAACCTTCAAGGCCTTTTCCACATAATCAAATATTGAACCTTAGTCTTGTCTGACCTTGTGCACTTAAACTATGTTACAGCCTAATGACTGTCTGTTTGGGAAAAGGCAATTCATTGCACATCAGATTTCGCTTCAAGCTGCACATCACCTCATAGTTTAGAGAGCAGCAGTCAAAAAACTGGCCCATAAATGGTTCATAACACTAAGTAGCTGTTTTAAGTGTTTGCCTGAATAAATCATTCTATTTCCCTTTATAGCTCCTTATCCATCTGCAGCACTCGAGATGTAGGGACCTGATAATGCCTCTGCTTGAACAGAGCCTCGTGATTTACAGCGCCGTGTCACGGTCTGCTGCTCCCTGCAGAAGAATACGTGTGGCGGCCGGACGGCTTGTTACACTGATGGTTATTGTTATGTGCTGATGTTATGATTGACGCAGTGTGACGCTTCCTTTCAAACTGCAAAACTTTTTTTGTGCTGGAGTTATTAGCCAAGAGCTGTGAAAGGGACGCGAGCGTCCGTTTGAGCGACACGTGTGTGCACGTTAAGCTTGAAAACGGCGTCGCCGAACGGGGTCCAGGCGGTAACGTGTTCGTTGTGCTTTCTGTCGACAGGAAGATGCACAGTGGAATGAAGACCTACGGCTGTGAGCTGTGTGGGAAGAGCTTCCTGGACAGCCTCCGCCTACGGATGCATTTGCTGTCTCATTCAGGTAAGGAAATCAAACCAACCCAAAAACCACAAGCCCGCTCTGTGATCGCTGTGGAGCTGGCAGCGCCTCCAGGTCTCAGCTCTGGGCTTACTGTAAGGAGTGACTGATGGGGAACGATAGAGCGTTCATGGCTTCTATTCCGTGCAGTTTCATTTTAGCATTATATGTAAAGGTACAAAACAAAATCCAGTGAATTCTGATCATTTTCAGCTCTGTTAAACTCCGGATTAAAATCCGAATGAACGTCTGAGGTCGTCCAGCGGCTCCTTTAAGGGCCACGCTGATGCTTTTTCATGTTTCAACCTATTCATCACAAACAGCTACAGCACGCTCCAGAGCGTGCCGCAGATGTTTGTTTTCTTCAAATGTGTTTTTTATTGGTTCACTTTCATTTTACTGCACTTTATAACTGTATTACTTTGTTCATTTACAACCACACGACCTTCCAAAGCAGCTGGAGTTCTGCCGAAAGTAAAACTGGGCTTGATGTTCTCCAAAGCCAAACAGGCCTGATGCCAGGATTTCAGAGCTCCTGAGGTCAGGAGTCCAAATTCTCCAGTTCAACCACACCCGAAGGCTTTTTTCATGAGCCACCAAAGGCGGCCATTATTTTGATTTCTTTTTTATTTCACTGTTTACCTAAATTTTCCATAAATCTTTATCTTCCTACATTTCGTCTCCCTGCTGTGGACGTGACCTCACTGCTCTCAGTCCTGAAATGAGCAAGCTGCCTTTCATAGTTTAAATCATTTAAATGATTAAAGTTAAGTATATGTAGTTCATGTAAAAAACACCGGCATGGTCCTTTAAAGGCAGAGTGAATCTCATTTTCTTGCAGATTTATACTCGTATCCCCGGAAGCAAAGGCTGACTCAAGCTTTTACTCTTGCATCCTACAAATTTGGTTTACAACCATTCACAGCTTCAGAGTGATTCATTATAAAAACATTGCACAATACATAGGTACTGGAAACAGCGTCTTACATGATATATTTACAACTTTGAAGTTCCTGCAGCCTGAGAGCTGAATAAAAGGGATGATGCCTTACATGTGCTTTATCTCACTATAAATATACGAGTTTTGAATGTGAGAATGTGGAGCATAACCCAGTTTCGGTGATTTGTGGATTAAATAAGTGTTGGGTCCAGTAAAGCTGAGCAGCTCTGGGAAACTTAACCAAAGAGGTGCCTGCACATCATCATCCTGTCATCCTAAACCTCTGTGACATTAGAGGTCTGAAAAGGCAGCAGAAGTCAGAACACAGGACACATTGATTGGTCCAGTCTGACACTATTACACCCGCCCCCGAACACACACACGGCAGCAGTCCCTGTGCTCTGAGCCTACTTAGCGCAGCACTGCTTTAATGGCACGGACCGTCTTTTATAGGCAGCAAAAAGCTCCTCACTCCTGAGGCTCTAAGTGCAGATGGTTTATTGAGACACTGTAAAAGCCATGGGACCTCTGAGGGAACCCCCTTCTGCACACGCGAAATCCCAAATCCATGTGTTGATGTCGGCCCAGAAACGGAGCCCTCCACAGTGGGACACAGGAAGTGGTCTGAATCGTCTGCTCGCAGTCATTGTCGTTGTCAGCCACTGTCAGCGGGCAGAAAACGATCATTTCCAGGATCATTTGTTTGTTCGCATCTCACCAAAAACTTAAACAACGAACGAGACGGATGCTGACACCCCGGCTCTGTTGTGACACAGATGAATGACAGACTCACGCTGTGCCAGTGAATTGGCTCCGCGCACATCTCAGCGCGTCAAACACAAAAGTTACTCAGAGGAAATATTCACTGTTTGTTTTAAAGTGACGCCCCGTTCTCACAGGCCCCGCCGCACATACATGCGCTCCTCGCTCGAGCGTTAAAGCCGAAAGACTCGAGCTCTGTCACGAAAATACGTCGGATGCCGAATGTTTCGCGAATGTGTCAGACATAGCGTCCGGCCCCAGAAGCCTCCGTCATGGCTGCTGCTTTGTCCAACATCAAATTATGCAATTCAGTGGCAAAAGTAAGCACAAAGTTTTCTTTCACTCAGGAGCTGTGTCAGAGCTGAAGCTAAGCTATGCTCAGATACATGTTGCCCTTCTCCTGCAGTGTGTGTGTGTGTGTGTGTGTGTGTGTTTGTGTGTGTGTGTGTGTGTGGCTCTCTGCATGCTTCAGTAGAGATGGGCCTTAAAGAGCCACGCTCTGGTTGTAACGTGGCTCCAAGTTAAACCACTGACGAACCCAAACTTACATTGGTGTTTGGTGTCTGTACTAGTTGTAGTATTAATATTCACTGGAGCCCCGTTCTGACGTACAGTATGCAGGTGTTGCAGTTGGTGTGAGCTCAGCACCAGTAGTAGCGGTAGTGATAGTGAATGCAGTAAACACCAGAGATTGTACAAATAATATGAGTGAAGGTAGCAGTGCTGATATCAGTCGCAGTAGAAGTACACAAGAAAAAGTTACTCGGAAAAATTAGGTTTTTTTTCAGGAAAACTGAGGCTTTTGGCAGAAAAGGCCTTTTTCTTTCATTTTCTGTTGAATGTAATTTTGTACATAAATATATATTAACTTAAACTACATAAATGTCTTCATAATGATTTGATATATTGATTTTTTAATTATTATTATATTATTATTTATTTGATCTATTTTTTGTATAGGAGTCACCAGAAGTCTCGTATTTAAAGCGCCTCACTTGAATCAACGCATGCAGACGGATAAACGTGATAAAAAGCATCAGTTTATTCTCACGAAGCTCATTAATTTAAAGTGACAAATAATATCAGGGATGAAAAGCTTTCAGAGCTGCCTCCTGCATCTAAAAGGGACAAAGGAAGTAAATGAATGGTTCAGATTCTGACAGTATTCTGAAGCGTTTCTCTGCAGACAGATTAAATGAGGTTTAATTTGCCTCAGAGTTCAGGAAGAGAGCGAGATCACGATCACTCCTTTAATAAAACACAAGTGTGAAAATGATTTGGATGAAAAGTCATAACATAAACACTTGTTCCTGGAGGCGCTCGCTGCTGTCAGAGTAGATCTCCTATAGGAAGCAGATCATTTAGAGATCCTCTACGATACCAACAGGTTAATAATAACCGGCAGTGTGTACCCGCTGACAGAAGGTGAAAGTGTGTTGATGGGAGATCAAATGGAAAGAGGAGAACATTGAAAACTCGAGGAAGAACCACACACTCCACCTTGAGAGAAGCACTGAGCGGAAGATGTGGGCAGTGTATTTTTAGCTACAGTGGCAGCAAGTGCACAAACTTTTTTTTTTTTCCTTTTCTCTTTCCTCTTTCCGAGCGGCGCGCGTTGACGCACGACATCAACCTGCGCTGTTACACACATCAGCGTCGATTCATCGCCGCTTTGGTCTGGCGTAAAAGGCAAGACGAGCGCTTCTGTGGAGACGAGCGACGGTTAGGGGGGGAGACGGCACTGAGGCGAGGCTCCTTTCATACTTTCTGTTGTCTTTTTTTTTTTTCTCCTCCACCTCCACCTCCACCGTTTGACTTTCAAGGTTTTTTCTCGGTCTGACGCCGCGTCTCGATTTTTATCGTGTCTCTCTGTAATGATGACACTTCACCGAGTCCCAAAACCCTCAACCTCAGCCCCTCCTCCTCCTCCTCCCCCTCCTCCTCCTCTTCTGCCGCCGCCATCATCCCTCAGCTCGCCTCAGAACAGACAGAATATTGGGGAGATGAGGTGAGAGAGTGGAGAGGCTCTTTGGTATGCGCAGCGCGTCGTGGATGTGGAGCGGTTCAGAGCCGCTGCTGCTGCTGCCTCCACCCTCCTCTCTGCTTTCCCCTCTGTCTCTCACTCTCTGTCTGTCTGTCCGCCCGTCCCTCTGTCTGTCTCTCTGTCTGTCTGCCTCTCTGTGCTTGTTGTACTGGACTTGGCGGCTCGCCAGTCTGGGCTGCCTGCCACCTCTGAGGGTACAGTATGTACAGTCTACCTTGTGCCAGCTATTTTTTCCTCTCGTCTCGTTCTGCCTCGGTCCTCTCTCCGCGTTGTTGTTTTTTTTTTTTTTTTAATCTCCGCCTGACGTTTAGTGTTTGACAGCGTTTGCTGAGCCAAAGCCTGCAGATGGGGGTTCAAGCAGGGTGGAGAGCTGTGACTCAGCCCCTTTCGGGTGCATTCGGAGGTCCTAGATTTGGTTTTCTTTCAGCGAAAGCAGCTCTTTAACGGACAATAACGCCAATATTTGTAAACTTTCACCAATTTCATGCAGAAAAATACTTTCTCTCGCCTGAAACTGTGTTTGATTCCAGGCCCGAAACAGCAGTTAAACCACAATGAAACCCCAGAATAATAATAGTAATTCTGAATGAAATCAAAACTCAGGCTGGATGCTGAACCACAGTGCTTTTTATGTGCTGACCAAAATGTGCCCGTAGAGTACAAAAACTAGTCCAGCATCTAAAGTTCATGTTGGACGTCTGCTCAGATTCATAAACCTCGTTTTTAGACTTTATAACATTAAACCAAAGTTCTTCTTC
Organism: Chelmon rostratus; assembly: GCF_017976325.1. Classification (NCBI taxonomy): domain Eukaryota; kingdom Metazoa; phylum Chordata; class Actinopteri; order Chaetodontiformes; family Chaetodontidae; genus Chelmon; species Chelmon rostratus. The sequence continues at coordinate 24,823,019 of NC_055671.1, read as the reverse complement.
AGCTGCTCGTGTTCAAACAATATTCAGCATCTGAGAAGTTTGTCCTCCTCTCCGTCCGTTTGTCGCTCTTATTAAAATTATTAAAACAGCTGTGCTTATTTTGTAACACTCAGTGTTTGAATATCTGCACTCACTAATATATTAATTCATATAGTAAAAGTCAGAAGTTTAGAATGAATTCAGCTGGAAGGCTTCAAACAGGCACCGGATGTGAATTCACCGTCGAAAAAAAAGGATCAATCAAACAGTTTTATCCACAGTATCAAAAATAATCTGGTGTGTGTGTGTGTTTGTGTGTGTGTGTGTGGGTGTTGAAGCTCATCAAACAAGACCAGACCAGACTGATATGATTCAGTTTTTTTTTTTCAGAGCAAGCCGATGCAGCATAATAAGATTACCAATAAGACTCTGCCCGAACACCCGCATCGCCATCTCTGTTCGCAGCAACTTTTCATCTCGCTGCCTTTATAGCTTAAGAGCGTTAATCCTCTGTTTACAGTACGTATACATAGTAAAGAGTTCCTGGATTAGCCCACCGTGTGCGTGTGTGAGAGCGAGACCTGAAGCACATTAAAAAAGATCCGTCTTATTTAACCAGCAGTCTCGGGCTAAACGTCTTGCTCAAGGGCGCGGTGTGATGATATATGAATGGAGGGATGCTCTCTGTAATGTTTCGCCTGCCAGTGAGGGAACCAGAAGGGGTATTTAAGTACAGAGCGTGTGGATCTGCTTGCCTTTGTGCACAGAAATTTGGCATTGTTGCTTAGTTATATTCTCAAGCACGAACAGTTTAAATACCGCCTGCTCTAAATGAGAAAACACTCAAACTTCGGAGAGGATGTGTCTTTTTTATTTTACTCTGATTTGCTGAGCAGTTTCCCTGGAAAGGGGATTAAAACACGTTTATACTTGCAGGTATTCAAAACATTGTTTTGGTATTTTTTGCACACATGTCAAGCCCAGTTTTCAGTGAAGAGCACTTTATCATTTTAACAGAGTTTAACAGTGATGGTTTTGTTAGCATTCGGCTAACAGCTAACAGCTCCAGATCCGGTTGTGTGAACTTCGTGGGAGGTGTAGTCGTGCAGCAGAGGTGGCTGCCCTGTGCAACAATATAATAACTCTCACCAGAGACAAAATATTGAACTTCGCAGTGAGCGAGCTGTTTGAGACCCGGCTGGTCTCGTGAGCCATCGTGCTCGATCGCAGTTTACCCACAAACACACTCTGTCAGAGTCCCTTCATTATTGATGGAAACATGCCTTTACTTGATAATCTCCAGGCATTCTGGGTCATATGCTAGCGCTGTGTGATGGTGTGTCACACAGGCTTCATCGGTTTGGTATGCCTGTGTTTGGTTTGTGCATTAGTCAGCCGGTACAGTGTATTTCCAGAGTGAGGTTTGCAGTTTAGAATAACGTTTCTAACCAGCCTGAAGGGAATTTATCTTTTACGACACCTCAGTTGGTAGCATAGCATTATGTTCCCTGTTAGTGGGCTGTATGCTAAAAAAGAAAATCCGGGATAGGTAGCTTACATAAAGCCACTGTGTGTCGAAATAGAAAATTTGTGACGACACCGCCGCCCCGGTGGTAGTACAGAAAATTACACCACAATCCCCACTATTAGTAGTTGTTTATATGTTGTTCTGTAGCTCATTTGACCTGAACAGAACACATTAAATAACATTATTGTAAATGCTCCACAGTTTGCCAGAAGTCCAGTTTCCCTGCTGTCCCTGACCAGATGTTCATCTTGGCTCCCAAAAATTAAAAGCTTTGTTCCAATCTGATCCCAATCAGCGTGGGAGTGAAATGCCCACGTAAATGTCCGAAGCGTTTAGATGAGGAAGAATGCGAAGAATTTGGATATGAACGCAGCGAGGCGGGAGTGCTGCTTTCCCATTGCTCTTTGTCTGCGTTTCTAGCTCCGTGGCGTTTGTTTGGCTGTTTGGCTGTCGGCTGGTCGGCTGTTTTGGCGCCGTGCCGGTTCTTCCCTCACAGTGATGACGACATATTTGTGCCGGCAGGTCTGGATGTTCTGCCAGCATTCCAGCATTTATGATCGCTCGCAGATGTGAGTCCAGGAACACACTGTACTGTACCCAAACCCAGAAATTAATGAAACTTGACTGCCTTCCAGGCCACAAATTCCTAAATGTGTGTGTGTGTCTGTGCATGTGTGTGTGTCTGTGTGTGTGCATGAGTGAGAAGAGAGACAGGAGACTCGAGGGAGGGAGGAGTGGCAGGGGGAAAGTGCTATTAAAAGCAAGTAGTAGGAAAAGAAGTAGTTCAGAAAAAAAAAATAAAGTGTGCTCCAAAGTGTTTTGCATGTACATTTTTTACGGCAGCTGATGTTCTGTCCTGCATGCACGTGCACGCACACACACACACACACACACACATCACCACTGCTTCCTCGGGTACATTAACACAGGGTGACAGACAGAGCGGATAAACAGCGGTGGCTCATGCTTTAGTAGCATAACATTACTCCTTCTCTGCAACTTAAAGCCCCCACCACCCCCCCTTCCCCTGCACTTCTTGTAATACTTCCCCCGGCCTGTTGATTTACTGCTCCAAACACCGGAGGGATTATGCAGCTGGACAGATCTCAACTGGGTTGTATTACAGGAGAAGGAGGGCAGGTCGGGGACAGACGAGCAGGGGGTGACACAACACGCAGGTCAACCTATATACTGTAGCCTCGGCCGTCGCTGTCAGACTGATATTTTTATTTCCCTGCCAGAGCCGGGGAGAGGGGGGGGTGGGCGGGACTTGTTAGGCCTCTGTCCTCAGCAAATGTGACTTCAGTGGAAGCGTGTTGCTCTGAGCAGCTGCACTCCTCAGGCAGAACTCGGTGTACCTGCGCCACGGGCTTCTTGGAAAAGCGGCGTTTTTTAAAGAAATTAAAAATAAAAATAGCCCGGGCCTGAACAGTACGTGAGCGACGATGCTGCGGCCGACCAGGTCGACTGGATGTTGGCTTAAATGTCATTTAGCCCAGCGTGGTTCTGCCTGACACCTGTAGCCGCCTTCCTGGAAGAGGCCGTGTGGACATTAACTGAGACACGTGTCACTTTCTAGCAAAGGATGTCTCACTCTAATAATAATATGTGTGGTAGCATGTCGTCGCAGAGCAGCTCATACTTACAGGTGCAAAATCTTTTCCAGCGGCGAGGCGTGGGGCTGCAGTCGCGGTGGCCATGTTGTCTCGTCTTTCTGCTCGTCCGTCTTGTGGACGCTGGACTCCAGGAACACATTTCATTTGTTCCTGAAACCCCCGACAAGAGATTACATTGAGTGATGCAAGCTGGTGCAACAGCAGCTAGCCTTAAAATGATATCAGGACTTTGGCTCTCTTGTCCAAAAGAGGCATAATTTGCAGGCTGGCCTGAGGATGAACCCTTTTCTCTAGCGCCACCTTCAGGACAGTATTTTTATTTTTAAGCTCCACTACAGGCAAAATTCTGAGTATGTTTTTATTCTATTATATATTTCTACATGCTTCAGCCTCTGAGGGTTTAAGCTTCAGATTTTCAGTCTCATAATAAATTAGTTTCTGTATCCTCGCTGTCCATTGTTAGCTTCCACCCCGTTTCAGTTGCATCATTTGCCCTAAAAATTCTGCACATTTCCCACGAACGCCGTCACTCCCTGTCCCTTTCCTCACCTAACGAGGATAAATATTTACAATTATTTCTCCATTTGTCGCCTTGTCCCCGTCCACCAGCTGATAGAGGCCGGACAAAGTTTGCCTCTGACTGTTTTCTCATCTGCTGATTTGTAAAAGTGTAGATTTAATGGCCGTCAGTCTTTTGGACAATGATCCTGTTTGTCAGTCGTCTCAAAACGAGCACGTGATTCATTTATTGATGCTATAATGTGACTGCAGCCAGAACATGAGCACTTCATACTTAAATAAGTGTGTAAATCTAATTGGCTGTGGTGAATTTTCATTAGCTGTCATCGGCATCGTGAGAAGGTCGATCTCACTTATTGGTCCGACACGTTAGACGTGCAATTACATTTTACAAGGCAACACATTAAAGCCGAAATAGCTACAAACACAAGGAGCAATGCAAATAAAGAACAAATTATTCAAGTTATTAAATGCAATCAATAGAAAAGCAGTGGGTCAATTGTTTGCTAGCACATATATATATTAATGCTGTGCAGTCATGAGCAAATCTGCTTCCTTTAATGGTCAAAATCCAAATAACCACCAACAAAATACCTTTAATCATAAAATATCTGGACACAATTTCTGATCATCCGTGCGATGATCAACACGTATTTACAAGACGCGAAAAAGACGAATCCTCCCTCAAGCATAACTACCACTCATGAAATATTTCCACAAGTGATCAGCTTTAGTCAAACGAGCAGCTCCAGCAGATTAGCATGTAATCAAATTACTGCAGTATCTGTTACTCTTAATGCCTGTCAATCAGAAAGTTAGACAGCTCAAAGTTGACTTTTCAGCCCTCTCTATTTTCAGACAAGAAGAAAAAACAGGAGGACTTGATCTTATTCCTTTTATTACAGGGATATTGCAGCTTTAAATCCTTTTGGTTGCTAAGTAGCGAGTGCCCCTGTGCTCCCTTAATGGGCCTGATTTGGTATTCCGCTCTGATGCCAAGTCTTATTTTTGTATGCGAGACAAAGTGTTTTGATGGAGGGTGATTGCTGAAACGTCTGTGTGTCTACCAAAGGCTGTTTTTTTTTTTTCTTTTTGGTGGAGAGTGAGAGTTTTATGGCCTCTCTCAGTACAGTACACTTTGTGCCTTCTGCTCAAAACAAGAACACAGTCGATTGAATTTTGGATTCGCTTCATCATCCCTCCCTCCTCCCAGCAGCTTTGTTGTCAGCGAGCAGCGTGTGTGTGTGTGTGTGTGTGTGTGTGTGTGTCTGAGGGAGAGATGTGAGTGCTAGCTGTGTGTGCTAGATGCATGTGTTTTGCGTGTGTGCGTGTGTGTGTGCGTGTGTGTGGTAAAAGTCAATTATTGCAAAAGGCTGCCAATTAATTTGCTCTCCTGGAAATTCGAATGATACTGTAGAACGCACACACTCGTAAACACAAGTGTACACACGTATAAAAACACACACCCTCTCACTTGTGGTAGGCTGTACACACACGCACACGCACACACGCACACACATGCTGCTCACCATTATCTTGAAACGAGAAAGAAGATGCACAGGCTGCAGACATTTGTTTGCTCCAGAGTGTGATGTTAAATTAGGTCGTGTGTGTGTGTGTGTGTGTTTTGGGGGGCTCTTACTGGCTGAATAGTGAACATTGCTCAGGGGGGCTAAAGCAGGATCAGGTGGAATTGCCCGGTCTAGTCTCCAGGTATTCTGGGAGTGTCTTTTTTTAGGTAGAGGGTCCTTCAGACTGTCTCAGGGCGTCCAGATGACAGAAGGGCAGAGCTGATTGCGAGTCCCCCACGGCACTTATCTGGACACAATAAGTCTCGGTTTTAAGGCACTCGCCAAGTTACCGGAGAAATAGAAACCCCGCGTAGTGCAGTGCAGTCAGATACTGACATAGAAACAAGTTTTTATGCAGGGAAGTAACAGAACTTCTCCACGCAGCTCCCGAGCACTTGGCGTTTAAAGCAGCGTGTGACAAACCCGGCCGGCCCGCATGGCGAAACGAACGGTGCATAACGAGGAAATGTATTTGCAAATGCTGTCTGGTGTGGTTGAGTTTTTTAAAAAAGGAAAGGAAAACTTCAGTTATGTGCAGACTTAAAAGCGTGCATGTGAGAGTGTGTGAGAGTGTGTGTTCGTGCGGTACTGGCGAGGTCCAGTTGTGCAGTTCTGTATAGCAATTAGTGGTATCTGCCACATTTGGAGGAGGTGCCGCTGTGTGTGTCTGGACAGCACGTGTTGATATGAGCCCTGTTTGGATTTTAGCTTGTTTTTCTGTGTCTCTCTTTGATATGTAATTATTATTATTGGAAAGTGAGCCTACATGCGTGTACAGGTGTGTGTGTGTGTGAGAGAGAGGAAGGCAGGGGGTCATTTAAGGGTTTCTGAATGTTCTGCAAACACCCCCCTCCTGAAACAGGAAGAAAAAAAGCAGCGATGAGAGGTGGGTAGTACAGGGGGAGATAAGGTTGTGAGAGCAGGAGGCTAAATTTAAATCGTAATTGGCCGACTTCCACAAGCTTGTGGGCATTTTAATGAGTCATAATAACTTCATTTAAAACCAGCTGAGCAGAAAATAGATTGGAGAGGAGCCTGTGGCTAGTATGGATTTGTGTTGCTTTGTGCTCTGTGAGTGTGTGAACGGGCGTGCGTGTATTCAGCCTGACTGTAAAACCCACACACACACACACACACACACACGGCGCAGCGACATGTATCCAGGACAGCTCACAGAAGAACACTGAGCTGCTTTTCATGCAGCGTTTGTGTCTTGATGGATCGTAATGACACAATCAGCACATTTCTAACGCGGTGACCATCACGACACATTAACCCTGCAGGTACATCTGCAGCGCTCAAAATCCAAATCGTATCCAAATCATCAAGAACAAATAAGTGAAAGAAAAGGAAAGTATAAATTCCCGACCGTGCTCCGAGCCCTCAGGTGTTTCCAGCCTGATAAAACCTGCTCTCGGGACAATGTGGGCATGTACAGGTATGATAGACGTACTGGCACATGTCACCTGTTTGTTTTGCTGCACCTGTTGAGGCAGACCAGTTACACCTTATCATTAAAAGCAGCACATGGAGTGAAGTCACGTAATTCCCAGGATGCCGTTGCTCCGCTCTCCTCCGCCCCGAGCAGAGAGCATCAGCGTCTCATTCACGTCGTGGTGACGATACACAGAAATGCCTTCACCGGTATGTAGTGTCAGAATCTCTCAGGATGATTATTAAACTCTATATGATGGACTCAAAGCATCCCACAATGCACTGTAAAAAGTAACACAGCTGGTCTAACTGTCATCCTGCATAGACTTCCTGTCGCTGCAATGCATGATGGTCATTAGCTGGATGAAAGGTCAGACTGAGTGGAGTCTGATAGTGTTTTTTTAATTTTTCCAACAAACACGCTTCAATTCATAGTGAATTATTGAATGACTCATTTTCAACTGTCGAAACTTCTGCCTGCATCAAAATACACAAATTCACAAAATCATCACATAAATAAAATTATGATAAGTGTGGTAATGTACCTTTATTCATCATCTATTGATTATTGTTATTTATTGCTGTTTTCTTTATTTATTAGTGAAGCGTCAAGCAAGCCAAAGCTAAGGCAATACACACAATTTGTTTTCTGCAGCAGGTTTTCTCACACACAGTTACAACCCCGATCCAAAACATTCGGGACTCTTTACAAATAAAAACAGAATCAGGACGAAGTGTCCCTGAGTCCAGGTATTAATCTCTTCATCCAATCACGTGCTCACAAAGTGTTGAACCTCGCTGTGAACCACTGAGCCTTTCAATCATGATGCTATCACCTGTTACCAATCAACCTGTTTACCTGTGGAATGATCCAAACAGGTGTTTTTGGAGCGTTCCACATCTTTCCCAGTCTTTAGCATCTCCTGTCACAACTTGTTGATGATTGATATTTACAAAAATCAGTGAAGCTGATGAGCTCAGACATTAAACATATTGACTTTGTGCTGTTTTCAGGTCAGTTTATGTCATAAAGGATCAGCAGGTGATCACTTTCTGTTTATGTTTCGCACAGCGTCACAACTTTTTTGGAATCAGGGTACGATTGAACTAAAGGTGGGAAATATTTGAACAGGCCTTTAATGAAATTATTAATTATTAGTACCCCACACATTTAATTTGCAGCTGTTTTCTTTATACTTTCAGCTGATCAACACAATACGTGCATCTAACACGTGTCTTCGCTGTACAGATTAATTCAGAGCGTCTCAGTGCCACAGACCTTCCGTCATGTGTGTTAATATGGAGGCGTGAAATGTCTGTGTCTTGTAAAGCGTCCGGTCGGCCGAAGCTCCGTCGCCGTCGGCCTGCCGAACACTCACTGTCGCATCGGATCAGCTCTTCCTCCGACGAGCCTCCCCGTGCATCACGGTGTGCGTCGTTACCATCACCTGCTCGCGGGCCGGACGGGGAGTCGCACCTGAAAGTGAAGTGAGAGTTGCTGTGTGAGCCAGGCAGCGTGTGACAGAGTCCTGGCAGAAAAAGAGTAAAACCCGTGTTCCTGTTTGAAACATGCCTCAGATTTCTGCAGCATTACGCCCAACAGTAAAACACTGTTCTGCTAATGATATAACAGTGTGTCATACATTCACGCCGCCTATTAGATTTTCACTATACCACTTGTCACAGTTTCTGTAATGAGCCCCCGGTATGCACTGACATCGGCAGAAATGGAAGTCAGCCGTTCACTTTTGACAGCTCTTTCATTGTGTCATGACAGTGTGTGTAATTAGGCAGGTCGACATCCACACACATCTCTGCTCACATGTCCTGTTCGCTTATTCTCCTGTTAGATTACCGGGCCGCTCATGCCCAGGGCTTCAATCAAGGCTGTGTTTAGCCTCTGGTGTGTTAAATAAATGGCCAGACGGATGAATTTTACATGTCTTAACTGCACCATGTGACGGATGAGTGAATGATTATGGAGGCGTGTTGCCTTTTTTTTTTTTTTTTTTATCTTTACATCTTAGTTTGTGAAAATTCAAGACTTCCGCTCACTGTTTCGACAGTTTGTCCCAAATTTGCTTTTGCGTGCTAAAACTGTGTTTGTACATTTGAATGAAATGTCATTATGCTTTTTTTTTGTGAGGGATCTAGATTCTGTTCCAGTCCCAGCTGGGAAAACAGAGTGGGGGGAATGTTTGTGACACAAATGGTAATAAAAGTAAATATTCTCTCAGGCACGACCTTTTATTGCATTATGTAAGTTGGCCAATAGCTCTGGGAAACTTTTTAGATCAATTTCGCAGCGCAGATTAGAAAGCTATGAATCCCATTTATGGAAGAGCTCCCTCATGAAATGCTCTTTGAAACTTTTATATTTTCGGATGAAGAGAGAATGAACCCGGCTAAGCAAAGATCTGCCGACGGCACTTTCATGTGGGGGGAAGAAAGAAAGCAAGAGAAAGTGAAAGGAGACAGAGCGAGCGAGGCAGAGAGAGAAGATAAAAGCTCTCCCAAAGCCATCTGGAAGTAGCCAGGACACACAAGGATTGCTTTTATACTGCTAATTCCTCTGGGAGGTGCGACATAAAAGCAAAGCATGGATATTGTGTTATAACTGTTGAAAACAAGCAAGTGACCACGGAATACTAATACGGCTGGTCAGAGGGAAAAGCACTTCAATCCAGGAGTAAACAGGCTTTTTGGATGGCCCCCAGATGATTTTTTTTTTTTATTTTGGAGGGGGGTTCGGGGGTTCAGGGTGTATTGATTTGCAACTATTAGCTGACTATCTTTCAGACACAAACTTTGAGGCTGCACCACATTTTCACTTGATAATTAGATATTGGCTGTGTTGAAGCGCATGAAGAATAATGATCAACGTCCATACTTTAACTTCTAATTCTTGGGGGGGCTTCGGGGTTAAGACTGCGGACTTTGGTTGCACCTCTCTCCCTCGTTTCCCGTCATCTCTCTGCTGTCTGTGATAATCCTTTTTCCGTTTTCATCCCATCAAATGTGGAAGACAACATTCAATCATGATTTCAGATGACATTCTTGGCTGACGTCTTTATGAAAACAACATGATTATTATAAATTCCCCCCGGCTCAGGTTTGTTTGGCTGGGCTGTAAACAGATCCACCAGTTGCTGATCTCAGGTCGCCTCTCAGACAGAGCACTGAAGTGTTTGCCTCCTCCAGCAGTCAATACATAACTCATTTCCAACACAACTCCGGGACCTTTATCATTAAAACATTAATCGCAGTTACTGGCGGTAACCACAGGGGTCGCCAAATCAGCAAATTTCAATAGTTGTATTAGGAGCTGGCTTTAATTTGGGGTTTTGGATAAACCAGTTCAGAGAAGATCCTGCGGCATCACCTCAGTGCATGCTGCATCACATCAACTGTGCATTGTATGATCACACAAAGGGAACTTTAAACTATTACTGACGGCCAAAACAACACTATAAAGTGAACAAAACAGTAATATTAAAGCACTGTTCGTCATTATGTCTGCATGCACTGACCGCGAAACCAGTTTGCTTGATTAACTGGTTTAAAGAAGAACCTGCACATAAGAGCATTTGCTTCTTGAGATGTCCACTAAATATGCAAACACGTCTCAGCGGGTTAAACTGAAAGACATGAAGAGCACAAACACATAATGAGTGTACCCAGCGTGACAAGAGCTCGCTGCACCAATACGATGCTTCTGTCAGACTGTCACCCACTTCCAGACTTACAGAAACCTTAGAGATGTTTAAAGTTCTTGGTAAACTGGGGATGTTTCTGTCACTTTGGTTGAAGTGAATAAATCTGCTCCTTGAACATCAAAAAGCACATCCAGCTGAAAACATCGAAAGCGTCTCACCCGGTCGCAGCGGCACAGTTAAGCACAAAAATCATCAAAGTTTCATCTTCACCAAAATTAGAGCTTCACATGATAATACTAAACCGAGTAAATCTTAACTGGTTGGTTAGTAGCTGCATATTTAATAGATTTTTGGGGCCAAAGTCACTAAAAATGACGTGTTTGTTTGGGGCTTTTTCATAATTCGGGCATATCAGATTCATGCAGGCGTGGCTTTGCTTCCATTAAACTAGCCTGCAAGTTTAAAAGAGGTTACATTAATGTCAAAATCTAACATTAAATTTAGTGACATTGCATGAATATAATCTGCAGAAATAACAGAATTTGTAATATGTTGCTATTTGATGTAATTCATTCTTTCACAACCACAGTGGAGACGTGTATGTTAGAAATAACATGACCATATTATATTGTACTGTATTAATTAATTATAATGTAACCAGGATTGACAAATTTCCATTTTCAAGTGAAAATAATGCGTTTAACTGGATGCATTTCACCTTTCAGCTTTTTTATATTTAATTGACACAACACAATGCCCAAAAAATAAAAAAAGATGCACAATAAATATGTGAATTTGAGTTAAATGCACGTCCAGCGAAGAGTTTCCCTGATAAACCGACAAGGTAACAGCAGGCCAAGAGAGGAAAAAAACCCCACTGAGAGCAGCTCCAGAGGACAGGCGAACCCTTTGAACCGCACAGTCACCATTTGGCCTATTTCTGCCTCAGCTGATTGTACCCCCCACCCCACCACCACTGCCGCCACCACCTCCAAACACACATATACACACACTTCCCGACTTTTGGCTGCCTGCCAGGAGCTGTCATTGCCTCTACAGTATCAGTTCTGCTGTATCTATATCCATAGCTGCGTGAGGCCGTGCACAAAGTGACGGGGGTGCAGGAGGAAGAGGGCCCTCAAACACAAACAGTTTGACAGCGTCACTGTCGCTCAAAGAGAAATTATTAACAGATATTTTTTTTAATTAATCTGAAATCTAACAGTAACGTTCAGATAATTTACGACTTTTTACAGACCTGCTGACAACCTGATTTGCTTTCAAACTATCAAACATTATAGTGGACAGAAGATGTGAAAATCAGTTCCTCCTTGTCTGTTCTTTATTTAGGCCTCTATGTGTCTATGTATAATTCAGCGCATGCCGTAAGCAATGTCTTTTTAACTTTATTGTAGCTCAAAACGAAAGCAGCTGATGAAGGCAGCCAGAGAGCTGAGCTCAGGCTCTCATAAATGATAACTAATTGGATCTCAATGTCATCTGTGCTGTGGGTCTGGACAGAATCTGAACATGGGGATTTTCTTCATCCTTTCTTTTTTTTTTTTTTACTTTGCTCACCAAATAATATCCTCGCTCTGACACCCCATTTGGGGAAAAACAGATGACTTAATGGAAAAGAGCGAGTAACCTCTGCATGGTGTCATTTGGCAGATAACGCAGGCTTGATGAATCCAAGTTCTGTGGTATTTTGAGGTAAGTTTATTCCCCTAAATAGCTCTTGTTGTGAGATTTCCCTAATTGATCCGATTTGCCCGTTTGAAGTCCGTACTTATTACGTTTTATGTGGAAGATTTAACAGGGTGGAAGAGAGGATTTCAGAATCAAACAAAATAAACAAGTATGTAAATCAATGCACCTGAGTGCAGTAAAAAAAAAAAAAAAGCTGCATGTTTCAAGCATTTCCTGTTGTTTAGCCATTTGGATATCCTATCATCTGCACTCTCAGCCACGTCTCCAGTTGTTTCTGTTGGCTCAGCTTGGCCTCCTTCCTGAGTCGAACTCACTTACATCAACAATTGTTTAGCAATGTTCTCGTTGTCTTTCGGTCGCCGTCTCGAGCTGATCGTCCCGCCGTGACACTTCAGAAACACAGACTTTTAGTCGTCTGGATAATTTTACAAATACTTTGATCACTTTTTTCAAGGAGCAGATAAACAATATTTAATTCCCTCCTTTCAGTTTAGAGTTTTTCATCCAGTTTCCTCTCTTCTCTACTTTTTTTCTTTGTCACAGTTTTACTACCCAGGGGATCACTGTATTCCCAGCGTTCCACTCAGGCCCCATGACTCCAGCCTTAATAAACTCAGCATTGCCTTTGACAATGTGTGACTTGAAAGCAGGAAATAATGGGCCCTAAACACTAAATCTTTACAGGTTATTGACCCGGGGAAAGGGAGGGAGAGTGTGTAGGGGGCCATCCAACAACTCCTGCCATGATTTCTCTGCTCATGAGGCCATTTTCCTTCACTGTATACAGAAAGGTGGCCGGACAGAGGGACAGTGAGAAGTGTTGTCGTGCAGCAGACACGAGCTTCCCTCAGCATCTGACAAGAATGCCTATGCTGCCATGAAGCAGGGGGAACGCATTGTGTGCCCACCATGCGGGTTTTTAATGAGCAGCAGCTCAGTGTCTCCTGTAAAAGTCTCAGCTTTGGCTTTGGCTTCGTTCTCCAGCACTCTTTGGCAGTCGTTTTTGCCTGCTACTGCAGACGAAGGGAATAAAAAGCCAGGGCAACAAGTGTTGCTTCTGTCTAGATTTGGTGCAATCACCTTAAACCTCAGCCCACCAGCAGCAGCCCGCCCCCCCTCCCCACAGGCAGCTAACGACAGCCAAAATGAGTTTTCCTGCCCCGATCCAGCAGCCATCTCATCCCTTCCTCTCTTGAACTATAAATGCATTTACAGCACTGTAAAGAGGATGTCAATTGCTGGATTCCCAGCAGCTGGCAGGGCAACAGTGTGTGGTGGTCACAGGGGTAAGGGTTCAACTGCTGGTCAGAGTCTCAGGTCTGTCTGTCTCCCTTCCCAGCATGCATAGAATAAAGCTAATTATTAATAATTGTTTGAAAATTAGCCTTTCTGGTCCAACACACCGTTCCAGGGCGACACACCTCAGCAACTCCTGGACAAATTACTGCAGGGTTTGCTTTGGATGTTCATGGGACAAAAAGACAACACTTAGAGCAACCTGTGTTTAATTGATGATTCTTTTATGGCCATGAAAACGTGGCTGCGGTCTCGAGTAGTGCACGTACTGTACTGAGCATATTCCTGCTCTCATGATAAACCCTTGATTGAAGTGACTCCATGGTCAAACTTTTTAGCCCCGTTACTGGCAAGTCTTAAATAGTGAAACTGTTCCTTTTGTTGCTCATTATTTTGAAATGAGCATTGCTGCCTTTCGGTGTCACTTGCAGGACTTTGGTCTTATTATTCATGAACACAAATTGGCAAGATCTGCAAATATCAATCATTTCAAAGCATTTCCTAAACACGTGTTTATTCCTAACGCTCCCTGGACGCAGTGAAACCGCAGTAAAGATTCAGAACTGCTTTGTGGTGGTTTGACGGGTGTTGCCAGCTTCTGTTTCATGTCTAAATGTTTTAGAAAACTACTGTTGAGTAGGGGGGAGCCGGTCTGAAGTTTTCGGCAGCAGAAATTCAACAGGAACATTCGCTGGCTGTTGGAGAAATAAACAAGGCTCCGAGATGAGCTCCCGAAGAGAAATTAAAAGAGCGAAGCACAGGAAAAATGTCAGTGTTTGAAAGCTGTTGCAGCAGCTTTTAACAGCACACTTGTGAGCTGAAACACCCTGACCTCACACTGACTTGTTCTTATCAGTATTATCTGAAAAGCTGTTGTCAGTCAGCTGGAGAATGCACATGAAGGCATCATCGATAAACAGAAGAGTATGTTGTGGCTGCTCTGCTTTGAATGGCTTTCAGCATATTAAACATTAACTTACCGCTCCACCGTACTCCCTAGTTGCTTTATTGAACTTGCACTCAGTGTGAGGTTGATTATTTTAGGGCTCCCTGACCTCAGTTGAATCTGATATCAGGTATGGTTGCAGGTAGGATTGATCTTTGCTTCATGATAATTGCTTCTCAGTAGTGAAAAATCCTGAGGTAGAGAGGATTGCATTGTGGGTGATGCAGGTGGCAGGTTTTGACAAGGCAGAAGAACACGTTCAATACATTTCGAGAAAATTTATCAATCACGAGCGTTACAGGAATCAGTGAGCGGTCTTCAAAGACAAGCCAGCTTTACGTTGTGCTGCCCAGACGTTGAAAATGCTAAACTCCTGTATTTAAACAAAAGCACAGCTTGCACAGCCACACCATGTTTCACGTGCTCGAGCTCCTGATCTGTGCATCTCTGGGTAAATCATGCTTTTGCTACGTAACGCTCCCTGCACATCTCATATTCCCTTTCAGGTCTTCTCCTTCAATGCAGTCGGCTCACATTTTTAACTTTGTCCAATGTGGATGTTTGTGAACATTGTCAACCAAGAACTTCATCGGTCTTTGAAGCTGAGTTTCCACCACTTTAAGCACAGTATCGTTGGAGCCTGTAAGTAAACTCTAGCACTGTAACCTGTGCTGTGCATTTACTGCCAGATTGACTTAGCTGCTCACCTTTTGGGAGATCAGCAACATCAGAGTGTGGACAGCCCCAATTTTCTATGATGAATCAGCAGACTGCAGTGTTTGTAGCTCCACCTTTAAGTTCCGGATCAGCGTGCTAAGCTTACGAAACAACAGATGGTACCATCCGCAATTTTTGTCAATGGAAAACGCGAAATACCCGTTCTAATGTGTGACTAAACTGAGCTTGGTGGAAACACGGTTTAAGACTCGTGCAGACAGTGCTGATACGCTTTGGTTTAAAGCGTAACAGACTGCTTGGGTGTGTAAACATGAGCACTGTGTGCGTTTTTCCATTGTTAACTACATTATTATTTCCAGGTAGTGAAGTCTGCGAAGCTGCAAATGACACAATGCATTCCCAAACATCAGATTCATTTATTTAGACTGGAAATCAAGTTAATCTAAAGTTTAGCCTAATCTGATCAATGCCTCTATCAACAGACTTTGGTAGGCTGAAACTGCAGTCGGCCACTCATGTCAGCATATATTTCACCAGGAGCCCACCCACCCGCCCCTGTCCAACCAGGATCTATTAATACCAGGCCCCGAGGCTTGTGAGAAATGGTCCACTTTGGCATTTTAGAGCAGCCTAACTTACTTCCTGCCTCTTCACACCAGGAGAGCCCCGGGTGGTTCCTCCATGCATCCAGCTCTTGTTTCCTCGCTCGCACTTCTTCACACACATCCATGTCCCCTCACACACGCACACACACAAACACACGCATCCACCCAAGGCCCTGAAGATATCGTCGCGTTTGTGGCCTGCAGGAGCACACGGATTCATGTCAAAGCCTCATTTTCTCCTCTCTTTTTGAAAACAGAGGGGGGTTGAAAGCAAAGCTGAAAACACATGGCACCTTTCACCTCAAGGGGCAGCCGGGGAGGAGGGGAGGCCAGGTTTTGGAGAGTGCGGGGGTGTTTTGAAACACTTGGTCAGTGTCTGGCAACAGCAGGGTAATTGCTGTTACTGGACAGGACAGGACATATATGGTCGTGTGTGTTCTTACACCTGGGAAAATTACACATTTTTACAACCTGGATCTTCTTTTCTTTATTTCGCCATTATTCCCAGCAGTTATGATAACATTTTATTTACCATCTTCATTTTACAGACACGGGGATATGCCACTGCTTTTATGTTATGGACTGTGGGGCATCGCAAACAAAAGCCATCAGATAACAATAAACCTGCTTTAAACTGGCTCGTGTAACACCTTTTGCACTAAGTCGTAAAGTTTTCTAGCAACGTCCTCATGAGCTGGTGTCTCTGCAGGGAGTTAGATGTTTGCTTTTTGTTTTGTTTGATTTGTAATAAATTAAAAGTTACAAAGTTCTTCATAAAGGACTAAAGATCTAAAGCCATGCTCGCGGCTCTTTAGGAATAAAAGCACGGTGGAGACAGAGACAATGCTAACATGCTAATGGTTAGCAGGAGCCTTCCTGCACTTGTTTGCATGCTAAGATTTGTTAATTTGCACTAAACACAAAGTGCAGCTGAGGCTTTGAGGGCGGCGCCGGATGAAAAGTCGTCTCTAAAGATGTGACAGCTCGTCCTGTGGGGAGCATGAATATTTGTACCAAACAACACGACAATCCAGCCAGTAGTTTCAAGACATTTCACTCAAAACCAAAAATGTCAACCTCATGGTGGCAGTAGAGGAAGGTGCAGGGATCCCCAAAGTCATGAGGGCTCATCTACTGGGGACCATGAATGTCCGCCCAGTATTTGTCAAGATGTTCCAGTCCAGACTTACATGCTGGACTGATTTAGAAAATCAAATGGAAGAAAAACAAATTACGAATTATTTTAAAAAGAGGAAATGATGAAGATGAAGACACTTCAGTGACACTAATCTGATGGTACTTGTCTAAAAAAAGAAGTTACGGCAGCTTAAAAAGCCAAAGAAATAGCTTTAAATGATGCATATGAGTCCGTGTCCGTTTGTGTGAGAGCACACTTTAAACCAGGTTTCTCTGACGTCAAGACAGTTTGAAAGTAAGGAGGACGGGAGGGGACGAGGTAGATGGGAGGAAGGGACTGCAGGAAAGGAGGAAGGAGGAGGAGGGACGGATGTGTGGACTGAGATGCCCTCGATCTCCCAGGGGGCAAAAGCTCTGGAAATGGCTTCGTCGTTCAGAGAAAGTAAGGCGAGGGAGAGGGAGAAATAAACAGTACAAGAGAACAGGGAACAGTGAGGGCAGGGAACTGTCTGTGACCTACTGGACAAACAAATTGGTTTGCTGGCAAAATGGATTAAGAGGTTGAGCTGGGCGAAAAAACAAGGGTGACTGATGTTGCAATGTGAGCTCATCCATTTTGAAGGGGGGCTGAATCTCGAGGCTTCATGTGGAAGTGTCTTGTGTGTTTTCCTCGTCTCTCTATGTGTGTGTGTGTGTGTCTGTGTGTGCGCATGCGAACGCTCTGCAAGTCAATATTTGTCTGCTTTGCCACGTCCCTAGACATCCCATTCGGCGCAACAGACCGTAAAGCTGTCAAATGCGACCTGAATATTCTCTGTCTTCATCTGTTTCCTCCTTTTTCTCTCCCTCCCTCTTCCTCGCGCTCTCTCGCTTCCCTTTGATTTCATTTTCCTCTCCGTCGATAACAATATCATCGGGAACAAACATGTTCCTGTGCTTTTGATGGCTTGTCTACCCCCCCACCCCCACCCCCCCGTCACCAAAAAGCAAGATTATCTCCTTATCTATGGAGCTGTGTTTGCTCACTCCATAAAGTCATTTCTGCCTGTGTGTCAGACTGATGTTTTATACTTGCTGCAATATCAGCTGCATACTGCTGTCTGTGTTCCATGTGCATGTGCATGTCAGGGTGTAATGCTTTGAGGGGCTTTTATTAGCAGGTAGCGTCTGTCGCATCCTGTCCCACCCATTTCTTGCTCTTATCAATAGCATCCACATCTGTAAAGCTTAGATGAGTGGTCGCCAACCTGTCGATCGCCATCGACTCATACACTTTCCCCGTGGCTCCCGAAAATAATAGAAAAATAAGCACGCATCGACTCAGTTTTGCACCTTTCTCTCTCAAATTTCAGCATAGCAGGTGCAACATTAAACTGACCAATGAGATAAGGAGAGTACCGGTACCTTAACTGTCACAAACATCAATAAAAGGGAGGATGAAGACCAGAATGTCGGTGGTCCGATCCTCCAGCCTGCATGTCTTGAACCATAAATGTGTGAACGTGAAAGCTCCTTCGTGGTCGATAGACTAGAAAAGAGCTGCGTGAATGCAGTCCATGCATCAATAGACCGAGTGGCACTCGCTGTGAGTTAGCTAGCTAGCTAGCTAGCTAGCTCCACGACGGAAGGGAAACACGTGTGATTGAGGCGTTACGGAGACCTGCTGCTCCATGCTGATGTTCACTCACAGAACAGTGCTCCAGTGATTTGATGACTTTCTGTCAACAAGCGCAAAATGAAGAGCGAGCTCGAGGGAAAAGGCCGACGCCTGCCCCACATGATGAGCGCAGTCAGTGCCTTCAAGGTCGGTGTTTGGACCAAACATCTAAAGAACGCTTTCCCAGCACGGAGAGAATGTCACAGGCCATCAAAGATGGATGGTTTGACCCTCAGCAGTGCTGTGCTCGCCTGGACGAAGCCGCCACAGCATTAAGTCGGCGTTTTGGTGCGTTAAACCCCGTCCCGCACGGAGAGCGGAGCTGAAAGGCAAATCAAGGGACGGTGACTTTTTGAGGAGCAGCGAGAAGTTTCCCAACCCTCCTCACTGCATGTGCACTAAGAGCGAGTGCCTCCTTTGGATCCTTTTACCCCCCTGAGATGGTGTTTTCGCAGATGAAAATAATCAAATCAAAGTTCAGGAGCTGCCTCGCTGGCAGACAGCTCACAGAGAGCGTGGCTGTCTGTAGCTGCGAGCTTCAGTCACAGCCATCACACTGACTTCAGTCACATGATGGCTACAGTTCTGCTTTCTGATGGCGCCGTGAGAAGTGATGCTGCAGAGGATGGGACAGAAACGCAGCTTAATGGTTAATTGCACTGAGTGTGGATGTTGCTAGCATACATTACAGTTCTACTTTGTTAAATGCTAACGCTAAATGTTGAAACTTATGAGGCTTTGTTGCCTGCAATTAATTTAATTTCAGAATTTAAATAGAAAATTGGCCACATGCCTTTATTTCTTGTGTTGCAATTAAAATAGATAATAAAACTTAAAATTGAAGGTGTGATTTATTGTGAAATTCGTAAATCAACAGCTATGGCCTGTTTGATATGCTAGATACAGTGTTTCCCAGGTTGCATCAGTTTATACATATATATATATACATATATATAGTACAAAACAATACAACATACTTCATGTTAGCTGCTTTATGTTTCTGATCTTCTCCTGTGTAATGTATGTAATGTTGCTGCATCATATTTGTCAAAGGTTGTGCCTCAATGCTATTACACTAAAGCCTCCACATGTTAGAATTACGGGTGTACATAGTTTTATATCACTTCAGTTTTTCAGCAAATCATGAAATCTGACATTTTTGATTTACGTACATTTGATGTTTGATAGTCAGAAAAATACATTGCTATGGTGACAGACTGAAAGGCACCATCCCACTTTATTAAACTCTTCAGGCGAATGCTGCTTTTTATTTATTTATTTAATTCAAACTGAATTGTCTTCCTGCGTTAATGTTTGCTCTCCGCTTCAATCCTGAAAGCTTCGACTCTTTTTAGACAGCAGTGTGCCACCAGTCGTTTCATTAAATCACTGGATGATTATTTTTATGATGTCACTTTACAGTAGATTAGTGATATGATATAAAGGTATACTGTGAGAACCCTGAACTGCCCCCTCCTGCATGTTGCCATCTGTCACGTGCTTCCTGGCTCACATTAAGATTTTTGTCAGCTAAAAAATAGCTGAACTCTTTTCCTGCATATGAGGAGGTGGTTAAAATAACTTCACCCCTCCACACCCCTGAATGGAAACCTTCTCCATTCTGTGCCACAACACCTGTGTAGTAATGTGCCTGTAGATGTGGTGACTTATTACAAACTCGACCTGTGTGAGTGTGTGTCTGTGTGTGAGCGTATTATTCTGAGAGGCGGCCTGGCGCAGGCCCCGTCTTTCCCGAGCCTTGATAAAAACGTGCTGGGAGCATGGCGGTACACACCTACTCCGCTACAGGGTACAGGCAGTACCGTGGCCTGTCCTCTCCAATTGGCAGTGTCTGTGCTGCTGTACCACTGATAAGAGGCTGGTGTAAATAAAACTGTACAGCACGGCTCGTTATAACGCTGAAGGTAGAGCGAGGCAGGCGGGGAGGGGGGGAACGAGAGAGAGAGAGAGAGCGTGTGGTGTCTGTACTCATTGTTCTGACAGCATACTGCGTCTGTGTGTGTTCCTGTGAATGTGTACTTGTTTTGCTATTTGTATGTGAACCAGATTGAGTTTTAGATGCTGGGAATGAGGAGCTTTTTCTGACACTTAATGTCATTTTGCCCGTTGCTTCGCTGTTATTTTATGGTGAAGAATAAGGCCGTGAATCTAGCAGAGGACAGTGCAAGTTATTTTTTATGGTTATGGGAATGAATGGAAGTCCTTGGAAGTGTAGTGAAACCAACACGTGTGTGAGTGCGTGTGCGGGCGAGTGGGAGGGGGGATGTGTGTTTATGGATTTTTGCTGTTTTTTGGTACTGAGAGTACTGTCTTACGTAAGCCATTTATGTAGGCTCAGTGAACAGCCAGGCTATGTTTTTGTTGGTGACTGTGCTTGTCTGCCTCCCTCCCTCTGTCACACTCACATGCACGTTCTCTCCACCTAATCTGTCTGTCTGCTTCTCTCTGCTGCCCTGTTTACACTGTTAAAAACCACCGAGTGTGATATTGGCCAGCCATCTACAGATACACTGTAATTACCCCCTTTTTAATTTCCCATTTAGCCTCCCTGACTCCCGAGAACAGATCATTCATCCACTTCCTGCAGAAATATGTGCACATACTGTACAGTAAACTGCGTCCGGCCCTGCGAGAAATAAGCCTGCACAGGAACCAAAGTGGAACAAAAAACCAGAGCTGAAGCTTTCTCGTGTCTTATGCAAAGATCAGCAGCCAGTTCGATCTCTGCAACCTCTCTGTTTCTATGTTTGACCGAGCTGCTCTTTGGTTGGTGCCGTCTGTGCATTTTAGAGGAAATGTGTGATGGGGGAAATTTTACTTGGAACAGGTTTTTAAGCCAAATGGAAACTCCTGCTTCATGCAAACAGAGCAGAAGAGAGCATCGTCCCAGATTTAACTTAGCACTGGTTCTTATTAAGACATTGCGTTGAGTAATCAAGACAAATTGCAAGCTGTTTTTATGCAAAATGCAAATAAAACAGCCCAATCTGAGTGATCTCTAGACAAACTGACAAACTTTATTTTTGCAAAGAATAGCCACTGCAGCCAGATATGCACATTGTGACAGCTTCAATCTGTAAGAGAGCTAAGTTAGCATGTAGCTAAACTCAAACTTCCACACAAAGCACCACTTTTCACCAGCAGGAGGACGGCTGAGGCGTCTTATTATAAGGCAGTGCAGGTAGATTCCACAGGACAGCTGCCGTCTTCTTCGTATGCACCAGAGCTGTTTGTTTACCATGTTGTTTTTGCGTGTGACGGATTGTCTTGAGTTGAATTTGGCATTTTATGTATTACAGCAGGCTTATTCTCTTGGAACAGTCGAGCTCTATTGTTGAGCCTGTTCTCAATGCGGAAGCTCTTAGACAGGGATTTTTTTGTGTAATGAATGCTAAATAGTGTCATGCCATCTCATGCAAGCAGGCATGTGAGACCAACTGATTTTTGATGACTGTATTGCGGGATAAAGACGGTCTCTGCATGATTTTGCTGATTTCCTGAGAAAATGCATGTTCAGTTCTTCTCTGTTTTTTTGAACATTACATTTACACGCGATGTCAGTGACATGCTTCGCATTCAATGCATGACGGCGTCATCAGATTACGAAATGACCGGCGGTTGTTAAAGACGAAACACAGTTTTTGCTTTATCTCCTGTGCAGAAATGTTTAGCTCTCATATCTACACGGTGGCCTACTTTTTGTGTGTCGCTATGAGCAAAGACAGGCTCTCTAACTCTTATGTTTAATTCTGCGATTGTCTTTGATGAAAGATTCTGTTTAGACTGCGATCCCCAAGGGGGGACATCTGTTGCAAACTTAGCATATATGCTCTACCTGTGAAAGAAAGTAGGTTGGAATAACAAGTGTCAAGTCTGAGTGTGGGCATACAGTCACAAAAAATATTCAGTCTTCCACAGGAGGTAAAGAAAAGCAGGAGCATCACCCCAAACAAACAGGGCCTTTCTCTGCGGCTGACATGTTCCTTTGAATGAGAAGAGCTTCTGAATGGCGGCATTATGAGATCACATAGCTGAGCGGGATGATGTGAGCTTGGTGATAGTGTGTGTGTGTTGTTGCATCCAAACACACTTATCACACCCACAAACTCCCAAACAGGCGTTGAGCTTACTTTTTCACGACCTTGCCTCTGCATCATAACATGACGACGGTTTGCAGCTCAGACTCCGTGCACGCGTGAAATGAGCGTTATAGCAAATAGGACAATGCGCCATTGCACGCCACATTATTTAGGGAAATGGGAGAATGAGCACTTAGCATGTCAGGGGAAATTACAGGCAAGGGAATGCACCATCACTTCCCTGTGAGGCCCGCTCAGTGGGCTAATCCACAATCCTTATCACGTAGAAATGTTGCCACTGTTGGGGGAAGCCCACAGCAGTTAACTTTAAGTGAAACACTCTTGAATAATGCCAAGGAAGTGGTTAGAGTACAGAGAGTCAACTAGACCCAGCAGTAATCACGCGTTTTATTTATAGAGCACGTTTACAACAGAGTAGCAAAGAGATTTACGAGTTGGACAAAAACGTGGATGATAGGTCTGAGACATTGGTTTTGGGTGAGGGGTCACATGTCTCATCATGACTCATTTCTCTCTTGACTGTGTTTCTTCTGCTTTTAGACTCTAATAAACATTTTCTGATCTGCTGTAATGGCTTTAAAGGAAACTGTGTAAATACTCCTTTAACTCCATTAAGTTGAGGCATGTTTTGTGTATCAGGCATTAAATTAGCACTGGACTCTTTACTTTGACTTGAGAAGTGACTTTAATGATGCAGATTTGACACAGATCAGGACTCCAGACTGTTAAAATTTCACATGGTCGCATCTGTGCAAGTGGTTCACTTCTAGGCGCAGCAGCTCCAGACCCCTGTTTTACGTTTGCACGAATTTAAGCCCCAGGTGAAAATGACTAAAGCCAGCGTCGGAATTTACAGTAAAATAATATCGTCTTTAATCAAAGTCATTTCAGACTGTCTGAACATAGATCACAGCGAGAAAACACCCCAACAGCTGTCTATGCCAATCATACCTGTGCTGGTAGAAAACATCATTATGCCTCAATGACAGGAACCAATTACTCACTCAAAGTATTTATGGTGTATAATAACTAATATTCCACACACATGCCTGGTTAATGTTCTGCAACATGTTCTGAGTTTATATGAGGTCAGCTGCGGGCCTGTTCTACTAATAATCCAAACATGCCAAAAATAATACGAGGGTTATTTGTTTCAGTTCGCTCTATTTCTGTTATGGATTAGTCAGACTGGCTACGGTGGCTAGGCTAATAATAGCAATGTTAACTGAGGCTAGCTCTAAAATTAGCTTTGGGATGTGTGAAATTCCTGTCATTTCAAAATCTTTGTGCATATTGAACAGAGCTGACAAGAGAAACTTATTCCTATATTTAGATTTTATATATTTTTTCTATATTTAAACCAATTCCTTTATTTATGGTGCAATGTTGCACTAATCTAGCACATAGCTTAATAAATATGCTAGCAAATAATAAAGATTGAAAAAATATGATCTTTCTGTGCGCCAATCAAACCATGTGCTGGTGTGACCAGCTGGGAAGGTTGATGGCACCAGTCCTACCAGTTGAAAAGTTGTAGACTTGACCTGGTGTTCCACATTTAGACCAAAGCTCATGACCAACTTAAATACTACAGCTTTGCCTGTTCGGGACCCCAGTGAGCCCAGCATGGCCCTCCTGCTGCACAGGGACCCCAGTGAGCCCGGCATGGCCCTCCTGCTGCACAGGGACACCAGTGAGCCCGGCATGGCCCCCCTGCTGCACAGCCTTCACAGACGGCTCACACTTGCAGCTTCAGTTTAAACTAGTTTTTCTTGTTTTCTCTTCAAGAGGGACGAAGGGCCTGTGGAGACGGATGAAGTTTACAGTATATACGGAACCGTTATATCACTGTGTGCCACCAGCCTCTGCAGGAAGTTTACTTGATTGGCGGGGAGCCCTCCCTGGCTGGTTCTCCTTTACGGCCTCTTTATGAAATAACTGAGCCGCACTGCGCTGCAACAACAGTTGTGCAATATTTCAGAGAGGGAAGCGAAAAGGGAAGCGGCTTCATTGGCATGTGGCACCTGATCACCAGCCCCCAGCATGCACACATACACACACACTAACTCAGCATGGGTTGTGCAACATTTATTATGTCAGCTCAGGCCTGAATCTGTGGCAATGTGACACAGGAGTCCCCACTAACACAGCGCACAGGGGAAGTCTTCCATTTGACTTTTTTCCTCTTTGATCTTTCCAGTTTTGTAATGGCTATTTTTTATTTGCTGCGCATTAGCAGCAGTTTTCAGTTACAGCAGTGTTTCCTGGTGTTTCCCGCCCGATCAGTGTGTGTTTACACATTAATTTCCAATGGGCCCCTGATTAGAGCGTGGCTCTTTGTTCACGGAGACACACGTGACGAGACTAACAGCTGATGAAGTGTGTGTCTCCTCTGTCGCGGTTACTCCGTCCCTCTTAACTAACAAGTTCACCCTCTCGCGATCAAAGGGGCCTCAAGATTTATCACTTTAATTTGGCAGTGAAAATGGCCGACCAAGCGGAGGGCCCCCTGTTAGCACTTAGCCGGCTAACTAGAGTGACGGGCATCTGGCTGGGTGGCTGCCTGGCTGCTCCTACCCTGGGTTCCTGTACTCCCACTTTTCCTTCCCCCTTTGCCCCACAGTGACCTCACACAACTCCATTCTCCTTGAAGCAAGGCACCATGCAGGCATTTCCTGACAATTTATGTCCTTGTGCCACAAGCAGGGGCATGCCCTGCACTAAAACCCTATCCCTGGCCCATTTAGCACACGTCTCTTGGCCTCCCAGAAGACTGGTTATAGTGTTGCTCACTGTCTGTGAGGCGGAGTCATTACTTGTAGTAACCATGCAAGTGTTAAGCTGATTTACTCCAAATCACCTATATTTTACAATACTGCGAAACACACGTGAGAATGTGTTTTTCTTCCCTTCCAGGCGGCCGCTGGTGTCAGTTCATTCCTTAAACCAGATTAGATTTGCAGAGCATGAATGATCTTTTCCAGGAACCCGCAGCGACACACTCACACAGTTACTCACTTTCACACCTGGAAGCTGCCCAGTGCAATCCCAGTTTGATCTGTTGCCCATGTGGGGCAGCTGGAGGCTAAGTGCCCTGCTCAGGGGCACTTCAGTGGTGGCAATGAAGGACGGGAAATTAGAAATGGAAACTCATCATGCTCGTCATGAAACTTGTGACAAGTTATTCGAGTTTCAATCCACTGAAAGTAGATTATGAAAATTAATTTAGACCAACAGCTACTTTGAAAGCATGAAAAAATATATAAACATAAGACACTACAGCATGTTTTGGGAGCTGCTCAGCAGTAATGCATGTGGGCTAAAATCACAGTGCGGCCCTTTTGAGAGAAGTTTGTGAGCAGTGAAAGCATTAATGTGCACTCACTTTAAGCACTGATATTACATCAGATACGATGCAGCCGGGCTTGCACCGGTTGGTCCCTGCGAGGACAATCAATCAGCTGGAATCAGTATGGTGGAAGGTGTGCGGTGCAGGTTAGCAGAGCAGCCGTAGCATGTGGAAAATAATAATCACAGATGATCCAACAATGATGAATCAGGGAGTTAAAGAAGCAGCAGAGGTACGATGTGATTAATGCAAATGAGGGACATCAGTGGGTGTGTTGGGGGATTCTGTCTACATCTCCACTACATGTCTTGTCTCCAAAGGTTAAGTGGCTGCTTTTGCCAACTAATTCGGCCATATGTTCATCTGTGCATTTGACACCGGTGCACCATACGCTCACACGACAGATTATGCCTCTTGAATATGCAGCCAATTAAAAAGGACATCGCTCACCGGCTCAGTCTCTTTAGTCTGAAGTTCTGAAATGGAAATACATCTTGTGATATCACAGACAAATTCGGGATGTGCTGGTTTTAAAGGTTGCATTGCAGTGGCTTATGATCTAGTCACGCTCACTTGTGCAGCGTACCGTCTTTTGCATAACTTGTTGCATAAGCACTCTACTGGCAGGCACACTCTGTCATGTACGGTCCGTGTCATTTCTGCTTTTGGTAGGGCTTATTACAGTACAGGCCGTTCCCTAATGTCACTGTGGTTGCAAAACCACACAAGCCATCTCTCCCTGACTTTTTTTCTGTCATCTAAGAATTGGCTTCCTGTTTTCATTGTGTTCTCTTTCTCTCTCTGGAGGTGTCGTAACCCAGGAGGCCGTGCCAAGAACAAACCAAGGTCTGGTCGGGAGAGATCGCTCTGTGCTTTCACTGGAAACAGACACACACACACCCGCACACAAGCATGCCTATTTCGCACACACACAATATCCAGATGTTAAATGTGTGTGTGTGCACTGTGTGCTGTGTGTGTGTGTGCGTCTGTTTGATGTGTGATGTGTATGGCATGTACAGTGCTTGTTGCCAAGCCATAAAAAGTCATTTGCCTGGGCCTGATCTGATGTGCCCTCCAACAGCACTGCGTATGTGTGCATGCCAGTCTCCCGTCTCCCCTTTTATCGTCGTACAAGGTTGCACACATTCATAAAGTAAAGGCGAACATGGCAATTCAGACCATAGCTCAAGGGCTACATACTTGATCTACTTGCATAAACAGAAGCAGAGTGTGGTGCAACAAAAGTGGAAGAGTGCTCAACAGAACTTTGTGGCCTCGAGTCAAGAGCAGGAATGTTTGAGCCTTGTATTTGTGTATTAAGTTGATACAACTGTGCACACCCTAAACATATTCATTCAGGTCTACTGTACACATTGACATAAAGGCTGTTCACTTTTAAATCTGAACACAGAATACAAATCCTGTGGTGTGGTTGCGCTACAGGCCCCATTCTTACTGAGTGTGTCACAAATATAGATGCAAGAATGGAGTCCGATAATAAACTGTTCATCAAGCATTTATGGGGAAGGAGGTGACACCTCCTGCCACTGAATGCATATTCATGAAATTCTGAAGGCGTATAGTTTAAAAGCTAAATGTAGGATAAATTATATGCTTCAACATTTTCTTTAATCAATCAAATGCTGAAAAATATGAATCTAAATTCTAAGAAATGAAAGAGGATCAAATCACGAAAGTCCAGACCTTCAGATGATGCAGATGATCCGCAGAGCATGAGCATGTTGTCAGATTTTTACTGTGACGAGTCCTGGAGATGCAACTTAGGCCTGGTGCAAGTGATGGAAGCAAATTACAACATTTAGCCCATTATCACACACAATGTGGCCAAATACAGGAAGCTTTTGTTAAAATGAAGCATAATTAAAATACATTTAAGATATGAATTCATCGACAGGTGAAGTCTGGATGGATATCTGATCTACCAAAAGTATCAGCTTTCGATTTTAATATATAGCAGCAATGAACTAATTTTGTTCATGATTTATTGATTATCTGTGTTGAAGTTGTTCCTAATGGTTACCAAATCCAAACAGTTCCTCTCAGTTTGTCTTTAAATGTTGTTTTTAGGATATGAGCATCCTGCTGAGTGTTTTATGCTGCAAACTAGCTTAGCTGAAAATTTCAGTGGTAGGGATGAGTGTAAAATAAAGCTGGAAAATTCAGTGTTGACACCTGTGAGTGATTCTTTATTTTAATAGACTGTATGTATTTTGTCTCCACGTCACCTTTAAGATGCCTTTTTTCCCTCCGTTTCTCCAAATGCGATGCGTGTGTGTTAATGTGTACTAAACCTCCACGCTTTTGTCTCCTGTTGTTGTGCAGCTGGTGAGAAGGCCATCGTCTGTGACCAGTGTGGTGCCCAGTTCCAGACAGAGGAATCCCTGGAGGCTCACCGGCAGATCCACACCGGTATGAACACACACAGCCAGACATGTCATCATGACACCGTAGACATAAACAAAAAGATACGAGCTCCTCTGATAGCTCTGCGTGTGTGCATTGGTTTAATTTGTACAGGAAGTTCCACTTGATTTTGTTCTCCATGCACTGATCTGTGGGATCCGTGGCTGCAGTAATAAGGTGCATATTCTGGAAGGACAAATTCTTAAAAAATAGCAGTGAAGAAGTCAAAGTAGCAGAAGTGTTGTAAAAACTTTGAAGTAGCCACAGTAATCAGATGAAACTCTGAGATCACATAGACTCATCAGGTCCCTCCTGGTTCGCAGCCCCCGTCTGTTTGGGTATTTTCTCCAATGGGCTTGCGTGTTGTGGCGTGGTGTCTGTTGTGGTGGGGTGCGGAGGCTCGTTCAAGCCTTCTCTGGCTAACTGGAGCCATGGATTGACAGATAGATGGATCACATCATCTTGGATTAGTCCCACTCGCCCTAAATCAAGACAGACCCAACAGTAATCAACAAACCGGGAAAACTTGGCAGGCCGACGTTGTTTATCAGTGCTCAGCTATGAAGATGGGAAGACGAGGACGGTCTAGGTGCCAAGATGTAAATAGGAAAAAGTAAATCCCCCTTCAGCAGCTGTGTGATGGCCCAGAACAGTTTCGCTGCTGGTGATGAACTCTTTAATTTGGGGGAAGGATTGTCTCAAATTTCTACCACTTGGTTATGAAGCCGGCGTCCTGCAGGGCCAAGGTTACGTGCCGGAGCATTCTGCTTTTATCTTGTATGTTTGCGAGCCTTCTGGTTTATCTTCGCTTCATTCTCTGTGGATCAGCTCCTATCCAGATTTTCAGTTTGTACAGTCACTCCAGATTAAGAATAATTAGAGCCTGTCATGAGCTGCCTCGCAGTTACACACTACATGCTGCCGTACTGCTGCTTACAGGAGGATGATGGATGATATTAGCCAATAATGTAACACGCTGTTGATCTTTTAGCAGCTGGAATAAACTGAGAGGAATGAATGAAATAAGTCAAAATTAAACATGCTTTCACTTCCTGTTTATACTTCTTAAAATTTGAGCCAAACTTTGAGCGATATCTGTCTGTGCACAAAACATATTAGTTTCTTATATATTGCTAAATTGCAGCATACATCAACATTAGCACATAGCGTAGCATTTGTGTAGCATGGTGTTAGCACATAGGGGATAAAGTGTAAAACTAAATTGTGTCGTGCGGTGTTGGATCCAGCGCGCAATATGTGTCTTCAGCCAGATTCTGGCAGTCAGTATTACATTTTGTGGAAATTTAGCTTTCAGGTTTGTGCTGGAGGATTTGCAGGATCTCCAAATCCATCCTGCTCAGCTGTGAATGTCCGCAGCAGGTTCAAGGGCGATGTGGTGCATCCTCTGGGGAGCATGAATGTGCTTGATGAGTTTCATGGCAACTTGCCCAGCAGATTTGGATATTCCTTAAACTTTGACCTAATGGTGGCGTCGGAGGGAAGGTCAGGGGGGTCACCCACATCCACATCGCCACACTTTAGCCCCGCCTCAGCTTGTCAGACAGAATGAGATGAGAGAAAAGAAGGCTGGCAGCGAGCGATCCCTAAAATAGCCACATCATCATTATCATCATCTTGTGTTTTGTCCTTCATCTGAAGCCGTGACCCTCAGGCCCCCGGTAGCGGCTCCCATTGGGTGGCCACACTATTTCTTTGCAGCCACTCACATTCCTCCTCAACATTTGAGATGGGAAGGTGGAGCAGTGTAGTCAGGATTTGAGGGGGGGGGTTACTCCTGAGGGGCATGCCCTCGGCCAATCAGCTCGCTGGAGGTAAAGAAGGGTTAAACGAGGCTAATGATCCAACAGCCATAACAGCGGAAAGGAGCACTCTAAATATAGGCATTCCAGTCTGGAACGAATGGAAGGGGTTGGGGGGGCAGCGGCAGCCAGGGCCAGACGTGTCTTCCTGCCAGACAACTGGCGCAGCAGCAGTAATAGTGTAGTAATCATCCGTGTGTTGAGCCCCTCTGAAGGATCAGAGCCTGAAAAATGGGCTCTGGTAAAATATGACGAGGCAGTTCCTCTCACCGTGAGATTCTCAGCTTCTGCCTCACTTTCTTTTTGCACTTTCAGCTCCGCAGCTACATTATGACCTCCCTGACTCTGGATATGAGCACTTGACTTTTGGCTCTTCCCATTGTGGAAGCATGGCACTCATTTTCAATATCAGACCCACTGAGCTCTTTCGCTAGCGTGACTCAAGACCTCACGCTCGTCATCATTATGGAAGCTAAAGGCTCATGTGTTGGTATACCAGCATTTTTTATCTTGAAGTTGATGCATTTGTGTCTGTTTTGTTCTGTCACAGTCATCAGAATATGAAGTTATCCACAGAGCTTGGTGAATCTAAATGGTGCAGAGGTTTTCTTTGTACTTGTAGTGTCATGACTTATCGCCTGTTCGCATTTCCCCCTTTGATTTAAACTGTGATTACTTTGTTCAGCGTTTAAAGCTGAGTGCGTCAAACTGGTGCAAACATGAATTTCTCCACACTAAAACTAATTCAGTGTCCACTCTGGTCTTGAGTTATTGTTTCCTGTTGATTTCCATCTCTGGACGTGTTTGTCTGCCGCTGCATACAGTGACATTTAAAGTATTATTCATGCTCTTAGCTGAGCGGTGAGCTCTTGACGTCATTCAGCCGGTTGGTTTGCTTCCAGCGGGGCAGGAGCTGATGAGATGAGCGCGAGAGAGGTGGACAAACGTCCTTTTCTGTGTCTCAGACTCAATAGGAACTGTTGTCGTCCTTTTTATTGTCCAATGGGAGCTTCTGGGACGACCACAGTTGCAGGTCCTCTTAGGAACAAGTTTGAATCCAAAACACAACAGCGCCGCAGTGCAGCTGCACATCATGACGTCGACGGATGAGCTCTGAAGCTGCATGTCATCAGAGCAGCGCATGAAGTGAAACCGGCAGCATTAAAGTTGATGGAGTCTGTATCCTTTCAGGTAATGTCCCACCTGACGAGCCAAGCTCTCCAGCTGTGGCTTGTTAGGAAATTTATTTTCAGCATCAAGTTTTAGAAGTCAAGCTGAGGACAATAGATATTTTTTCCTCTATACAACATACCACATATCTCAACTTTTGGCCAAATTACCATTAAATTCACTGGATATTCATGGTGTAATTATTCTGGTTGCTACCAGTTCATCACCATGAATATCAAACACATTCAGGCTCCCCAGAGGATCAACTATTTGATTCCTCTGGCGCCACCCTCAGGCTAAAATGTCAACGCTCACTTTGTGAGTCTGGAAAATATAAAGAACGACATCTCAGCAGAACAGAATATCAGAAACTGCATCAGATAGAAAAGCAGCTCCGGCGGACAATAGAGAGTTAAATCCGTCTGAGCCAGAAAGCTTAACAAACATGGATTTATTTATACAGAAATGTCTGTGTGTACAGTACCCAAGACACAAAACATCAGAGAAGGGCATGTGGTGGGAGCATGGGGTTGCTGTTGGCCTTCAAAGCCAGATTTGATCTCTGCCTGCCTCTTGGCAGCGCTTCAGCCCTTGGCTAATGTTCTCTGATGACAATATTTGGCCTCAGAAACTGTGGCTGTTTCTTGCTGCTTTGAATGGGAACTATTGTGGCACCTCCTCTGTTGGCCCGATCAGCTGCAGTCTGACTCAACCTCTGTCTCTTTCTCACTTTGTCTGCCGTCTCTTGCCGTTAACAGAGCTGCCCTTGGTATAGCACTCACCTCTCTGTGGGACTCAGCAGCCCTCCAGCTTTAGTGTATGAGGGACGTATAGCCGCCGGTTAGACTATGGGACGGTTTGGAGGCCGTTGAGGCATTCCTGACGTTGTCGTCATTCCTAACGGACAAGCTCTTTTGCATGGCGATAACAGGGGGGTGTGAGGGGGGGGCGGGGACTTGCAGCAAAACATCATGTGGCTGTTTTTACCCACTGAACTCGTGCAAATACCCATGCGCAAACACACACTGCAAACTATCCCCTTCTTTGGCAGTGTTGTGCAACCCATACGCACACAAATAAATCCAGGAACGTATGCGTTCAGCAGCCGAAGTCACTTGTGAGCTGCATTACATCTACTAATTTTTGTCACATATTTTCCCAAATTGGATGGCATCGCATCAGAGCGTCTCTCTCTCTCTAAACTGGAAGCCGCCTCGGGGCTTTTGTAAGCAAAGAACACAGTCTGTCTGGCTTTCATGGAGCTCTCGTCCTTAAAGAAAAACACTGCTGTCATTTAGCATTGTAGCCCATTTACCCATTTGTCTTTGTCTCGTGTCCTCCAATTGTTATGCAATGTATGCACTGAGAATTCACCTCCTATTTTAAGCCCAAGCTTTGCATAGCAGCCCTGCAGACAAACACAGCATGTTAGGCTACATGCTTATAGGGAGGATTTCCTGGTGGAGACTTCCATTTCATCAGGTGATTGACAGGAAGCAGTGTGTAATGTAATGTGCATACTGAAACTGCTCCAAACTGAATTTTACATTTTGAAATAAAGTATAAATAGCAGTCAATGGTTTGCTTTGAGTGGAGAAGAAAAAAAACAATAATATCTGCAGTTATTCTGACTGATAGAGCAGATATATTAATAAAAGCTCTGACTCTGTCATGGTCCTGCAGGTTATCTGAACTCAAATTTGGCAGAAGAACGTTAAAAATAGGCAATCTCCTTAGTTCCCTCTAAGGTAGCAGAACAACCCTGTTGCCAATCAGCAAGACTGATAACCACCCAGCGAGTCTGTATTTTCAAATTTCCTCCTTTAACACATCTCAACGCTCTAAGAGCATGCAGCCGGGGTGCAGGACAGTTCTGGACCAGCGTTGATATAACTGAAAGCAAACGAGACCTTTGGCAGAAAAATTAAAAACACCTTCATTAGATTTTAATGCGACTTCACGTCCTGCAATCTCAGTCTGCAGCTCAGGTGTTCTCAAATGCCAACGCATGCTCAGACTTTTATTTATTTTTTATTTGAGCAGTATTTTTCCTTTCAAATAGACTTTTTTTTTTGTTCAAAACTCAAAATGACATGGCTGACACGGCGCGCGAGCAGCCGCGCTCTCCTCATCCTGCAAGAACGTGCGCAGGCGCTCGGGTCGGGCGTTTCATCCAAAGCGGTTTGTTTCAGTGTCAGCACAGGCATCAAATCTAGCTGTCGGATCTGTAACTTTCAATTTACGGGTCAGAAAAAGAGGATTTTATCTATTGATGAGGCTTTTTTTTATACCAAGGACAATAAAGTGCTTCAACTCATAATGTGAACTGTGTCATGAAGGGAGCAGTAAAATTTTAGGAGCTGGTTATTGTTTAATACAGAGAGCCATGAATGCATTCTGTTGAATAAATCTTTGGAGATTTGGTTCGTGAAGGTTAAGTTGCTCAAACAGCCCTCAGAAGTCAATGTTTCTGGCAGAAAAGCCTCCTTGTCCATTACTGCTGTACACTGTGTCATTTCCTCTTTGAGATATCCGCTCTAAACTGCTTCCAGAGCTGTTTTAATGTGGATTTTGTCCCACATCATAATATCCTATTGTGGGACTGTTGTGCTCATTATACATGGCCACCTCCAACGTGTCATTTTCACTTTGCATTTCCAGTAAAGCCTCTCCCCGTCAGGCTGCAAGACATTTCTGAGCCCTGAGCTGCTGGGGTTTCGTTTTTTTTCTCATTCTGTCTTTATCTCTATACTTCTGCCAGCTATCTTCATCTATTTTTTCCATTAGATTGTTTTGGTCCCCACCATAATTTATAGCTCTTGTATTTTATTGGTGAAACCCACCACACTCACATTCCACTTGATTAAACTGTAGCTTGGTGCAGAAAAGGTCAGAATACGTGCACAGAGAAAGTGGCTCACAAACACAAAAGTAAGCAATAAATTGAAGTTAAAGTACTTTTTTCTTTGTTTTTTCATTTAGTGTAGATTTTAAAAATGCAGATTTCACTACGTGCGATTCGTGCATTTTACAGGCAACTGCCAGTCTGAGTCCTGCATCCACAAGTGCACACTTTGTAATTTGCATTGCAATCTGCACATTCATCCGCCAAACTGAGGCCACATTCAGCACAAGCAGTCGCCTGTTATTCAACATGAGCTGCGAGTAGCGGCAGAAACGACAAGGACTGCATCTCCCATGTGACCCGTGTGGAAATGAGTTCGCAGTCCACAGGCCTCGGAAGAATTTGTTGTCCGACTGTTGGTGTTCCTGTTTATACATGAGTCCTCTCCATGTACACACATACACAGCAGTGCCAGAGAAAATCCACATATAATAGGAGAGGGAGGCTGCTCCCTTTCTCTTTTCTGTTTCTTTCTTTCTTTTTTTCTCTCTTTATCTCTCTCCATCCTTTTTTAAAGTCTTGTAATACAGGGAAAATATGCAAACCATGGAGTGGCAATAGTGGGTTTAGCCAGTGGGAACACAGCGTGATTCCAGCAGGCCTCTGCCGCAGAGTAAACACTTTCTTTTCTCAAGCCAGAAATAGTTTGGCTGGAGAGAGAGCAGCAGAGAGGGAGGAGGAGAGGAGGAGAGAGAAGGCGAAAAGGAAAGAGGAGAGGTGGAAAACGGAGTACAAAAAGGTTACGATGGTCAGGAAAAAGAGGCTCTTTTTAGCCACATTACTCCTCTTCTCCCTCGTCTTTTACTTCCTCGTAAATCGTTCGCACCGGTGGTCTCGCAATCAGCTACCTCAAATACAAACACACACACTAACACGCACACACACTCGTGTCACTCAAGCAAATTAGG